>NC_091312.1:12269183-12331683 GCF_038502225.1 Cherax quadricarinatus
TATTATTATTATTATTATTATTATTATTATTATTATTATTATTATTATTATTTTATTATTATTTTAATTATTGTTACTATTCTTATTTTCATTATTAGTATTTAAATTATTATGCTATTTACTATTATTATTATTGTTATTATTATTATTATTATTATTATTATATATCTTTTACAATTTTGCAAATATGTATGACAAAGCGAACTATTTGCTAAGTCGAGGGGAAAAAAATCTTGCGGTACGATAGCGACATTGTGTAAACAGCTGTTGCATACTTCACGAGATCACATTTCTTGTTGCAAAACATCCAACTAAAATTTAAAAATTTCCTGAGCTAAGTGAAAAGATAAAACAGAGGAAAGGAGTACTGAACATTTATTATTATTATTATTATTATTATTATTATTATTATTATTATTATTATTATTATTATTATTATTATTATCACAAAGGTTCCTCGCTTACAAAGGCTGCAAGCACAAAGGGAAAGGTGCTGTTGGAATTTCTAATTAAATGTTAAATTATGAAATGTTTTCCAAACCCCCCATTAGTCTGTCTCCTGAAACTGAAGCACCTGTGTGTGTCTCCTGAAACTGAAGCACCTGTGTGTGTCTCCTGAAACTGAAGCACCTGTGTGTGTCTCCTGAAACTGAAGCACCTGTGTGTGTCTCCTGAAACTGAAGCACCTGTGTGTGTCTCCTGAAACTGAAGCACCTGTGTGTGTCTCCTGAAACTGAAGCACCTGTGTGTGTCTCCTGAAAAACCTGTGTGTGTCTCCTGAAACTGAAGCACCTGTGTGTGTCTCCTGAAACTGAAGCACCTGTGTGTTTCCCTGAAGCACCTGTGTGTGTCTCACTGAAACCTGCATGTCTCCTGTACCTGTGTTTGTCTCCCTGAGCACTGCTGAAGCACCTGTGTGTGTCTCCTGAAACTGAAGCATTTTCCCACATCTCATGAAACTGAGGTATCTGTGTTTGTCTCCTGACACTGAAGAACTTGTATGTGTCTCAGGAAACTGAAGAACTTGTATGTGTCTCAGGAAACTGAAGAACTTGTGTGTGTCTCAGGAAACTGAAGAACTTGTATGTGTCTCAGGAAACTGAAGAACTTGTGTGTGTCTCAGGAAACTGATGAACTTGTATGTGTCTCAGGAAAGTGAAGAACTTGTATGTGTCTCAGGAAACTGAAGAACTTGTATGTGTCTCAGGAAACTGAAGAACTTGTATGTGTCTCAGGAAACTGAAGAACTTTTGTGTGTCTCAAGAAACTGAAGTACTTGTATGTGTCTCAGGAAACTGAAGAACTTGAATGTGTCTCAAGAAACTAAAGAACTTGTATGTGTCTCAGGAAACTGAAGAACCTGTATGTGTCTCAGGAAACTGAAGAACTTGTGTGTGTCTCAAGAAACTGAAGTACTTGTATGTGTCTCAGGAAACTGAAGTACTTGTATGTGTCTCAGGAAACTGAAGTACTTGTATGTGTCTCAGGAAACTGAAGAACTTGTATGTGTCTCAGGAAACTGAAGAACTTGTATGTGTCTCAGGAAACTGAAGAACTTGTATGTGTCTCAGGAAACTGAAGAACTTGTATGTGTCTCAGGAAACTGAAGAACTTGTGTGTGTCTCAGGAAACTGATGAACTTGTATGTGTCTCAGGAAACTGAAGAACTTGTATGTGTCTCAGGAAACTGAAGAACTTGTATGTGTCTCAGGAAACTGAAGAACTTGTATGTGTCTCAGGAAACTGAAGAACTTGTATGTGTCTCAGGAAACTGAAGAACTTGTGTGTGTCTCAGGAAACTGAAGAACTTGTATGTGTCTCAGGAAACTGAAGAACTTGTATGTGTCTTAGGAAACTGAAGAACTTGTATGTGTCTCAGGAAACTGAAGAACTTGTATGTGTCTCATGAAACTAAAGCACTTGTGTTTCAAAAAACTGAAACACTTTTGTATGTTTCAAGAAAATGAAGAACTTGTGTCTCAAGAAAATGAATCACTTGTGTTTCAAGAAAGTGAATCACTTGTGTTTCAAGAAAGTGAAGCACTTGTGTTTCAAGAAACATGAAGCACTTGTGTGTCTCGAGAAACGGAGAAACAATTACAAGTCTTATGACACCGAATCATATATGCCTCATGAAATCACGGACATTGATGTAAGTGGCACTGAGATTGATGAGTCGCGTATTTTGCTGAAAGTATCACGTACAGTTATGTGTCATGTGCATTGTTGTAAGTACCACGTACACTGATGTGCCCTGTAAGTGCGTCGTACAGTGCTGTGCCACGCACATTGATGTGCCACGCACATTGATGTGCCACGTACACTGACATAAAAGCCACGTTCATAGTTGTACATCCCGACAATAAGTGGCACAGAACTTTCTTTTGCTAACTATAATTAAAAAGCTGAAGGGGGTAGGGGAGTTTCGGTGGGGGGAAATAAATGGGATTAAATCTGGAGTATCTGAGAGAGTTAGAGCAAAGGAAGGGGTAGCAGTAATGTTGAATGATCAGTTATGGAAGGAGAAAAGAGAATATGAATGTGTAAATGCAAGAATTATGTGGATTAAAGTAAAGGTTGGATGCGAGAAGTGGGTCATAATAAGCGTGTATGCACCTGGAGAAGAGAGGAATGCAGAGGAGAGAGAGAGATTTTGGGAGATGTTAAGTGAATGTATAGGAGCCTTTGAACCAAGTGAGAGAGTAATTGTGGTAGGGGACCTGAATGCTAAAGTAGGAGAAACTTTTAGAGAGGGTGTGGTAGGTAAGTTTGGGGTGCCAGGTGTAAATGATAATGAGAGCCCTTTGATTGAACTTTGTATAGAAAGGGGTTTAGTTATAGGTAATACATATTTTAAGAAAAAGAGGATAAATAAGTATACAAGATATGATGTAGGGCGAAATGACAGTAGTTTGTTGGATTATGTATTGGTAGATAAAAGACTGTTGAGTAGACATCAGGATGTACATGTTTATAGAGGGGCTACAGATATATCAGATATATCGTCACGGCCACGCTAGCTGGAGATTCGTCTGTAAAAACTTGCATTTGTGGTCACAGAGGTGCCTGTGCTAACTTTCCTATGGTGTAGAAATATACCTAGTTGGATGAATCTTATTGTGGCTAGCTGGTCTAGTGGCTAACGCGACGGGCTGGAGTTTTGAGACTCTATGACCGCGGGTTCAATCCCGGCCGGGGGTATGGTTTAGATCACTTTCTAGTTGTAGCTACACTGAGAGTGAAAGGTAGATGGGATACAAGGAGAATAGAAGCATCAGGGAAGAGAGAGGTGAAGGTTTATAAACTAAAAGAGGAGGCAGTTAGGGAAAGATATAAACAGCTATTGGAGGATAGATGGGCTAATGAGAGCATAGGCAATGGGGTCGAAGAGGTATGGGGTAGGTTTAGAAATGTAGTGTTAGAGTGTTCAGCAGAAGTTTGTGGTTACAGGAAAGTGGGTGCGGGAGGGAAGAGAAGCGATTGGTGGAATGATGATGTAAAGAGAGTAGTAAGGGAGAAAAAGTTAGCATATGAGAAGTTTTTACAAAGTAGAAGTGATGCAAGGAGGGAAGAGTATATGGAGAAAAAGAGAGAGGTTAAGAGAGTGGTGAAGCAATGTAAAAAGAGAGCAAATGAGAGAGTGGGTGAGATGTTATCAACAAATTTTGTTGAAAATAAGAAAAAGTTTTGGAGTGAGATTAACAAGTTAAGGAAGCCTAGAGAAAAAATGGATTTGTCAGTTAAAAATAGGAGAGGAGAATTATTAAATGGAGAGTTAGAGGTATTGGGAAGATGGAGGGAATATTTTGAGGAATTGTTAAATGTTGATGAAGATAGGGAAGCTGTGATTTCGTGTATAGGGCAAGGAGGAATAACATCTTGTAGGAGTGAGGAAGAGCCAGTTTTGAGTGTGGGGGAAGTTCGTGAGGCAGTAGGTAAAATGAAAGGGGGTAAGGCAGCCGGGATTGATGGGATAAAGATAGAAATGTTAAAAGCAGGTGGGGATATAGTTTTGGAGTGGTTGGTGCAATTATTTAATAAATGTATGGAAGAGGGTAAGGTACCTAGGGATTGGCAGAGAGCATGCATAGTTCCTTTGAATAAAGGCAAAGGGGACAAAAGAGAGTGCAAAAATTACAGGGGGATAAGTCTGTTGAGTATACTTGGTAAAGTGTATGGTAGAATTATTATTGAAAGAATTGAAAGTAAGACTGAGAATAGGATAGCAGATGAACAAGGAGGCTTTAGGAAAGGTAGGGGGTGTGTGGACCAGGTGTTTACAGTGAAACATATAAGTGAACAGTATTTAGATAAGGCTAAAGAGATCTTTGTGGCATTTATGGATTTGGAAAAGGCGTATGACAGGGTGGATAGGGGGGCAATGTGGCAGATGTTGCAGGTGTATGGTGTAGGAGGTAGGTTACTGAAAGCAGTGAAGAGTTTTTACGGGGATAGTGAGGATCAAGTTAGAGTACATAGGAAAGAGGGAAATTATTTCCCAGTAAAAGTAGGCCTTAGACAAGGATGTGTGATGTCACCGTGGTTGTTTAATATATTTATAGATGGGGTTGTAAGAGAAGTAAATGCGAGGGTCTTGACAAGAGACGTGGAGTTAAAAGATAATCACACATAAAGTGGGAGTTGTCACAGTTGCTCTTTGCTGATGACACTGTGCTCTTGGGAGATTCTGAAGAGAAGTTGCAGAGATTGGTGGATGAATTTGGTAGGGTGTGCAAAAGAAGAAAATTAAAAGTGAATACAGGAAAGAGTAAGGTTATGAGGATAACAAAAAGATTAGGTGATGAAAGATTGGATATCAGATTGGAGGGAGAGAGTATGGAGGAAGTGAATGTATTCAGATATTTGGGAGTGGACGTGTCAGCGGATGGGTCTATGAAGGATGAGGTGAATCATAGAATTGATGAGGGGAAAAGGGTGAGTGGTGCACTTAGGAGTCTGTGGAGACAAAGAACTTTGTCCTTGGAGGCAAAGAGGGGAATGAATGAGAGTATAGTTTTACCAACACTCTTATATGGGTGTGAAGCATGGGTGTTGAATGTTGCAGCGAGGAGAAGGCTGGAGGCAGTGGAGATGTCATGTCTGAGGGCAATGTGTGGTGTGAATATAATGCAGAGAATTCGTAGTTTGGAAGTTAGGAGGAGGTGCGGGATTACCAAAACTGTTGTCCAGAGGGCTGAGGAAGGGTTGTTGAGGTGGTTCGGACATGTAGAGAGAATGGAGCGAAACAGAATGACTTCAAGAGTGTATCAGTCTGTAGTGGAAGGAAGGCGGGGTAGGGGTCGGCCTAGGAAAGGTTGGAGGGTTTGGGTAAAGGAGGTTTTGTGTGCGAGGGGCTTGGACTTCCAGCAGGCATGCGTGAGCGTGTTTGATAGGAGTGAATGGAGACAAATGGTTTTTAATACTTGACGTGCTGTTGGAGTGTGAGCAAGGTAACATTTGTGAAGGGGTGAAGGGAAACCGGCAGGCCGGACTTGAGTCCTGGAGATGGGAAGTACAGTGCCTGCACTCTGAAGCAGGGGTGTTAATGTTGCAGTTTAAAAACTGTATTGTAAAGCACCCTTCTGGCAAGACAGTGATGGAGTGAATGATGGTGAAAGTTTTTCTTTTTCGGGCCACCCTGCCTTGGTGGGAATCGGCCAGTGTGATAATAAAAAAAATAAAAATAATAATTAAAAAGCTCTTTACGAGAATTTCTCTCATCTAATGAGCAGATTTTCCAAGAACACTAACAAATGAATCTGGGAAAGGCGTAAGATAAAGTTAGGGTTGAGACGAATGCTGGGGAGAAAGCGCGCTTTGATAAACAGAGAGTCTGTGTTCTCTCTCTCTCTCTCTCTCTCTCTCTCTCTCTCTCTCTCTCTCTCTCTCTCTCTCTCTCTCTCTAAGTCGACACTTCAGTCCTCTCTTCTCAACCTGAGGGCGAGGCGCAGGCAGTAAGTAGTCTGTAAGAATTTAATTGCGCTATTATGGTTTAGCGTGTGTGCGTGTGTGTTTTCTATCACGCGGTATTTCTAGAAAATTGAATACATTCAGACAAAAGATCACCAATATGTTGGTCGTAGCATGAAAATTAGTGCCAATAGAGTACTACAAATTTTTCAGTTTTTTTTTCTTTCTAAATCACGTTATTTCTTTAGAGTCTAAGCGTAGGAACCGTAGCAGTAACTGAAAGAAATGTTATATTATGATATTAACATTGCTATTATTATTATTATTGTTGTTGTTGCTTTTGTTATATGACTTTTATATTCTTTAGGAAGTGCTAAATCTATAACTGTTGTTCAAAGTCTAGGAATTTGGGTTGACCAGAAGGAGATAATTGTTCCGATTCCGTGAATCAAGAGCCCTCCAGCAGCATTAAGGTACGTTCTTCCTTTACCTGATGAAAGGTTGGTGTTGCAGCAATACTGTCAATGGTCAGGTCGAAGACTCTCTCTCCGGCTGCTTCCTCGCCCGTCAGAACGTGTCTGAATCACCCGGCAGAGGGAAATTCAAATGCCCATTACACACACACACACACACACACACACACACACACACACACACACACACACACACACACACACACACACACACACACACACACACAGAAGCTATGAATCGACCCCTACAACCACATAAAGGTGAGTACACACACACACACACACACATACCTTTGCCACCTCCTTACCAAGCACCATTCGTGTCAACACTGGTGCCACCTCTGAATACACGAGAGTGCCAAAGCGACGTCCAAAATTCCCTGGTAAATTTTTTGCCTATTTCCCGCCGAACTGCAAATCATTTCAGGCTCATTGATTCAACAACCACCAACCATTTTTTGCGGCTTCAACATATATATCCAGAAGAATATATATATATATATATATATATATATATATATATATATATATATATATATATATATATATATATATATATATATATATATATATATTTGACGCATGCCCAGTTTAGTGCTATTTGGGGACCCACAGCCACATAAAAGAGAATAAGCTTACTTCATGGACAAATCTGTTCCATCCGGCTTACCATCGTTAGTCCCACTGTACTGTAAGCTTTACATTAAGCTCCTCTCTGTATGGTATGCCTTATCACAGTTGGTATGACTGTATACTAAGATACTGAATATAATTCCTCTGTACAGGGTGTTATATTCTAACTGATCCTTTGTTACAAGCTGAATGTACTCTACACGGCGTCCTAATTGGTCCATTTGGGGGGTATGTACTCCTTGTTAGCGGGATGATCTGGAACGTTGATTTATAAGCTTATGTATGGTAGAGGATGATGCTTTTACTTCTGGTGTACCTGGTGTTGTTGTTGTTTCTGGTGTACCTGGTGTTGTTGTTGTTTCTGGTGTACCTGGTGTTGTTGTTGTTGTTTCTGTTGCACCTGGTGTTGTTGTTTCTGGTGTACCTGGTGTTGTTGTTGTTTCTGTTGTACCTGGTGTTGTTGTTGTTTCTGGTGTACCTGTTGTTGTTGTTGTTGTTTCTGTTGTACCTGGTGTTGTTGTCGTTTCTGGTGTACCTGGTCCTGTTGTTGTTTCTGGTGTACCTGATGTTGTTGTTGTTTCTGGTGTACCTGGTGTTGTTGTTGTTTCTTTTGTACCTGGTGTTGTTGTTGTTGTTTCTTGTGTACCTGGTATTGTTGTTTCTTTTGTACCTGGTATTATTACTTCTTTTTTGCCTGGTGTTGTTGTTTCTATCGTACATGGCGTTGTTGTTGTTTCTGGTGTACCTGGTGTTGTTGTTTCTTTTGTAACTGGTACTGTTGTTGTTGTTTCTTGATATGGTGTTGTTGCTTCTTGTATACCTGGTATTGTTGTTTCTGGTGTACCTGGTGTTGTTGCTTTTTGGGTACCTGGTGTTGTTGTTTCTGGTGTACCTGGTGTTGTTGTTTCTGGTGTATGTGGTGTTGTTGTTTCTTGTATAACTGGTATTGTTGTTTCTGGTGTACCTGGTGTTGTTGTTGCTTTTTGAGTACCTGGTGTTGTTGTTTCTGGTGTACCTGGTGTTGTTGCTTCTGGTGTACCTGGTGTTGTTCCTTTTTGAGTACCTGGTGCTGTTGTTTCTGGTGTACCTGGTGTTGTTGTTGCTTCTGGTGTTCCTGGTGCTGTTGTTTCTGGTGTACCTGGTGTTGTTGTTGCTTCTGGTGTTCCTGGTGCTGTTGTTTCTGGTGTACCTGGTGTTGTTGTTGCTTCTGATGTTCCTGGTGCTGTTGTTTCTGGTGTACCTGGTGTTGTTGTTGCTTCTGGTGTTCCTGGTGCTGTTGTTTCTGGTGTACCTGATGTTGTTGTTGCTTCTGATGTTCCTGGTGCTGTTGTTTCTGGTGTACCTGGTGTTGTTGTTGCTTCTGATGTTCCTGGTGCTGTTGTTTCTTGTACCTGGTGTTGTTGTTACTTCTGAGTTCCTGATGCTGTTGTTTCTGGTTTACCTGGTGTTTGTTGTTGCTTCTGGTGTTCCTGATGCTGTTGTTTCTGGTGTACCTGGTGTCGTTGTTGCTTCTGGTGTTCCTGGTGCTGTTGTTTCTGGTGTACCTGGTGTTGTTGTTGCTTCTGATGTTCCTGGTGCTGTTGTTTCTTGTGTACCTGGTGTTGTTGTTGCTTCTGGTGTTCCTTGTGCTGTTGTTTCTGGTGTACCTGGTGTTGTTGTTGCTTCTGATGTTCCTGGTGCTGTTGTTTCTGGTGTACCTGGTGTTGTTGTTGCTTCTGATGTTCCTGGTGCTGTTGTTTCTGGTGTACCTGGTGTTGTTGTTACTTCTGAGTTCCTGATGCTGTTGTTTCTGGTTTACCTGGTGTTGTTGTTGCTTCTGGTGTTCCTGATGCTGTTGTTTTTGGTGTACCTGGTGTTGTTGTTGCTTCTGGTGTTCCTGGTGCTGTTGTTTCTGGTGTACCTGGTGTTGTTGTTGCCTCTGATGTTCCTGGTGCTGTTGTTTCTTGTGTACCTGGTGTTGTTGTTGCTTCTGGTGTTCCTTGTGCTGTTGTTTCTGGTGTACCTGGTGTTGTTGTTGCTTCTGATGTTCCTGGTGCTGTTGTTTCTGGTGTACCTGGTGTTGTTGTTGCTTCTGATGTTCCTGGTGCTGTTGTTTCTGGTGTACCTGGTGTTGTTGTTACTTCTGAGTTCCTGATGCTGTTGTTTCTGGTTTACCTGGTGTTGTTGTTGCTTCTGGTGTTCCTGATGCTGTTGTTTTTGGTGTACCTGGTGTTGTTGTTGCTTCTGGTGTTCCTGGTGCTGTTGTTTCTGGTGTACCTGGTGTTGTTGTTGCTTCTGGTGTTCCTGGTGCTGTTGTTTCTGGTGTACCTGGTGTTGTTGTTGCTTCTGGTGTTCCTGGTGCTGTTGTTTCTGGTGTACCTGGTGTTGTTGTTGCTTCTGATGTTCCTGGTGCTGTTGTTTCTGGTGTACCTGGTGTTGTTGTTGCTTCTGGTGTTCCTGGTGCTGTTGTTTCTGGTGTACCTGGTGTTGTTGTTGCTTCTGATGTTCCTGGTGCTGTTGTTTCTTGTGTACCTGGTGTTGTTGTTGCTTCTGATGTTCCTGGTGCTGTTGTTTCTGGTGTACCTGGTGTTGTTGTTGCTTCTGGTGTTCCTGGTGCTGTTGTTTCTGGTGTACCTGGTGTTGTTGTTGCTTCTGGTGTTCCTGGTGCTGTTGTTTCTTGTGTACCTGGTGTTGTTGTTGTTTCTGGTGTTCCTGGTGCTGTTGTTTCTGGTGTACCTGGTGTTCTTGTTGCTTCTGGTGTTCCTGGTGCTGTTGTTTCTTGTGTACCTGGTGTTGTTGTTGTTTCTGGTGTTCCTGGTGCTGTTGTTTCTGGTGTACCTGGTGTTGTTGTTGCTTCTGATGTTCCTGGTGCTGTTGTTTCTGGTGTTCCTGATGCTGTTGTTTTTGGTGTACCTGGTGTTGTTGTTGCTTCTGGTGTTCCTGGGGCTGTTGTTTCTGGTGTACCTGGTGTTGTTGTTGCTTCTGGTGTTCCTGGGGCTGTTGTTTCTGGTGTACCTGGTGTTGTTGTTGCTTCTGGTGTTCCCAGGGCTGTTGTTTCTGGTGTACCTGGTGTTGTTGTTTTTGGTGTACCTGGTGTTGTTGTTGCTTCTGGTGTTCCTGGGGGTGTTGTTTCTGGTGTACCTGGTGTTGTTGTTGCTTCTGGTGTTCCTGGTGCTGTTGTTTCTGGTGTACCTGGTGTTGTTGTTGCTTCTGGTGTTCCTGGTGCTGTCGTTTCTGGTGTACCTGGTGTTGTTGTTGCTTCTGGTGTTCCTGGGGCTGTTGTTTCTGGTGTTCCTGGTGTTGTTGTTTTTGGTGTACCTGGTGTTGTTGTTGCTTCTGGTGTTCCTGGGGCTGTTGTTTCTGGTGTACCTGGTGTTGTTGTTGCTTCTGGTGTTCCTGGTGCTGTTGTTTCTGGTGTACCTGGTGTTGTTGTTGCTTCTGGTGTTCCTGGTGCTGTTGTTTCTGGTGTACCTGGTGCTGTTGTTGCTTCTGATGTTCCTGGTGCTGTTGTTTCTGGTGTACCTGGTGTTGTTGTTGCTTCTGGTGTTCCTGGTGCTGTTGTTTCTGGTGTACCTGGTGTTGGTGTTGCTTCTGGTGTTCCTGGTGCTGTTGTTTCTGGTGTACCTGGTGTTGTTGTTGCTTCTGATGTTCCTGGTGCTGTTGTTTCTGGTGTACCTGGTGTTGTTGTTGCTTCTGGTGTTCCTGGTGCTGTTGTTTCTGGTGTACCTGGTGTTGTTGTTGCTTCTGGTGTTCCTGGTGCTGTTGTTTCTGGTGTACCTGGTGCTGTTGTTGCTTCTGATGTTCCTGGTGCTGTTGTTTCTGGTGTACCTGGTGTTGTTGTTGCTTCTGGTGTTCCTGGTGCTGTTGTTTCTGGTGTACCTGGTGTTGGTGTTGCTTCTGGTGTTCCTGGTGCTGTTGTTTCTGGTGTACCTGGTGTTGGTGTTGCTTCTGATGTTCCTGGTGCTGTTGTTTCTGGTGTACCTGGTGTTGTTGTTGTTTCTGGTGTTCCTGGTGCTGTTGTTTCTTGTGTACCTGGTGTTGTTGTTGTTTCTGGTGTACCTGGTGTTGGTGTTGCTTCTGATGTCCCTGGTGCTGTTGTTTCTGGTGTACCTGGTGTTGTTGTTGTTTCTGGTGTTCCTGGTGCTGTTGTTTCTGGTGTACCTGGTGTTGTTGTTGTTTCTGGTGTTCCTGGTGCTGTTGTTTCTTGTGTACCTGGTGTTGGTGTTGCTTCTGATGTTCCTGGTGCTGTTGTTTCTGGTGTACCTGGTGTTGGTGTTGCTTCTGATGTTCCTGGTGCTGTTGTTTCTGGTGTACCTGGTGTTGGTGTTGCTTCTGGTGTTCCTGGTGCTGTTGTTTCTGGTGTACTTGGTGTTGTTGTTGCTTCTGATGTTCCTGGTGCTGTTGTTTCTGGTGTACCTGGTGTTGGTGTTGCTTCTGGTGTTCCTGGTGTTGTTGTTTCTGGTGTACCTGGTGTTGTTGTTGTTTCTGGTGTACCTGGTGTTGGTGTTGCTTCTGGTGTTCCTGGTGCTGTTGTTTCTGGTGTACCTGGTGTTGGTGTTGCTTCTGATGTTCCTGGTGCTGTTGTTTCTGGTGTACCTGGTGTTGGTGTTGCTTCTGATGTTCCTGGTGCTGTTGTTTCTGGTGTACCTGGTGTTGTTGTTGCTTCTGATGTTCCTGGTGCTGTTGTTTTTGGTGTACCTGGTGTTGTTGTTGCTTCTGATGTTCCTGGTGCTGTTGTTTTTGGTGTACCTGGTGTTGTTGCTTCTGGTGTTTCTGGTGTTGTTTCATCCGGCCTTCCTCTAGTTTATAAAACTGAATACAATCACTTATTCCTTCCCGGGCTTCTGCATCATTATTTCTCTCTCTCTCTCTCTCTCTCTCTCTCTCTCTCTCTCTCTCTCTCTCTCTCTCTCTCTCTCTCTCTCTCTCTCTCTCTCTCTCTCTCTCTCTCTCTCTCTCTCTCTCTCTCTCTCTCTAAGACATTCAAAAAGGAAGAAAATAAAAAAAATTACCAAGAGCTGCTAAGATATAAACAAACATTATTGCCAACCAAACAAAATTTTTTTAGGGTGACTCAATTAATGCATCCATCTGTGGGTGGGAGTGACGGGTGGGAGTGACGGGTGGGAGTGACGGGTGAGAGTGACGGGTGGGAGTGACGGGTGATTAGACAACAGTGGACGGAGTCTTATCTTTCCCATTTGATGTACCTGTTTCACAGGAGAAGGGAAGGGAGGAGAAAAAAAGGGAGAGGATGACGAGGGCGAGAGGAAGCAAGGTGGGAAGGATGGGGCCGCCACCTCCGGGACTTCTGGTAGCCGTAATAAGCAAACTTTTTTAATGTGTTTCGTAGCGCGTTCTCTTGGGAGAACCACGGTACAGCTGGGTGTCTCTCTAAGTGGAGAGAGAGAGAGAGAGAGAGAGAGAGAGAGAGAGAGAGAGAGAGAGAGAGAGAGAGAGAGAGAGAGAGAGAGAGAGAGAGAGATTAACAGACAGATAGACAGAGAGTAGGCAAAGGACCATTAAACAGATTCACACCGGAACTTACATAAGACAGAGTTAAACAGGGAATGCTGAGATAGAGTGACATAAGCTTACGTACAACGAAGAAGATTCACAGACTGAGTGACATACAGACAGACAGACTACAAAATTTACAATGAAAATAACATAAATACCGGTAAGAAATTTACAAAGGCAGGAACGTGAAGACATTCTTGAGTATACGAGAGCGTATATACATATAAAACATACATCGAGACAAGAGTATACAAGAAAACAAAAGCCTGTTTAATAAAAATAGAACACATATAGCCAAAAGTGAAACGTTGCTCTGTCTTCGTGTCTTTGATTCACTTCAGACACATGGAGACATGAGTATACATGCAATCATAAGCATACATATAGGCAAGAACATACACACAGACAAGAGCATAAGTGCAGACAGGAGAATGCACACTAACATGAACATACATACAGACAGACAAGAGCTTGCAAATAACAAGGACAACAACAAAACAGCGTAGTTATTAGACCGCAGAAATCTGCGTCGCCGTGATTCCCCCCTCCCCCCCCTCTTCCTTGACTTAATTGAACTTGAAAGTTTTTTAGTCCAAAACTGCAAATTTGTAATGCGACCTTGATGTGAGCAAATGCTTTCAGCCTCTGGCTTTAAGCAGAATAATAAGTCTGTTTATTTTGACCAAGAGTGGTTGTATCTATAGCTTTTTTGACCTGAGAATATCAGGGCTGTATACACCGAGAGGTGTATGTCTCTCAGTGTGTACATACAGCTGAGAAGCAAAATACCTAAATAGTTAAATAAGATTTGTCGAATAATTCTCAAAGTTTCTAACTAAATAACGTATCTGTTATCCTATTTAACTCAGATTTCAAGGTTTCAATATATCTAGCTTCTGATTTAACATATATGTCGAGTATTAAAGTTGGTAGAATTACCGACAATATGTAAAGTAAAAGGACACGAGTGCAACTAATGTGACATTTTTATTGTGGCCACGTTTCGCTCTCCAGGAGCTTTATCAAGCTTGATAAAGCTCCTGGAGAGCGAAACGATTCCACAATAAAAATGTCACATTAGTTGCACTTGTGTCCTTTTACTTTACATATATCTCGAGGTTTCAATTTGTCTAACCTCTGATAATGATTAAGACACAAGTGCAATAGTTGGCTATCTTTACTGTCGAAAGGTATCGCCTACACAGTAGGCTTCTTCAGTCAAATGCAGAGGCAGCAGATTTTACTTTTTTTATTAACACACTGGCCGATTCCCACCAAGGCAGGGTGGCCCGAAAAAGAAAAACTTTCACCATCATTCACTCCATCACTGTCTTGCCAGAAGGGTGCTTTACACTACAGTTTTTAAACTGCAACATTAACACCCCTCCTTCAGAGTGCAGGCACTGTACTTCCCATCTCCAGGACTCAAGTCCGGCCTGCCGGTTTCCCTGAATCCCTTCATAAATGTTACTTTGCTCACACTCCAACAGCATGTAAAGTATTAAAAACCATTTGTCTCCATTCACTCCTATCAAACACGATCACGCATGCCTGCTGGAAGTCCAAGCCCCTCGTACACAAAACCTCCTTTACCCCCTACCTACAACCTTTCTTAGGCCGGCCCCTACCCCGCCTTCCATCCACTACAGACTGATACACTCTTGAAGTCATTCTGTTTCTCTCCATTCTCTCTACATGTCCGAACCACCTCAAAAACCCTTCCTCAGCCCTCTGGACAGCAGTTTTGGTAATCCCACACCTCCTCCTAACTTCCAAACTACGAATTATCTGCATTATATTCACACCACACATTGCCCTCAGACATGACATCTCCGCTGCCTCCAGCCTTCTCCTCGCGGCAACATTCATCACCCATGCTTCACAACCCATATAAGAGCGTTGGTAAAACTATACTCTCATTCATTCCCCTCTTTGCCTCCAAGGACAAAGTTCTTTGTCTCCACAGACTCCTAAGTGCACCGCTCACCCTTTTCCCCTCATCAATTCTATGATTCACCTCATCTTTCATAGACCCATCCGCTGACACGTCCACTCCCAAATATCTGAATACATTCACCTCCTCCATACTCTCTCCCTCTAATCTGATATCCAATCTTTCATCACCTAATCTTTTTGTTATCCTCATAACCTTACTCTTTCCTGTATTCACTTTTAATTTTTTCTTTTTGCATACCCTACCAAATTCATCCACCAACCTCTGCAACTTCTCTTCAGAATCTCCCAAGAGCACAGTGTCATCAGCAAAGAGCAACTGTGACAACTCCCACTTTATGTGTGATTCTTTATCTTTTAACTCCACGCCTCTTGCCAAGACCCTCGCATGTACTTCTCTTACAACCCCATCTATAAATATATTAAACAACCACGGTGACATCACACATCCTTGTCTAAGGCCTACTTTTACTGGGAAATAATCTCCCTCTTTCCTACATACTCTAACTTGAGCCTCACTATCCTCGTAAAAACTCTTCACTGCTTTCATTAACCTACCTCCTACACAATACACCTGCAACATCTGCCACATTGCCCCCCTATCCACCCTGTAATACGCCTTTTCCAAATCCATCAATGCCATAAAAACCTCTTTAGCCTTATCTAAATACTGTTCACTTATATGTTTCACTGTAAACACCTGGTCCACACACCCCTTACCTTTCCTAAAGCCTCCTTGTTCATCTGCTATCCTATTCTCCGTCTTACTCTTAATTCTTTCAATAATAACTCTACCATACACTTTACCAGGTATACTCAACAGACTTATCCCCCTATAATTTTTACAATCTCTTTTGTCCCCTTTGCCTTTATACAAATGAACAATGCATGCTCTCTGCCAATCCCTAGGTACCTTACCCTCTTCCATACATTATTAAATAATTGCACCAACCACTCCAAAACTATATCCCCACATGCTTTTAACGTTTCTAACTTTATCCCATGAATCCTGGCTGCCTTACCCTCTTTCATTTTACCTACTGCCTCACGAACTTCCCCCACACTCACAACTGGCTCTTCCTCACTCCTACAAGATGTTATTCCTCCTTTCCTTATACACGAAATCACAGCTTCCCTATCTTCATCAACATTTAACAAAATTTAGCAAAATATTCCTTCCATCTTCCCAATACCTCTAACTCTCCATTTAATAACTCTCCTCTCCTATTTTTAACTGACAAATCCATTTGTTCTCTAGGCTTCCTTAACTTGTTAATCTCACTCCAAAACTTTTTCTTATTTTCAACAAGATTTGTTGATAACATCTCACCCACTCTCTCATTTGCTCTCTTTTTACATTGCTTCACCACTCTCTTAACCTCTCTCTTTTTCTCCATATACTCTTCCCTCCTTGCATCACTTCTGCTTTGTAAAAACTTCTCATATGCTCTTTCTCCCTTACTACTCTCTTTACATCATCATTCCACCAATCGCTCCTCTTTCCTCCCGCACCCACTTTCCTGTAACCACAAACTTCTGCTGAACACTCTAATACTACATTTTTAAACCTACCCCATACATCTTCGACCCCATTGCCTATGCTCTCATTTGCCCATCTATCATCCAGCAGGTGTGGTAGTGAAATGAAGATGATGTAACCAGTCCATCAACCTTCGAGAAATAGCATTTGAGGTGATCAGTCTCTCAGCCTGAAGAAGAGTTCGGCTCCATGGTCTGGAACGATATGAAGCTGAAGCATGATTTATCTCCGATCTCGAGATTTCAACGTGTCTAACCTCTAATTCAGCTTTAAGTTCAAAGTTTCAACGTATCTAACCTCTAATTTATGTCGATCCCAAGGTTTCAACGGTCTGATCTGCTTGCCACAGTTCAAACACTTTTCTCCGTATTATACTGGGTACTTTCTTCCCTCCCTGATAGACAAAACTAGTAAAGCCAGTCAAGACCCTCGACTTAAGCATATTGTCAAGTCACCCTTTGTAGTGGTCAGACCTGGAGTCTGTGTGGATTAAGTAGACCTTTGGTCAGGTCAAAAATGTGCCAGCACCTCGCTTTGAGTCTGTCTGTCTGTCTGTCTGTCTGTCTCACTCTCTCTGTCTCTGTCTCTGTCTCTGTCTCTGTCTGTCTCTCTCTCTCTCTCTCTCTCTCTCTCTCTCTCTCTCTCTCTCTCTCTCTCTCTCTCTCTCTCTCACTCTCTCTCTCTCCCTCCCTCCCTCTCTCTCTCTCTCTCTCTCTCTCTCTCTCTCTCTCTCTCTCTCTCTCTCTCTCTCTCTCTCTCTCTCTCTCTCTCTCTCTCTCTCTCTCTCTCTCTCTCTCTCTCTCTCTCTCTCTCTCTCTCACTCTCTCTCTCTCTCTCTCTCTTTCCTGCAGGCTAGTGGTGTAGCGAAACAAAAATATAAACTTTAAGCAGCATAAAATAAGGAAAAAAGAATACCATTGGGTGGAATAAGAGAGGCAAATGCAGTATAATGAGATCCTTTATCGACGACATTTCGCCCCCGCAGTGGGCTTCGTCAAATAAAAGATCAGTAAACCAGGAGAGGGAGGATGGGCTTATATATAGTTTATACAATGTTTATAGGGAGATCTCTGAACATAGGCTAGCCCTTCCCGTCCAGGTTTATCTGTCTGTGACTTGATAAAGCATTGGGTGAAATATCACTGATAGGTCACATTATGCTACATTTAAGTCTCTTTTCCATTGTGTGTGCATTTTCTAACAACTTTTGTTATATTGGGTGAAGCTGAGAGTTGGGTTGAACTGGTCACGAAGACAACAGAGAAGAGTGACAGTCTTTTTTAAATAGCAGGAGAAGATAAACCCGTAAGGGACACACAGCTCCTGGTCGATGGGAGGAATTCACGTGCGATCAAAGAAAAGGGGAGTGTAAGTCCGCTTCCTAGGATCAAAAACCCACACACAGGTAGAAGCGAACCTCCCTTGCGGGACGGAAAGTACTGACAACACGACAGGGGTATATACGAGTGTATTTTTGTCGTTATTGTTGTTGACAAGTGAGAGTAAATAAAGCTATGATGAGGTTTGCGAGTGTTGTCGTAATTTTGCAGGAAGAGTAAATATTAATAGAGGAGGATTTAAAAGCACTTTTTAGCATTTTGTTAGCCCATGTATATTCAACATATACACAATTCATTCTTGTCTCTCTCTCTCTCTCTCTCTCTCTCTCTCTCTCTATATCTGTAATATATATATATATATATATATATATATATACATACATACATACATATATATATATATATATATATATATATATATATATATATATATATATATATATATATATATATATATATATATATATATATATATATGTACATATGTATACAGTAGTAGGTTGGTAGGTTGGTAGACAGCAACCACCCAGGGAGGTACCACCGTCCGGCCAGGTGACTGTGAAAAAGAAACTTATAACTGTTTTACAAGATGGTAGGATTGCTGGTGTCTCCTGTCTCATAAACACGCTGGATAACAGGTATATCTTGCTGCTTCTACTTACACTTAGGCCACACTACACAGGCAAGCACATGCATATAGCTCTTGTTCTTGTTTTTTTTCTCTCTTTTGTCCATGGGGAAATGGAAAAGAATCTTTCCTCCGTAAGCCATGCGTGTCGTATGAGGCGACTAAAATGCCGGGAGCAATGGGCTAGTAACCCTTTCTCCTGTACACTTTTACTAAAAGTCTTAAGAAGAAAAACTTTATAGAACTGGGTTGCTTGAATGTGCGTGGATGTAGTGCGGATGATAAGGGAGAGATGATTACTTATGTTTTGAATGAAAAGAAGTTGGATATTATGGAAGGAGAAGATGGAATATAAATGTGTAAATTCAAGGATTATGTCGATTAAAATAAGGGTCGGATGTGAAAAGTGAGTCATAATAAGCGTGTATGCACCTGGAGAAGAGATGAGTGTAGAAGAGAGAGAGAGAGATTTTGGGAGATGTTAAGCGAATGAATAGGAACCTTTGAACCAAGTGAGAGAGTAATTGTGGTAGGGGACCTGAATGCTAAAGTAGGAGAAACTTTTAGAGAGGGTGTGGTAGGTAGTTTGGGGTGCCAGGTGTAAATGATAATGGGAGCCCTTTGATTGAACTTTGTATAGAAAGGGGTTTAGTTATAAGTAATACGTATTTTAAGAAAAAGAGGATAAAAAAGTATACAAGATATGATGTAGGGCGTAATGACAGTAGTTTGTTGAACTATGTATTAGTAGATAAAAGACTGTTGAGTGGACTTCAGGATGTACACGTTTATAGAGGGGCCACAGATATATCAGAACACTTTCTAGTTGTAGCTACACTGAGAGTAAAAGGTAGATGGGATACAAGGAGAATAGAAGCAGCAAGTAAGAGAGAGGTGAAGGTGTATAAACTAAAAGAGGAGGCAGTTAGGGTAAGATATAAACAACTATTGGAGGATAGATGGGCTAATAAGAGTATAGGCAATGGGGTCGAAGATGTATGGGATAGGTTTAAGAATGTAGTATTAGAGTGTTTAGCAGAAGTTTGTGGTTACAGGAAAGTGGGTGTGGGAGGGAAGAAGAGCGATTGGTAGAATGATGATGTAAAGAGAGTAGTAAGGGAGAAAAAGTTAGCATATGAGAGGTTTTTACAAAGCAGATAAGAGAGTTGTGAAGCAATGCAAAAAGAGAGCAAATGAGAGAGTGGGTGAGATATCAACAAATTTTTGTTGAAAATAAGAAAAAGTTTTGGAGTGAGATTAATAAGTTGAGGAAACCTAGGGAATAAATGGATTTGACAGTTAAAAATAGGAGAGTTATTAAATGAAGAGTTAGAGGCACCGGGAAGATGGAGGGAATATTTTGAGGAATTGTTAAATGCTGATGAATTTAGGAAAGCTCTGATTTCGCGTATAGGGCAAGGAGGAATAACATCTTGTAATAGTGAGGAAGAGCCAGTAGTGATTGTGAGGGAAGTTCGTGAGGCAGTAGGTAGAATGAAAGGGGGTAAGGCAGCCGGGATTGATGGGATAAAGATAGAAATGTTAGAAGCAGGTGGGGATATAGTTTTGGAGTGGTTGGTGCAATTATTTAATAAATGTATGGAAGAGGGTAAGGTACCTAGGGATTGGCAGAGAGCATGCATAGTTCCTTTGTATAAAGACAAAGGGGATAAAAGAGAGTGAAAAAAATATAGGGGAATAAGTCTGTTGAGTATTCCTGGTAAAGTGTATGGTAGAGTTATTATTGAAAGAATTAAGAGTAAGACAGGGAGTAGGATAGCAGATGAACAAGGAGGCTTTAGGAAAGGTAGGGGTGTGTAGACCAACTGTTTACAGTGAAACATATAGGTGAACAGTATTTAGATAAGGTTAAAGAGGTTTTTTTCAGCATTTATGGATTTAGAAAAGGCATATGACAGGGTGGATAGGGGAGCAATATGGCAGATGTTGCAGGTGTATGGTATAGGAAGTCAGTTACTGAAAGCAGTGAAGAGTTTTTACGAGAATACTGAGGCTCAGGTTAGAGTATGTAGGGGAGAGGGAGGTTATTTCCCAGTAAAAGTAGATCCTAGACAAGGATGTGTGATGTCACCGTGGTTGTTCAATGTATTTATAGATTGGGTTGTAAGAGAAGTGAATGCTAGTGTCTAGGCAAGTGGTGTGGTGTTAAAAGATAAAAAAATAAATACAAAGTAGGAGTTGTCACAGTTACTCTTTGCTGATGACATTGTGCTTTTGGAAGACTCTGAAGAGACGTTGCAGAGATTGGTGGATGAATTTGGTAGGGTATGTAAAAGAAAAAAATTAAAAGTGAATATAGGAAAGCGTAAGGCTATGAGGATAACAAAAATATTAGGTGACGAAAGACTGGATATTAGATTGGAGGGAAAGAGTATGGAGGAGATGAATGTATTCAGATATTTGGGAGTGGACGTGTCAGCAGATGGGTCTATGAAGGATGAGGTGAATCACAGAATTGATGAGGGGAAAACGGTGATTGGTGCACTTATGAGTCTGTGGAGACAAAGAACTTTGTCCTTGGAAGCAAAAAGGAAAATGTATGAGAGTATAGTTGTACCAACACTCTTGTATGGGAGTGAAGCATGGGTGATGAATGTTGCAACGAGGAGAAGGCTGGAGGCAGTGGAGATATCATGTCTGAGGGCAATGTGTTGTATGAATATAATACAGAGAATTCGTTGTTTGGAAACTAGGAGGTGTGGGAGGGGTTGTTGAGGTGGTTCGGACATGTAGAGAGAATGGAACAAAACAGAATAACTTCGAGAGTGTATAAATCTGTAGTGGATGGAAGGCGGGGCAGGGGTCGGCCTAGGAAGGGTTGGATGGAGGGGGAAAAGGAGGTTTTGTGTGCGAGGGGCTTGGACTTCCAGCAAGCGTGCATGAACATATTTGATAGGAGTGGAGATAGAACATATTTGATAGGAGTGGAGATAAATGTTTTTTTTTATACTTGACGTGCTGTTGGAGTGTGAGTAAAGTAACATTTATGATGGGATTCAAGGAAACCGGCAGGCCGGACTTGAGTCCTGGAGATGGGAAGTACAGCGTCTACACTCTGAAGGACGGGTGTTAATGTTGCAGTTTTATAACTGTAGTGTAAAGCACCCTTCTGGCAAGACAGTGATGGAGTGAATGATAATGAAAGTTTTTCTTTTTCGGACCACCCTGCCTTGGTGGGAATCGGCCGATGTGTTAATAAAAAATATATATATATATATATATATATATATATATATATATATATATATATATATATATATATATATAAATATATATATATATATATATATATATATATATGTATATATATATATATATATATATATATATATATATATATATATATATATATATATATATATATATATATATATAATTATATATATATCGTGCCGATTAAGCCGAATCAGCGAGTTTACCCTTTTCGGTAAGGGTGTTCTTTGCCGAATTAGCACAACTAAAAATTTTTTATGCTATAAATCCACGAAAATCAATCTGAGCATAACGAAACAATATATACATCATTGATTTTCAATAACATTAAAGCAATTTGACTGACCTATGCAATACATAGCATAATTTTGCTATAAAAAAAATATTGTGCTTGTTTAGTTAAGGTTAGGTTAATTCATAAGTTAGTTTTGAGCCAAAAATGAAAGCTGTGGAGAAATTTCTCCAGTAAAGGGATGGGGGGTATCTCTCAGCCCTCTCAGCCCACATCAGCCCTCTGAGAGACTTAGCCATCCTGGAAGGGGCTAGTGGACTCTTCCTTCCTCACAAACAACTTTATTAAAGCCACATGTATGTACCATAGCATCACTAGGCACGCCGTTCTCTCCTTGCTAGAGTTCCTGATCAACTGCACAACCAGGTTAAACGAGAGTAATTACTCTTCTCTCTCCATAGCAGGAAAATTAAGGGAAAACTTGCGGCCAACTTTATCTACAAGTTGGGACTACTAGGAATTCTAGTCTGTAGCTAGATATAGCTAGATAACAAGAAACCTACGCTCTTGTATTGAATACTATTGTAATGTATAGTAAGGAAGAGATACAAAGCTGAACTCAGCAGTTCTTTTGTGCGGAGGGTGACTGGTGGGCACTTGGGCAGGGCGACAAGCTAGGTTGAATTCAGAGCATGAACACGTCACCAATCTCCCGCTGAAAGCAAAGAAAATAATGACTTTGTTCGGTAAACTCTGAAATGCTGTCAATCTCCACTAGAAAAACTAGTGTTAAAAAGAAACACGAGTGTATAATCCCCGGTACAATCTCGATAAAGTGTAAAAGTTTTGTCGCGGTATGTATTCAAGTGTTATGACCGAAGTGACTCCTTGTCAACGAATGAGGACACAACTACGTATCTTTAGCAGTCTACTCAAGACAACGATACCGGGATATACTTCCCCTACCACAAACTAGGGGAAACTGGGTCAGTTACAATACCCAGATAAGTCCAGCCATATTCACACCTAATTACGTTAGCTGCAGCTAACGTAAAATTTGACTGGAATTACAAATAGATCCCGTGACATGTGGGTGATTCACACAAACCCAAGTATCACTACGTATTTCAGATGAAAGTGAAATGATGCTCGATATACGCTTTATGGCAAATTATATGAATAGCATAATTCTTAATCAACAGCCACTGTGGAATCTGGAACGGCACCCCGAAGGGATTTCCAGGGAGAGGCTGATGGACATCGTGCTGTTAACCAATATGTACCGATCGCTGTATGTTTGTTTCATGTACTTATCTAACCAGTTCTCCACAAAAAGCTTTATATCGTTGTTAATGAAAAAAAATATTAATGGAGTTCTGCCTATTAGGCAAGTTCGGCTTGTTAGGCACGATATATATATATATATATATATATATATATATATATATATATATATATATATATATATATATATATATATATATATATATATATATATATATATATATATATATATATATATATATATATATATATATATATATATATATATATATATATATATATATATATATATATATATATATATATATATATATATATATATATATATATATATATATATATATATATATATATATATATATATATATATATAGTGGATAAAAAGGCTTCAAGGAAGAATATTTGGATTTCTTCCTCAAGCCGTTTGAATATTCCTCTTCCCCTACCACCCCATCTTTTAATATATTTTTTTTTTACCAATAGGAATATTTTATTACATAATATGGTACAGAAGATTTAAGAGATACATTGTTGATATAAAGGTGGCATATACGGTACATGTTGTTACGTGTGTATCACCGATTACAAGGCGAAAATCTCATCCAGCTCCTCAGAGCTGGGGCGTGTGCCCAAAATACAGCAGGCATTACCCCTTTGAACAGCCGCACTGAGCCGCTGGAACAGAAAACTAGCTGCACTGGGATCCCTAGTTACCCTGATGAGTCTTTTTCCCAGCTCCTTAAGGAATTTGGATGCACTCTTTCCCCATGAGCCAAGGGTCTCTGAGCCTATGGGAACAAACATATAATGATGGGCAAGTTCTCCATATTTTCTAGACTTTTGGGACTCCCTGAACCTGGCAGCTGCCCCTCCTTCCTCCCTGGTGTATTGGAGATAGGTATCAGCCAAGGTAGATGCACATGTATAGTCCCACACAACCTGCTTCCCATCTGTCCAGGCTTGAAGGGTGATACCATCTGGACGCTTCTGGTTGCCATCAGATCTGCATAGTTGGGGTGGCTCCCTTACTGCTGGGCATCCAGCTGTTGTGAGGCTCCTCTTGATAATGTTATTAACCTCTTCATGTCTTGCAATTTTTCCCTCGGATTTACGGCACACAAGACCATGGTACCCGAATCGGTCTGCCGCTTCACTGCCACAAATACACCTGTGTTCGGCGAGAATAGGGGCGGCAAGTCGAAGGGCAACACCGATGCGGATTGTCTGTGGGTCGAGGCGTGTGCCAAGGCTGGAGTTGGGAACAGCCAAGAGAAAGTCCCCAGCATGAGGGGCTCTCACTGCCAGGAGGCGGGCTCTGTCCTTCGATGACACACTCTGAAGCATTGTTGAGGCTATATTTTCCACTATTGGACCATCCCAGTGCGATTGTTTGTAGTTGTTGGGTGGAGCAGGTCTGGTTTCAGAGCCCGTTAGATTATCCCAGATCATTGCTCTGTCAATGAATTTTTGGTCCTGGACTCCAATCTTGTCCCTAAGATGTTCCAGGAGAATATATATATATATATATATATATATATATATATATATATATATATATATATATATATATATATATATATATATATATATATATATATATATATATATATATATATATATATATATATATATATATATATATATATATATATATATATATATATATACATATATATATATATATATATATATATATATATATATATATATATATATATATATATATATATATATATATATATATATATATATATATATATATATATATATATATATATAGATATATATATATATATATATATATATATATATATATATGTATATATATATATATATATATATATATATATATATATATATATATATATATATATATATATATATATATATATATATATATATAGATATATGCACACACTGATCTCTGGCTGAGATCAGTGTTTGTGTATATTTCGCCTGCTCATGCGAATTCCTTGCATATATATATATATATATATATATATATATATATATATATATATATATATATATATATATATATATATATATATATATATATATATATATATATATATATATATATATATATATATATATATATATATATATATATATATATATATATATATATATATATATATATATGTCGTGCCGAATATGTAAAACTGGTCATTTAGCAAGAACTCATTTAAAATTAAGTCCTTTCTAAAATTTTCTCTTGTACGTTTAAAAATAATTTTTTTTCATTAATGTTGATGTAAAAATTTATAATTTTGCACCAAAAGGCACTTAGAAAACTTACCTAACCTTATTATAACAAGAACAATTTATTTTAGCCTAACCCAACTAAATATATTTTAGATTAGTTTACAATAATTTAATACTAAACAAACACAGTGAAATATATTTTTTTCGTTAGGTTCAGAATGATTTTGGCGAAATTATTGCATACACAAATTTTAACTTGTCCTGTATGGTAAGATAAGTGTTGCTATTTAAGCCAAGATCGCAAATTCTGCCTTTTCGGCACAACATATATATATATATATATATATATATATATATATATATATATATATATATATATATATATATATATATATATACATATATATATATATATATATATATATATATATATATATATATATATATATATATATATATATATGTATATGTATATATATATATATATATATATATATATATATATATGTATATATATATATATATATATATATATATATATGTATATATATATATATATATATATATATATATATATATATATATATATATATATATATATATATATATATATATATATGTATGTATCTATCTATCTAATTTCAACAAGTCGGCCGTCTACATACATACATATATATGTATATATATAATGTATTGATCTTCCAAGATAACGGCAGTAAAACGCGTGACTGCAAACATGAAAAATATCATAGTGAAAACTGCAATAACTCTTTCACGTGATTACAACACATGAATGTGCTCAGGTGTTTCTGTTCTGATATTTGCTCACTGTAGTATTTTTTTGTTCAGGGAGATGTAAGTAACGCATTACAGTATTCATTACAATACACGGTTGAGTAAAAGTAGAATTTTATGCATTGTAATTGTGCCTGTGTAAACATTGTTATTTTGACAGGAATGTTTATTTTCTTTAACATTTCAATCGCACTTGTAGGTTGACGCAACCTCGTTGAGGCAACAAAAGCTAAACATCACCAGGTAAATATATTTCAGCGTGAGAGGTACCTGAAGCAACACGTCGAGACATGTATGCAAATATGCAGTGAGAGAAGAGAGGTATCTTACTCGAATAACCCGCACATAGAAGAGAAACATTGTCGTAAACTTCTCTCTTCTATGTGCAAGTTATTTGTGTAAGAGGTATCTTCCTCCTTTCACATTCACAACGTTACTTATCCACACTTTTCCCCTCACTCTCTTGCCCTTACTCATCTCTACTTTATTCTGTCTTTTCTCTCATTAATGCCTTTATCTCCACCAATTTATTGTCTCGCCTGTCTCTCTTCTCTTGCCTTTTATTCACCTTCACCATCGATCTCCCTCCATTGTCTCCCTCTTTTTTACTTCCTTCCTATTCACATAAATTATTATCCCTTTTCTCTTATTCTGATCCTCCATCTCTCTCTCTCTTATTCATTTTCTCCTCAAATTGTCTTCCTTTTATTATTCGTACCTGACTTTCCCTTGTATTCCCTTTCCCCTTCTATTTCCCCTCTTTCCTTCTTACTCCTACACATCTTACAATTTTACTCCCATCCTACAATCGTCTTTCTCCTCTTGTTCTTATATCATTCCATTTTTAATCCCTCTTACCTCAAATTACTCTTCCTCTCCTCTCTTCCTCTGTCTCCTATCATTTTTATCCTCCTTGTCGCACTCAAAAAGCTTTAATACTTCCCTCTGATAAAAGAATAAACAAAATATTCTCTTGTCATGCCCTCCTCTCCCTTTAATTGCTATTTATTATCCATTCATATTTATTATATTTCACGTCTTTCTCATCCCCTAACATTCTTTTAAAAATATAAAGTCAACATTTAAGAACTATAAAAACAGCAATAGTATTAAGACTTTTTTCCTCAGTGTGCATAAAAATAATTTAGATCGCTTTTCTCTGGTTGTTTAATGGACGGCGTGTTGAGTTTAATTATATAAATTTCGAAGATTTACGGCATTTTGATGAAATAAGCTTGAAGATGAGGATGATATATATATGCTTACGTGGTTTTTTTGAGTGAATTTGTGTGTACGTATGCATATTTGTATGTGTGTTTTTATGTTTACATTTGCGTATGTATGTGTGTGAGTGTGTTTATGTATGCATGTATTTATGTATGTATGTATGTATGCTTCATCTCACCTCACCTCAACCTCTTCTACTCATATCAACCTATACATCAACTCACCTCACCTCACCTCAGCTCGCCTTACCTCACCTCACCTTACCTACCCAAAATAAACTCGTGCATCAGCATCCTGGCTGAACCAGCCATCAGCATCACTCTTAGGTCAGGCCCTTAAGTCAGTGTGCACGCGTGTCTTGGCATACACCTCCGGTATGTGTACTCACCTAGTTCTCACCTAGTTGTGGTTGCAGGTGTCGAGTCGCAGTTCCTGACCCCGCCTCTTCACTGGTCGCTACTAGGTCACTCTCCCTGCTGCATGAGCTTTACAATACCTCTTCTTAAAGCTATGTATGGATCCTGCCTCCATTACATTACTTCCCAGACTATTCCACTTCCTGACAACTCAGTGACTGAAGAAATATTTCATAACATCCCTGTGATTCATCTGAATCTTCAAATTCCAACTGTGACCAGTTGTTGCTGTGTTCCATCTCTGGAACATCCCGTCTCTGTCGACCTTGTCGATTCCTCTCAGTATTTTATATGTCGTTATCATATCCCCTTTATTTCTCCTGTCCTCCAGTGTCGTCAGGTCGATTTCCCTTAACCTCTCCTCGTAGGACATGCCCTTTAGCTCCGGGGCTAGTGTTGTTTCAAACCTTTGCATTTTCTCTAGTTTCTTTACGTGCTTGGCTAGGTGCGGGATTCCAAGCTGATGCTGCGCACTTCAATCCAATTCCTTGAATTGAGAGCCGTTCTCAGTTTCATGGCACCCTTTATGAAGTGGTGGGTGAGAAGAGATGTATTAAAAGGGAAGAGTTTCAAACCATGGTACGGGTGATGATTGAACTCGCGGTGAGTGAGTCGCAAAACTACATACCAATGCGTGGCCATGCTGGCGGGAGATTCATCTGCAAAAACTAGCAATTGTGGTCACAGTGGTGCCATTAGTAACCTTTCTATGGTGTATATATATATACCTATTTGGATTAATCTTATTGTAGCTTTCTGGCCCAGTGGCTATCGCGAATCACTCACCTTGTGAAGGCTTACTCAGCCCTGTAACAACTGTAAGAAGAATAATAACAGTTAAATATAAACACTTTATTATTTAGAAATGAAAATATAAAACAATTAAATTTGATTTTTTTGTCCTACTTGAAAGAGAAATGAAAAATGAAATATAAAAATAATATCTGAATTCAACGTTAATATATACAATTAGACTGGGGTGTCTGATGTTGTTGACACCGGGTGTTGTAGAAATTGTAGCAGTTACTGTTGATGGGGGGGGAGGTTACAGATGTTGAGTGACAACCCAACGACTAGTTCTTCACAGAGTCTCTAGCCTTGAATAGTCCGTCAAGATGATAGGAACGCAGGTCTTTCACCACTGCAAAAATGAGAGGTAGTTGCCTGGGGTTGACTACACTTAGGTATGCAGATAAAATTGTGACGTCTCAGAACTTAGGTAAAGTTCGTCTCCTTCAACACTGTTTCTTTAGTTACACAAATAACCCGCACATAGAACAGAGGAGCTTACGACGACGTTTCGGTCCGACTTGGGCCATTTACAAAGTCACACTAACCAGAAGTGGAGCAGGACGGGTATATATAGGCAGGAAGAGGTGGTGGTGGTGGTAGTAGTAGTAGTGGTTGTAGTAGTAGTAGTAGTAGTAGTAGTAGTAGTAGTAGTAGTAGTAGTAGTAGTAGTAATAGTAGTAGTAGTGGTAGTGGTAGTAGTGGGGAATTAAGGAGGAGCCAGTCCTGTTACACTTCTGGTTAGTGTGACTTTGTAAATGGTCCAAGTCGGACCGAAACGTCGTCGTAAGCTCCTCTCTTCTACGTGCGGGTTATTTGTGTATCGTTCCAGTCACGGTATTGTGCCTTTTTCTTTGTTATTTCTTTAGTTGCCAGATGACCCGAGCTGACTTTCCAAGAGTTGTGCTGGGAGCTGTGAATCAAGTGATTACTGTTTGGTCCGAGCCCCACACGTCACTTTTCCGGGTGGGGAAAAGGGAAGAGGGGATAGCGGGAGCTAGACTGACCCTACCTTAACAAGCAGCCGGGCAATCAAACTATCGTCACCATATACTCGCTACTCCTACCTGTTAAACTTTTCCCTCACTCGCCGCGAGTTCAATCTCCGGCCGTATCGTGGTTTGTTTGCAATCGTGTCATTACGATTTCTTGAGTCAAGGGTTTCAACTTAAGATAATAATAGAGAATTCAAGATAATGACAGGGAATCAGAGAGACAATTTGAGATTTAATCCATCATGGGCGAGGGAGACGCCTTGATGATGGGGAATGTCTCTGTATCCAAGGAATGGGGAGTATTCTTTCCTTGAATCTGATTTCCTTCTGTTTTTAAGGCATTGCCTTATCTCAACAGGTTTATCCCGTCCCCATGATTATAAGCACAACAATATAAAATAAAAATCGCAGCGAAATCCAAAGGTTTCTTTCAAATATATATCCCACGATTAAACTGAGTGATTTATTAGGTTTAAAACCTATCGACCACACTAAGGTCGCTAAGGTTTAATGTTACTTCTAGTCCACAAGTCAAGGAAGCTTAAAGCCAGAATATGTGTATCAGAGTAAACTCTAAGCTTATATATACGTAATGAGAAATACACACCTCTCGGTGTATATAACTTGAAATAATTAAAGAAAGACAGGTTTGGTTAAATAAAACTCAGAACAGCTTACTGATCATAACAAATAAATATGCAAACGATTTTAACAGTTATATCATCTTTGTATTTGCACAAGAAATACCAGGATCAAATAACCATAAAGAAGTCAATGTCTAAACATAGCCACTGATGACAGTCGCTACAGACATGGTTTTTAAAATAATACGACGGAAACTAAACCAGCTTTTGGGCCAAGACGACCGGCTTTCAAGAGTACCTAAAGAATGCAAAGAGATACTTAGTATACCATTAGCAAGTCCCTTTGAAGATGTGTACGTGAACAACTGAAAACTCTCTGGCTTCTCTGTTTTTTTGTATTTCCCTGTGGTAGTTTATATATATATATATATATATATATATATATATATATATATATATATATATATATATATATATATATATATATATATATATATATATATATATATATATATATATATATATATATATATATATATATAGTGCCGAATAGGTAAAATTGGTTAATTAGCAAGAACTTATTTAAAATTAAGTCCTTTCTAAAAATTTTCTCTTATACGTTTAAAGATATATTTTTTCATTTATGGTAATATAGAAATTAATAATTTTGCACCAAAAGAACCTTAGAAAACTTACCTAACCTTATTAAAATATGCGCAATTTAATTTAGCCTAATCCAACTACATATATTTTAGATAAGTTTAAAATAATTTAATATTAAACAAACACAATGAAATATACTGTTTTCGTTAGGTTCAGAATGATTTTTGCGAATTTATTGCATACACAAACCATCGCTTGCCTTATTCGCCAATAAGAGCATTTTTAAGCTTAAATAGCAACGCTCATCTTGCCATATAGGACAAGTGAAAATTTGTGTATGCAAAAATTTCGCCAAAATCATTCTGAAACTAACGAAAAAATATATATGTGATTGTATTTGTTTAGTACTAAATTATTGTAAACGTATTTAAAATATATTTAGTTGGGTTAGGCTAAAATAAATTGCTCTTCTTATAATAAGGTTAGGTAAGTTTTCTAAGATTCTTTTGGTGCAAAATTAAAAATTTTTACATTAACATTAATGAAAAAATATATCTTTAAACATATAAGAGAAAATTTCAGAAAGGACTTAATTATAAATGAGTTCTTGCTAATTGACCAGTTTTACATATTCGGCACGACATATATATATATATATATATATATATATATATATATATATATATATATATATATATATATATATATATATATATATATATATATATATATATATATATATATATATATATATATATATATATATATATATATATATATAAGTTTTTTAAGTAATTTCACTCCTCTCTCTTCATCCTCAGTAATTTTCTCGATAATACAGTTTTGATACCCTCATGTTTCAATATCAAAGTCTTCACTGGATCTTCCCCACTACACTTTCCCCCAACCCCGTGTTTCTCGACAACACACACTCCATCTTCGATCGTTTTGGGATCCCCTCTGCTGCTCTCCTTCATCTTCTCGATCAAATTCTTGATTACCCTCCATTACTCTTCATCTCAAATTCTCTCGATATTACAGTTTGTATCTTCTCTCTCATGTAGTTTCAGGGCTCTCATCTCCCTGATCACAGCTTTTTGATTGTCTTCCACTCCTCTCTCAATCCCAAAATTCAATATTGTCAGTTTCTTTGGGATTCTTCTGCAGGGTTTCTTCGAAATTATTTCGGGATCAGCCTTTAAGGTTCTCCTCACTTGCCGACAACACATACCAGCCTCTCTTTCGATCACTCTTTGAGTAAGCCCTCTCTTCACTCATCCCCCATCCCAAAAATTCCTCTCGATACACAAGTTTGCACCTCCCATAAGGTTCTCGAGAATTCTCATTCTCTGAAATATTGTCAAATGAATAAAAGCTTCTTCACAGCAATGAACTAAAAAAAGGCATGGCGGAAGTCAGTGACGTCACGTGTTACCATCACAGTGTTGGCCTGCCTGGCCTTTGGCTACTCTCTCAAATTTCTTTCATATTTCAATCATACTACTTTGCTCATAGCCTCACTTTTTCAGCTTTGGCCCCTTAGTTCATCAAAGCACAAGGGGGACACATGTACTAGAAACATTGGCTATTTGTGCCATATTCATTTCTCGTTAAATTACCATCATTAAATTTTTTAGCATATTACGAAAAGTAAGTACTTTGAGTTTCTTTGAACACTGCTCATAACCGCTTGAATACTGGCTACAGCCGCTTTATATTTAAACAACATTAGCTCACTTTCAAAATATTGCTGAATACTTGGGCAATACTTTATTTACATTTTCATAAGCTTGCATATTGCTTGAACATTTCATAGTACTTCATAATTACGGTATTATTCAAAGTCATTTTGAATATTTACAGGTCATTTTGGTCATTTTTCAAAATACTTATTGGGTTTCAACACTGAATACTAAAATACTTTATCATTTTAAAACATTTTGAATACTGTGTCAAATAGTTTGAACAGCATTAAAAGTAATAGCTTGAAGAGTTTTAAATATCACGAAACACTTTCCAAAAAAACAGCCATTTGAGTACTCAAATATAATTACCGGCTAAAATGCCGGTCATTACTAAATAAACAGCCAGTCATTTCAAAACAATTTTCACAGCAATTACCGGTCGCTCGTTAAACATACGCGCACTCAACAAACATTTTTCATCATTTCAAAATACTTCTGAACATTTCATCATTTCTTAAAACACTATTTGAGCACTTACTACAATACTGACACATTAAATATCGTTGGCTCATCAAAACATTTCGCCAACATTCACATTTTGAATACTTTAAACATTTAGTTCTTCGTGTCAATATTTGAATAACACACAAATAGCTTATTTTTTGGAATATTAGTCAGTTTAAACATTAAAACAGCCATTAGTGGTTTTCCAAATACACATTAATATTGTGTCACATTGAGAGCAGCTAAATAATAGTCAATATGAAATACTTAAAAATATACGAGTTTAATATATTATGCTGAATATTAAATAATATTACTTCAATAAAATAACAGCTTTCTAAATACTTTGAATACTAAACATTTGAATATTAAAATATTTTTAAATATTTTAACAATATTGAAATATTTCAAAATACATACTTGAGTATTTAATATGTTTCATTAATATTATTAAATACGCGGGAATTAACAAAATACTTCAACATTTCAAAACATTTAAATATTTGAATACTTTTCAAAATAAATATTGAATATTACTAAAATACTTTTTGAATATTTAACATTAAATAACACGAAATACTTAAAAATAATATTATATACTTCAAATAGCAATACGAATACAAATATCATTGAATGTTACTAAACAATATTAAACAATATAAATTAAGACAATACTTCATATTTTATTAATAGCTATTGGCCTTCATAACACTGCTGGTTGTTAGTCATTACAGAAATACAATACTGTTATTTTCTCATTTCAGTAGTTCTCTTTAGTTTCATTAAAGCAATAGTGACTGTCAGAAAAGTCACAATAGTCAAATTGTTTTTATAACAGGCTTTTTTTAAATGACACACACTATACACTCACACTACTACTATTTAGTCATTTTCAAAACATTATTTAGTATTTCATTACACATTGACACATAAATATCAAGTTGAATTTCAATAAAATACTTTTCAATACTAAATACTTTGAACACTTAAAACATTTTGAACATTTCTTTTCGTGTCATTTGAACATTTGTCAACATTAGTCACTTAAAAACAATATTTGAGTACTTCAATTAATTACTGACACATTAAAACACACACTAATAAACATTTGTCACTAAATACTTGAATATTACCAAACACTTTCATTACTTCAAAATACTTGAAGCTAAAGCAGCTTGAATACAGTTCAAATACTTCATAACAGTTTGAACATTACTAAAATAATTTTTTAATAATTTCAAAATGTTTTATTTGTTTTCAAAATTGCTTTTTGAATACTATCATTTTCAAAATAAATATTTGAACACAGCCAAATACTTTTTTGGTCATTTTAAATACAGCTGAAATACTTTAAAAACATTATTTGAGTAGTTTCCTAAATACTGCTCACGAATACTAAACACTATTGAATGCTGAGCTAAATATTATTAAATACTATAAATTAGTATTTGTCATTTCGTTAGTCTTTACAGCATTGTTACCACATTTGGTTGGCAAAAAGCAGTGAGCCTGTTTCTCATCAGAAAGTCAATAACACTACACACTTTGAGCTTTTTTCAGCCAATTCTTTACCATTGTGTTAATAAAATATTACTGCTATCAGAAAAGTTAAAATAAATTTCACTTTATAATAAATTTTTGGTATACCTTAGTTGACAATAAATACTATTACCTCATATATTACTACAATAGTCTGTTATCTTTCATTAATAATAAGAACAGATATTATTATTATATTGATATCTAATTTGCTTGGTTCTGCTCTGGTCTTAATTTGCCCCAATTTGGCTCTACCTGTTCTGGTTCTGACTTATCTTGCTCTAAAGTTTGGCCTCTGAATTTGGCCTCATTTGGGCAATTTGCCTAGTTTGCTCTATCTGACCTTACTATTCTACTTCAATTAGTCTCAGTTTCCTAATTCTAATTTATTTGGTTCTAATTTAGTTTATAATTTGGCCCTATTATACTTAATTTCAATTTAATTTAATTTGTTCTAGCTAATTTGGTCTTTAATATTCTACCTAATTTGGTCTCTGTTTTGTCTTCCATTCTGTTCTAATTTATTTTGTTCTCTTATTTAATTTGTTCTAATTTAATTAGTTAATTTAATTTTTTAATTTAATTTGTTTAATTTATTTGTTCTGTTCTGTTCTGTTCTATTTTAATTTGTTTATTCTAATTTAAGGAATTTATCTTGCCTCTAATTTAAATATATTAACACTTGCAATAATATTAGAGTGATTTGCAAATAGCTTGAACGACTCATTTTTGGATATTTCAGTTCAGTTTTTGAAATTATCGTAATCGAACATTATTTTTGTTATAAAATATTCATCGGCAGAAATATTTACTGATTTCCGAACAGAAGCATGTCCGTGCTCGACATCATTGTGGGTCACCTCAACATACGGTGTACCGCGTCATTACCCTGCTGCAAACATACTGCGTCAATCAGAAACAGACAGCGCCATGTGTCGCAGTAACATTGCCAGTAGAAAAATCATTCTTTCCAGCATCAATCGTTCATCTCATCCCGTTCTGGTCTCCACCTAATTCCTAACCCAATCAATCACTAATCGAACCCGTCTCCAACTCCATCACCTTCATCCCACCACTTAATCTCCAATTTGGTCTCCAGTCAAACACTTATTCCAATTTGTCAATTTGTCTTGGCTCCTGGCCTGGTCTCCACAAACACCTGAATATTGCCTGGCCCTGTCCTACCAACTCACCTACACCTAATGAACTCATTCCTGTCTGTCCCAATTTGTCTGACACTGTTCTGTTCCCAATTTATTCTAATCTGAGTCTTGGTTCTGGTTCTGGCTCTGGTTCTGGCCCCACTTATTCTATGTTGGTTCCATTCTGGTCTTTACTTGTTCCAATTTATCTTCTGGCTCCTGGTTCTAACATTGACTCACTTAGTCTGCTCCTGAATACTGAGCTTGTGGGCCGCTTCTGCATTATCATTTGAACATACTAAATACTATTTAAATACCTTCGATTACTTCCTTAAAATACTGTTGATACAACACTACTGAAGACAGTTAATCGAAATAAATACCAGAAATTGAAAGTATCATCGTTATCGCAACATTCTTTAGTCTTCAAACACAGTAATTAAAGAATTTCTTCTCATTTGATGCATAAAAAGTATGAACACAAATGCACATGCAAATACTTAAAAAGAGCGAGTCATTATCAATTGAAAACATATTTGTGGCACACACATATTATAAGAAGAATACAATTCATCACTATGTGCCTACTTGTTTTCAAAACACATTATCAGCCAGAAATACCAGCTTATAAACAGCTTCACATACAAAACATAGCTGACACATTTAAAGAGCCACTACGCTGTTGTTAAACACATGAGCGCCTTGAGCCACAGGGATGACAGCTGCTTCTTCTGTGTGTGACAGTCATTGCTTTCTGGCTGTGTTGTTGCGGTTGGTAATATCACTTAATTTCTTTAGCTAACTTGTTGTATTTCAGCATATTGTTTCAAGCAACATTAGTATTCAACATGAGTTAGCCAGAGTTTATGATCTCGTCATTAAAAGACGTTGAAACATTGTTGTTTATGGTTATTCACAATAAAATACAGACAAGCCACTTACATTATAAAAGTATTAAGTCAGTCATTTAACACATCATTACATTACAGTGTTCCAAGATCATGCATTCGTGTCTGTTATGATCACTGAAAACACTTATTTTAAACATTCAGACAAAAAAGACATACACAAAATACACAACATTTTCACTGGCTCATCTATAACATACATGAGCACTACAACATGTCATTTTCACAAAAAAAATAATACACAGAATACTCTCATTACAAACATGTTATTTCACCGTGTTTACATTGGTTTGAGACATGCATTGCCTACCTTCAACTGACATATATCACCTCTGTGTCTCTCTTCCTTGCTACTTCTGTACATCTCCAGAGCTGTTTAATCCCGACGATCCATCACGACGGTGGTTTTGTGAGTGCGGCAGGTGGTGCTGAGCAGTGATGGTCTTCCGCTCCTATGTCGATGGATCCGTCGGGGTTAAAAACAGCTCTCTAGGAGACATATGGAATGAATAAGAAGGAAGTTTTAGGGGTGATGTGTATGTCTTAGTTGGAGGTGAATGTCTAGATTTGGTGTGTATGTTCTACATCTTAAATTTGCAATTGAAATGTATAATATGGGAATGTATTATTTTTTGTGATAGTGATATGGTGTGCTCATGTTATGTTATAGATGTTGTGGAAGTGTTGTATTTTTGTGTATGTCTTATTTTTTAAAAGGAATGTTTGGGAAAATAAGTGTTTTCAGTGACTATAGTAGTTTTGAGATGCATGATCTTAGATTTTTGGTGATCTTGGGATTAGTGCTGATAGACATTTGCAAACATGATATGGAATTGCGACGATTTTGTGCGAATAATTATAAAAATGTGTGTTTTCTGTGATCTGGTGTTGGGGATCATAAAATCTGGTAATCGTGTTGATATAGTGTTCTCAGATAATGAGGGCATAATAGGTTGAAAATGGGGGTTAGTGTGAGGCCATTGGAACCACCAAGTAACACAATGGGAGGTGGACGTCACTGGAGGTGTGAGCTTTGTCTTGTCCTGTGAGGAGACACGTATTATGGTAGTGAGGTGGAGTGCGCTTAGATATTGTCAAATATGATTTTTTTTGTGTGTGAAATGTTTATAAAAATGATTGTTTTCGTGATATTAGTGATTTGAGGTAAGTGGAACATGGGTGATTGTAGTTGGTGATTGTCTATATTGGCGTGTGTACAAGATATGTTTTCAGTTGATGCAGATCATGTACTAAGTGTTGCGTATTAGGTTTTGTGTTCATGCTTTTTTTTATGTACAAATGGGGAGGAGTTCTGGTTATAGTGATTTGAGGATTTTCTATAAAAAGGATGTTAGAGGTGATGTTAAAACTAGTTTCTGGTGATTTGATTTATGATTGGTAGTATTCAGTATGATCATGTGTAATCAGTAGTGCTTTTTAGAGTATTCGAGGTGTTTGATGGTGTTTTAGCTAGTGTTCAAATGATGCAGAGCATTTTTGAAGAAGATCAGTGGTGTTCAGAGTTGGTCCAAAGTTAAATAGTGTTTGAAAGAAGTTAGGATGGTATAGTTGTATAAGCTAGGTTAGGTTATACAGGATGTAAGTTAGTTAGGTTAGGCAGGTTAGGCTAGATAGGTTAGGATAGGTTAGGCTGGGACAGGTTAGACAGGTTAGGGTTAGTTAGGTTGGGTCTTGGTAGGTTAGGTTGGTTGTGTTAGGTTGGGTTAGTAGCATTCGGGAGGTGTTTGATGGAGTTAGGTTAGTTAGGATAGGTTAAATAGGTTAGGATAGAGTGTGTTTGATGGAGTTAGGTTGGGTTAGGTTAGTTAGACAGGAGTGTGATTGATGGAGTTAGGTTAGGTCTGGCTAGGAGGTTAGGTTAGGTTAGGAATTAGTGTTAGGCTAGGTTAGGTTAGATAGACGAAGGGTCTGGAAAGAGATGATTTTCACCTGGATGTGCATCATTACATGGCGCCTGTCTGTCCTGGAGTTGACGCAGGTGTTGAGGTTCACTCGGGTGTGAAGCGCACACACCATGTGCCAGTGACCTACAATGAGCTCCCAGAGCGAGGATAGTGTTTCATTTTGAAATCGAGTAAATATTTAACATTGGAGTGTGTTTTACCAACAAGAAAAAATAATGTTCGATTTTATGATAAAGTTTTCTAAAACTAATTTTGGAAATATCTAAAATGGAGTCGTTCAAAGCAATTTGAGTACTCTAATGCATTGCTTGGAAGTGTTCTAAATATATTTTAGGTTAGAGTTAGATGATAGGTTCGGCTAGGTTATAGTTAGGGGTAAGGTTAAGATAGGCGAAGAAGAAGTTAGAAGTAGTTGTGCTGGTGCTGCCAGGCCAGCTGTGCTAGCCGTAAAGAGTTGTGGCAAGGCCAAGACAGGCCAGGTTGTGCTGTGCCAGGCAGGCAGCGCCAGGCTAGCCTGCCAGGCCAGGCTGTGCTGTGCCAGCCAGGCTGCCAGGTTGCCAGGCCAGGCCAGGTTGAAGCAGTTGCCAGGCAAGCGCTGAGCTAGGCAGGCCCGGTTGAAGAGTTAGGCTGCCAGGAGAAGAAGCCAGGTTAAAGTAGTTATGACAATTTAGGGGTTAGTTAGGTTAGGCTAGGCCAGTTAGAATAATAAAGAAGAAGAAGTAGGTTAGGTTAGGTTATTAGGTTGAAGAAGAAGTTAGGATGTGTGTGTGTCTGTGTGTGTGTGTGGGGGGGGATGTGGGATGTGGGTGATGTGGGGTGTGGGTGTTGTTGTCGAACTAGAGATACCGAAAAGACGTTATAAGTGGGTTGTTTTTGTGACTTTTTCTGATGTAGTGTGGCCCCTTATTAACTTTAATGAACTAAAAGGGTTAAAACGAGAAAAAAATGGGGGGTGTGGGTGTTGTGACTTTCTGATGAAATTAGATAAAACGAGAAAAAAATTGTGGGTGTTGTGGGTTGTGGGTGTTGTGGGATGTGGGTGTTGATCTTAGTTTATGGTGATTTTGGTGGTGTTTTGAGTGTATTCAGTGGTGTTTTAGTATTCAGTGGTGTATTTGGGAGTACTCAAATGGTGTTTTTGGAAGTGTTTCAGTATTGTTTGGAAATGTTCAAAGGTGTTTTGAGTGTGTTCAAATGTTGTTTTTTTTGAAGGTGATCAAGGGTGTTCAAGGGTGTTTTGAAGGTGATCGAAGGTGTTTTGAGGTTATTCAAAGGTGTTTTGAGTGTGTTCAAATGATTATGAGAGTGTTTTGAATGTGTTCAAAGGTGCTTTGAAGGTGTTCAAAGGTGTTTTGAAGGTGTTGAAGGGTGTTTTGAGTGTGTTCAAGGGTGTTTGAAGGTGTTGAAGGGTGTTTTGATTGAATTCAGCGGTGTTTTAGTAGTAATCAGTGGTGTAATTGGGAGTACTCAAATGGTGTTTTTGGAAGTGTTTCAGTGTTGATTGGAAATGTTCAAAGGTGTTTTTGAAAAGTGTTCAAGAGTGTTTTGAAGGTGTTCAGGGGTGTTTGAAGGTGTTGAAGGGTGTTTTGATTGAATTCAGCGGTGTTTTAGTAGTAATCAGTGGTGTAATTGGGAGTACTCAAATAGTGTTTTGGAAATGTTCATGGGTGTTGTGGGATGTGGGTGTTGTGGGTGTTGTTGTCGAACTAGAGATACCGAAAAAAAAATGTTATAAGTGGGTTGTTGTTGTGACTTTTTCTGATGTAGTGTGTCCCCTTATTTAACTTTAATGAACTAAAAGGGTTAAAACGAGAAAAAAATGGGGGGGTGTGGGTGTTGTGACTTTTCTGATGAAATTAGATAAAACGAGAAAAAAATGTGGGTGTTGTGGGTTGTGGGTGTTGTGGGATGTGGGTGTTGATCTTAGTTTATGGTGATTTTGGTGGTGTTTTGAGTGTATTCAGTGGTGTTTTAGTATTCAGTGGTGTATTTGGGAGTACTCAAATGGTGTTTTTGGAAGTGTTTCAGTGTTGTTTGGAAATGTTCAAAGGTGTTCAAAGGTGTTTTGAGTGTGTTCAAATGTTGTTTTTTTGAAGGTGTTCAAAGGTGTTCAAAGGTGTTTTGAAGGTGTTGAAGGGTGTTTTGATTGAATTCAGCGGTGTTTTAGTAGTATTCAGTGGTGTAATTGGGAGTACTCAAATTGTGTTTTTTTTTGGAAGTGTTTCAGTGTTGATTGGAAATGTTCAAAGGTGTTTTTGAAAAGTGTTCAAGAGTGTTTTGAAGGTGTTCAAGGGTGTTTGAAGGTGTTGAAGGGTGTTTTTGATTGAATTCAGTGGTGTTTTAGTAGTATTCAGTGGTGTAATTGGGAGTACTCAAATTGTGTTTTTTGGAAGTGTTTCATGGTGATTTTGGTGGTGTTTTGAGTGTATTCAGTGGTGTTTTAGTATTCAGTGGTGTATTTGGGAGTACTGAAATGGTGTTTTTGGAAGTGTTTCAGTGTTGTTTGGAAATGTTCAAAGGTGTTCAAAGGTGTTTTGAGTGTGTTCAAATGTTGTTTTTTGAAGGTGTTCAAGAGTGTTTTGAAGGTGTTCAAGGGTGTTTGAAGGTGTTGAAGGGTGTTTTGATTGAATTCAGCGGTGTTTTAGTAGTAATCAGTGGTGTAATTGGGAGTACTCAAATAGTGTTTTTGGAAATGTTCAAAGGTGTTCAAAGGTGTTTTGAAGGTGTTGAAGGGTGTTTTGATTGAATTCAGCGGTGTTTTAGTAGTATTCAGTGGTGTAATTGGGAGTACTCAAATTGTGTTTTTTGGAAGTGTTTCATGGTGATTTTGGTGGTGTTTTGAGTGTATTCAGTGGTGTTTTAGTATTCAGTGGTGTATTTGGGAGTACTCAAATGGTGTTTTTGGAAGTGTTTCAGTGATGTTTGGAAATGTTCAAAGGTGTTCAAAGGTGTTTTGAGTGTGTTCAAATGTTGTTTTTGAAGGTGTTCAAGGGTGTTTTGAAGGTGTTCAAGGGTGTTTTGAAGGTGTTCGAAGGTGTTTTGAGGTTATTCAAAGGTGTTTTGAAGGTGTTCAAGGGTGTTTATGTGAGTATTCAAAGGTGTTTTGAAGGTGTACAAATGATTATGAGAGTACTTATGAAGGTGTTCAAATGATGTGCAAGAGTACTTATGAAGGTGTTCTGGGAGTATTCAGAGGTGATTTGGGGGTGTTCGAATGATGTTTTTGGAGTAATTCAGTGTTGTTTGGAAATGTATAAAGGTATTTTTTGTGAGTATTCAAATGATTTATGAGAGTGTTTTGAAGATGTTCAAAGTAAAAGTGCGTATTTAACTTCGTAATATGTAAAATTGTGAGTAGTGAATTTAACGAAAGTGGATGTAAGCGATGTGGTGACTTTCTGATGCATGTGTCCCCTTATTAACTTTGATGAACTAAAAGGGTTAAAACGAGAAAAATTGGGGGTTATGAGTGAAAATTGTGAGGTGTTGGTTGGAGTGTGAGGGTTTGGGAGGGTGGGTAAAAGGGTAGACAAGATTCAACCTGTGTGATGGGTCAACACGTGACGTCACTGACCGCCGAGTAAACGCTTTTTTTAGTTCATTTAACTTAATGAGAGGAAACTTTTAGTTCATTTGACTTAATGAGCTCCAAGGAGATGGAGAATTTGATTTCGAGAAATTTTGGGATGGGGGGTGAAAGTGAGAGGGGGAACCTCAAAAATTTGATCCGAGGAGATGGAGTTATGGTATTGTCGAGAAAATTTGGGGTGAAAGGAGGGGTACCCAAAAATTTGATCCAAGGAAATGGAGAATTTCGAAAACCCCATAGGGGGTAATCCAAAAACTTGGTAATATTGAGAAATTTTTGGGATTGGGGGGTGGAAGGAGGGACAATCCAAAAAAAACCTTGATCCAAGGAGATGGAGAATTTCGAAACCCCCATAGGGGGGAATGCAAAAACTTGTAATATCGAGAAATTTTGGGATGGGGGTGAAAGTGGGAGGGGTAATCCAAAAATTTGATCCAAGGAGATGGAGAATTTCGAAAACCCCATAGGGGGGGATCCAAAAAACTTGATCCGAGGAGATGGAGTCATGGTATTGTCGAGAAATTTTTTGGGGTTGGGGGTGAAAGTGGGAGGGGGATCCGAGGAAGTGGAGACTTTGATATTGAGAACCCCATAGGGGGGGAATCCAAAAATCTTGGTATTGTCGAGAAAATTTGGGGTGAAAGGAGGGGTACCCAAAAAAAAACTTGATCCAAGGAGATGGAGACTTTGATATTGAGAACCCCATAGGGGGGAGTAACCAAAACTTGTATTATCGAGAAAATTTGGGGATGGGGGGGTGAAAGGAGGGGTACCCAAAAAATTTGATCTGAGGAGATGGAGAATTTCGAAAAACCCCATAGGGGGGAATCCAAAAACCTTGATCCGAGGAGATGGAGAGCATAAGAAAATGAAATTCAAAAAAAATTCGAAAAAAATCGGAAAAAAATTCGAGGCGCGGGGGCGATCCGGACGACGCTGCAGAAGGCGCGAAGGGGCGCGGGCGGGCGCGCGGGGCGGCGGGCGGGCGCGCGGGCGGGCGCGCGGGGCGGGCGGGGGGGGGCGCGGGGGGGGGCGCGCGGGCGGGCGCGCGGCGGGGGGTCGCGAAGGGCGCGGGCGGGCGCGCGGCGCGACGGCGGGGTCGCGAAGGGGGGGGGTCGTGGGCGGGGGTATTGGTTGGGGGGTCAAGGGTGAGGTAGTCTCGAGGGCGAGGTCATGGTCATTAGCACATAGGTGTGAAAAGGGGACACGTGCCCGGAAGGGTCATTATCATAGGGTCAAGGTCATTAGCACATAGGTGTGAAAAGGCGGCATCCTTTGAAGGGGCCCCCAGCCGCTTTCTTCACTACTTATATATATATATATATATATATATATATATATATATATATATATATATATATATATATATATATATATATATATATATATATATATATATATATATATATATATATATATATATATATATATATATATATAATGTATAATAAGCTGAACTTGCCGAATAGGGCTAACTCTCTAAAAATTAGACTTTTCCAAAAAAAATGTTTTTACAGAGTTAGACCAAACGTAACTTAAAAACCTTACCTAACCTAACTTAAATTAAAGTAATTTTTTGTAGCTAAATTCTGCTATATATATGATAGGTCAATTTAAATTTTTTTAATATTACTTAAAATCAATGATACAATTTCTTTTCGATATGCTCAGACTGAATTTCGCAGAATTATGACAAAAAGAAAAAAAATAATTCTCTGTGCTTATTCGATTTTTAGGCCAAATTCGCAGGAAAGACTTTTTTTCATTATATTCATTTTCAAAGTTTCTGTGAAACAATCTTCATTATCAGGATCGGCGTTGGGAGAACCACAAATCTTGAACAAAAACACCGAGACAGAACTTATAATTGGTTACAACAAAACATAAATTAATATATACGTGGTTGAAATTCCAAAAATTATACCAGACGAATGTGCTACCTTCAGATGGTCGAGTCGATACAGTCCAAGCCACACCATGGACACAGTGAGCATGTGGAGTTATTATACACGACTCTTACTAGATTAGCTAGTTCTTCTTATATCATCTAAGTCTTTTTTTTATGGTCTGCAAGACTGCATTCTGAAACTAAAAAATCATTTATTATCAATGCAGAAATAACCGCACATAGGAGAGAGAAACAAACTTATCGCGACTTTTCGGTCCGATTTAGACCATTATTTACATACTGTGTTCTCTTGTTGTTGGCTCTGGTCTGTCCTTTGTGTAGCTGAGTCAGGTTCAGCTCCATCCTTCTTAGATTACCACAGTCATTTAATACGACTTTAGGTTTTAAATCTCTTATATTTTAATTTAATTTTATGTCGACTAATTATAATTTCTGTCTTGCTGTATGTGTACAAGAAATGAGGCTTTTTCTTTGTGAATCTTGATGATGGTGATTGCTTAACCGAAACGTTGATAATAAACGTATTTTATGAGAAAATTCTTTCTCGCACTTTTATGTGAAATTTGCATACGGGAAGGACTTAGGATTTCTGGTTAGCAGTAAATTCATAAATATCCGCAGTCAGTTGTAAAAATGCAGTTCTCTCTCTCTCTCTCTCTCTCTCTCTCTCTCTCTCTCTCTCTCTCTCTCTCTCTCTCTCTCTCTCTCTCTCTCTCTCTCTCTCTCTCTCTCTCTCTCTCTCCCCTGACTACAATAGACAATACTGAGATACGTGCTTCGAAAATGATAAGAGGTGAAAGGAAATTCAGAGTGGAGAATCTGGAGGTGGATGTCGGTCAGAGGTGTAGGGAGTTGGGTGGGGGAGGGAAATGGAGGAGGAGGAGTAGAAAGAGGCTGAGGAGAAGAAAAAGCAGGAGGTGGAAAAGAAGACAAAGTATAAAAGGAGAAGGAAGTGAGGAAGAGAAGGCAAAGTATGAAAGGTAGAGGAGGAAGAGCAGGAAGAAGAGGAGGAGGAGGACGAGCAGGAGGAGGAGGAGGGGAAGGAGGAGGAGGAGGAGGAGGAGGAGGAGGAGGAGGATCAGGAGGAGGAGGAGGGGAAGGAGAAGGAGGAGGAGGAAGAGGCAAGAGCCTACAACTCAGACCCGGCAGTTATCGGTTAGTGATATTTTGGTCTTGGAAACTATCGGGAGTGAAGCTGGAATAATATTTATTTATTCAGATTTCTAGAAGGAGAGAGTGAAAGCAGGAAGAGGAGGCTGATGCCATGTGTTTCTGTCTCTCTTTCTCTCTCTCTCTCTCTCTCTCTCTCTCTCTCTCTCTCTCTCTCTCTCTCTCTCTCTCTTTACACAGGGTTTTACAAGGTTAGGTTAAGGGCCCCTAACTTTATTTACAAGCTAAGATCTCTCTCTATCTCTCTCTCTCTTTCCTTTTCATTCTTTCTCTCCCCTTTCATTGTTTCTTTTGTTAATTTTGGTCTCGTCCTTACTGTGCATTTAACCACAACCATTTTTATATGTTCAATCACATGGCATGGCATAATATATAATGATAACCATTATGCGTAAGCTCCGTGATTCTTATCTCTTGATGATGGTAAATATGCGATGACCATCACTTGCGGAGGATGAAGGATATCCCTCATGTAGAGGAAAAAACAGTAGTGAGAACGAGACTGTATTTTGAGTCCCAACTGGCGTCCTCTCCTGTTGGGTAAAGGAATATTTCTTTATGTAGATTGAATAACTGTAAAATGTTGAATTCTCTTCAGATATATAGGTTGGGTGACTTTAACTATCCAACCAAAACTGTTAGCTCCCTCTGGCCGGAATGTCAACAAGACTACACATTGTTGTTGTTTGTTGTTGTTGTTTGTTTCTGTTGTTGTTTGTTGTTGTTGTTTGTTGTTGTTGTTGCTTGTTGTTGTTGTTTGTTTATTATTATTATTATTATTATTATTATTGTTATTATTATTATTATTAGTAGTAGTAGTAGTAGTAGTAGTAGTAGTAGTAGTATTGTTATATTTTAATTCATGTTGGGGTGAAAGCTAAATCCATAGGGGCCATACAGCGCCTGGGGAAATGGAAGGTAGTTGCATTCGATCCAAGAAAAGAGTACACATATCCAGTTCCTTAGATCAAAAGTCCCTCACTAGCACTAAGGAGCCTCCCTCGAGGGGGCAAGAATGTAACAGTGAAGTATGCGCTTCCCAGCCCACGTAGTGAGACAGCGACTGGCTTCAGTAATGTGTTCACCTCCGACTTACCACGTTCACCTTGGCTCACCTCTAGATCCTGAGTGCATGAGCAAGACGTCGTCTGGCTTAAATAGTGTATTTACATCAGTCTTGACATGCACACCTGGACTTATTTCTTCTGCTTGTGACGTTATCACACTCGTGGAAGTAGTGAGTCGAAGACTCACAAGTTTCGTGGGTTTAGTCGTCCTCCTTGTCCACTGACTCAAGGGAGAATGTGTCTGGTAGTTCAGGAATGGATAGTCCTTCGCCGTGAGGTACCGAGAGTATAGCGGAAGGTATATTTGGATATTGTAAAGTTCATTTCTCAGACTGCAGACACCATGCAGAAGAAACAATCAATTACATGATCTGTTTACTCCCTGTATACCAATGGCACTAAAAAAAGGGATTTTCTTATCCAGTTCAACCACTAGCCAAGCTTGCTGCACAAATTTCAGCATATGTGTGGGGGTCCAGCTCTTGGCCTGATCTCCAGTCTTGCAGCCAAAATAAAGGTGATGGGATTTCCAAATCATGGTAGTTATAGCACGTATTTGCAATGCAAAGCCAACTCTCCATTAACATAACGAAGTTATCTGCACTGTTCATTCAAGTACGAGGAATCTTTGTTCAAATTTCTATTTAAGTTTTATTTACACTCCTTCCTTCTCATGTCAAGGACAACAACAACCTGCTTCAACCCATATCTTTAAAAATAGAGCCAATTTGCAATTTTAATCATTATTCCGTTTTCAGTAACCCAAAATAAGTAAGACAAGAGGCAACATGTTAGAAAATTGCCTAAATTTCAAATACTCTTTTATTTACTGATGAATCTTGATTTTAAGACAGAAACGTTAATCAGCAAATACTGTACAGTTCTTCACAGTCAGAATACTGCTATTACTGTGAATACCATTTAAAGTAAACACACGCATTATATCATATATATATATATATATATATATATATATATATATATATATATATATATATATATATATATATATATATATATATATATATATGCAAAACAACCACTCTGAAAGAATAGAGAAATTCCAAGCGCTTTCGTGACTACTCACATTATCCTTGATAATGTGAGTAGTCACGAAAGCGCTTGGAATTTCTCTATTATTTCAGAGTGGTTGTTTTGCATATTTTGAAATCACCTGTTTACTGTGATCTTATTGCATATATATATATATATATATATATATATATATATATATATATATATATATATATATATATATATATATATATATATATATATATATATATATATATATATATTGTCTGAGACGGATCGAAAGAAACACTATTTTTTACACTGCACTTCTGTCTTCATGTGGGCTTCCTCAGTTTATAAGTACATGTATTCATACATTCACACATACAAACACTTTTATCGGCCACAATTAAAATAATAGCTTAGCATGAACCTCAAGGAAAGTCACAGTACTTCATCTATCCAATCCATCCTCACCCCACAAGAATACTCGTGCAGATATGAACGTATCTTGGTGCTGCTCAACCACTTTGATTTTATATTTATGTACGGTTAAATAAACATTTTTAATATGTTTATGTAACTTAAATTAGTTCAGATCAGCATGATCTATCCCAGTCTATCCTAACCTAACCTCAACTTAATAATGAAGAAGTTTATATTGAGCATTAAGAAAGGGACTGTGGAGTATCGACCTACAAAAAGTCACAATACCATGGCTGGAATAATTCATAACAGGTAAATTAAAAAGATGAACGTAAATGGAGCGTCTTGTAAGAGTCCAGAACAGATCCTATTTAGCTTCCATTTTCATGTTGAAGGTTCTAATGAACTGCTTCAGAAAGTGATATTTATTAGTGTGAATAATGGGTGAACTGAGTAGCTGAATACGACGTGTTCAGTGACTGACCGAGATTATGATGGAAGCAATGTTTAGGAAAGTGACAGAAAAAAAATTGTGGGAGGGAGTGTGGGTGTGAAGGGAAAATGGGTTACGACAAAGAATGGGTTATGAGTGAGGAGGGAGACGGAGAGTGAATGTGGAGGGACGAGGCAGAAGGGAAGAGTGAGTGTAGAGGAATAGGGAGGTGTGGTGGATGAGTGGATGAGGAAGACCTGAATGAGGAGGGAGGGAAAATGTGTGAGGAGGGAGGAGGTAGAGTGGGTGAGGAGGAAGGAGGTAGAGTGCGTGAACCAATTTCATTTCTTGATGAACTAATTTGTATCCTCTACTCATTAAAGATTGCTTTGTCCACTTAAGTCATTAAACTATGCCAACATTTATTCGCCTTTTAAAGAATAATGAGTCCGACATAATAAACATGGAATGTAGATAAATGGTTCAGGGAACCGACAAGTTGATAAATTAGACACATATGCAACACCTGAGTATCTTTATTGAGGAAACTTTTCGCCACATAGTGGCTTCATCAGTCCATACAAAGGAGAATAGTGAAGAACAGGAGGAGTTTGAGGTAATCAATCCCTCAGCCTTGAGTCAATGTAATCAGTCCTTCAATCTTGAAAAGAATACAGCATATGCTGAGGGACTGATTATCTGTTATGCCCTTTGCTCATTTTAAGAAAGAGACCTTATATTTATACGAGTTATTTTGGCTTTATCGCTTAATATTATATTAAGGAGTATCTTCATTAATAGCTAAAATGAATATACTCAGCTTTATAATATTATCTGACCATAAATTTATTTAGCTTTGTACGTAGGTAGGATGTTTCAATGTTCTAAACTACTGGTGCGACGAGATGAAGCACCAGGTGGCAATTCGAGTTACTTAACCCCAGCTCAGACCGAGCTGGGGTCTGGTGTTAAAACCTTACCTAGGTCAGTTTACACCTTTCACTGGTCGAGGAGGGTCTGGTGGAGAATCTGGCCTTAAGTTACACTACACTTTCCCAGAAGTTACCAGGAATTTTGGAAGCCCTTTGCCATGGTATATCTCGGTCTGAGAAAGCGGTTGAGATACTCTTGAGGAAAATAGGAATAAGTGAACGAGTCTAAGTGTTACACCGTTTATAGACTCAGATCTAGAAAAAGGATTATTGTAGAATGGTCCCAGAGGAAGAAATCTGTTGTTTGCATTAGTGTAGTGTTTACGTTTGTAAAACGCCTGTGTATGTAAACATATATCTTTTGACTCATTGTGATTGAGTCTAGAAACTCTAGGCCTAGAGCTGGTTGTAAATATTTAACGTATTACAGTGATGTAATAATAAGGCTAATGATATATGCTTTTACTCATAGTGATTACGAAGAGAGAAGTTCTGTTTCAAAGATTGAATTATTTAATTCATGACAGAAACATTAAGTGATTATTAATGAAGTTAGTAAGACAAGTAGAAATTATAAAGATTCATTTTTCTCAATAAGTGAAACCTGTGTATGATTACCTCTAGAAGAGAAAATCCTGCTCTTTTTCATAAGTTGGTTGCGTGAAGCACTATAGTAAAGGGGTCTACAGGCCCTGTTCGTAACGTAACCTCAAACTCCTCCTGTTCTTCACCATTCTCCTTTGTATGGACTGATGAAGCCACTGTGTGGCGAAACATTTCCTCAGTAAAGATACCCAAGCATTGCACATGTGTTTAATTTATCAATAAACATGGAGCAGTCGAAGACACTACACCAGACATATCAAAACACTCGTAGAGTATGCAGCACCAGAGTGGAGCCCCTCAGCTAGCCTTGAAAACGTCTAGAGAACTGCAACCTGTCTGGTTACAGAAGTGAGGGCAATGAAATGTGAGGCAACGCTAAAGGAACTGAACCTCACGTCTATACATGCGAAACTAATCAGGTGAGAAGTGGTCACGAAGTATAAGATATAAACTGGTGCTTGCAAGACCGTGCGCGCGGGTGCGTGCTTACACACACACTCACATACACTCACACACTCTACGAACTCTTTCTCACAATAAATAATTTATATCGCCACCTCAAGAGGGATTTAGCTCTCGGAGAAGGCTGTAAAGCTACAGCTTTGATACAAGACCCATTTTCGGCTGGGCCTTTGAGAAGAAGCTAAGGTTTGGGAGCCATTAGTTCTTCTGAGTGTCAGAGACGAGCTTGTCTTTTTTGTCACAAAGGATTTTTTTCACATCTTAATCACTACTGTGTGTGTGAGTGTGCTTAATTAGTTCATTTTGTTGTAATCACCTAGTTGAATCTGTGTTCACTGATTCATTGCTCCTGGCTTTATTTCTTAACTGTTGTCGACCAGCTATATTTACTCTGTCTCTAGAGCGCGGGCATTCCTTCTCTTGCAACTATATGTTTTGCCTGTTTGCTTTCGCCACCTCAGTTTTTATTCAAAACCCTTTGATTTAAAATTTCATATCTGTGTCACTAATTTACTTCTTTATCCGTCATCTTTGTACCTGACTTTTGTGCTCTACCATCTCAAATAGCTTGTCACAAACCATTATATTCGATCCTCTGAGTATTTTGTTTGATCATGTCCGCTCTAATCCTTTAATTTTCCAGTATTGCTAGATTGAGCTCGTTAGCTTTTCCTCGTGATCCGTCTACCCTCGAACGAACTGTACCAATATCGCCACGAGTCTTTAGACCTTCTAAATATGTGCACATTTTTTATCGGGTACGGGGCTCCAAGCTGGCGCTGCATACTCCAAGATGGGCCAGACGCAAGTTTTCTTTAATGGTCTCAATGAATCTTTGCTAACGTTCCTGGAAGGATGTGTTGAGTTAGCAAGTTTTACATTTACCGCTGAACTTAGAAGGTTGATGCGAACTTCTCTGGTGAAAGGCTTACTAACAGGGAAAAACAGAATGAAGAATGATAGAGTTAATATACTAGGAAAAGTTGATGAATTTGACACTGGATATCTATATTTTGTAGACGTTTCGCTAACCAGTAACTTTATTAATAATATTCAGGGACAAAAACGGAGACCATAATAGATGAGATCAGTCCCTCAGCTTCTGTATATACAGAAGACATTAGAAAATGAGATAGTGTGTCCCTCAGCCAATGAACAGGTGATCAGTACTGTAGTCTTGATGGATCCATCAACACTACAGTACACAACAGTGTCTTCTGTATATAGTTTTGCAAGAGCGAGGGACTGACACCCTAATATTCTATTACAGTCTTCTGTTACTATCCCTGTATTGCATAAAGCCATTGGTTGTCGTAACATCTATAAAACAAAGATACCTATGTGTTGCACACCAGTTTAATTCTTAACCTTGTTGGTACTTTATAGCAGGAAGCTTTATAATAAACAGAAGGAGAGAGAGAGAGAGAGAGAGAGAGAGAGAGAGAGAGAGAGAGAGAGAGAGAGAGAGAGAGAGAGGCTAATTGAAAAATACTTTGGGACTCTACTCTTTAATCCTGAAGAAATCATGTGTGTAAAATATAAGAAGGGTAAAGAGAAGAGGAGGAAATCCACCCGTGTAAGACAAGAAATATAAAAGTATTGTAAGCGGAGATAATGAATCAAAGACTCTTCTTCCCCTTCATATAATTCTTCACTCTCTCTCTCTCTCTCTCTCTCTCTCTCTCTCTCTCTCTCTCTCTCTCTCTCTCTCTCTCTCTCTCTCTCTCTCCCTCTCTCTTTCTGTCTCTCTCTTTCTCTTGAGCACTCGCACACGCGTATACACATGGACAGAGGCACGTGGATACATGCATTAATTAGATATTCATTAAGAAAGCCTGAAGGCTCTGAAGGCATTATATGCTGAACATGTAAATTGGCCTTCATCTGTAACTGTACCCAAGTATACATATGTATATATATATATATATATATATATATATATATATATATATATATATATATATATATATATATATATATATATATATATATGGTAAGAGTACCACCTCTAGAACTGTCCTAGGGACCCTCATCCTCAGAGAAAAGAATAAACTTGCTTAAGGGAAAACTTAACGTTCTCCCTGAAGCTGTTTGAGAATTTTCTCCTACCACCCCCTATATTTCAAGTATGTTTTATTTAAAGACAAAATACATTGGCCAAACATTCACAAAAATACAACAGAAAGTAAAACAACAGTGGTACCTGGGTGTTAGCCGACTGCTGCGGGTCGCATCCCGGGGAGTGGTAGTATACCATAGGGCTTTGATATGAGCTGAGGTACGATAACAGTTCTTAGCCTGTAAAATACATTTGTGTATATAAAAAAGAGATTTTATTGTTCAAAAACATCGAATTAAAACAATAAAATGTAAGACTACTGACTGTTCATTGTTATACAAGGTCTCCATGGATTCTCCATTCCTTCTCTCCTTTGTCTTTAAACGTTTTCTTTTATCCGAAAAAAATATCATTTGTTGCTGCTGGTCATAACAGTTTACGAAGCAGCTGTCTATTAAAATCTTTTATATAATTATTATCTTTAAGCGAAGCCTCTAAGCCTATGCCCATTATTTTATCTAATAATGTTATATATAATGATTAAGTCTTAACATCAAAAGAAGATAATTCATTGTTTTTAACACAGCAGACCACCAATATAACTGAAAGCTAATTTTAACGTTTACCAGCATAACACAAGAGTTTCCCTCCTGTGCATGATACAATAGTTTAGAGAAAAATCTTTAAATTATACAGTCATTGATCTCTCTCTCTCTCTCTCTCTCTCTCTCTCTCTCTCTCTCTCTCTCTCTCTCTCTCTCTCTCTCTCTCTCTCTCTGTCTCTCTCTCTCTCTCTCTCTCTCTCTCTCCATCTGCCTCATTCTTTCATCAGTTCATCATACTATATTCTTCGTGTGGCCTGCTTCTACTGTCACCCATTTTCGTTATATTACACCTTTCAACATTAAATTTAGTCATTCACCTGTCAGTTTATGTTTCACTTGTGGCACTGACCATATTTTTAAAGGCTCATCTCTACATTTTCTTTTTAAATTTGGTAAAGAAATTGCCTTTCTCCCCTTTTCTCCTTTATCTCTGCTATTTGTCTTCTGGTAATGAAGCTCCAAAAAATTTTCATGGCTGATAGACTAGTATTTTTAATGCTGTTAAAATTTAAGGTTTATCTCGCCTCGTTTTACCTCTTTATTTTTTGTCAATATTGAAAAGTAGTTTTATTTATTTTTATTTTATTATTGCCATTAGAGTTCAAGTCCAAGTTAAGCTTTCCCTTTATAATCTCCCGTCACTTTAAACACTTCCCTCACAGTTTACTTTCTTCTCTTACCTCTTAAACTCTCCTCTGACCCCTTACACTCTCCCCTCACTTCTTTCACTCTGCCCTTACACTCTCCCCTCACCTCTTTCACTCTTCCTTTACACTCCCTTCACCCTTTATACTTTCCCCTCATCTCTCACACTCTCCGATCACCTCTTACACTCCCCTCTCATTCATTACCCTATGCCCTCCTCACACTCTCCACTCACCCCCTCGTCCCCTTCGCTCCCCCTCAGGCTCTTTCACCACCCTAATACTTTCTTTCTTTCTCACTCATCCTCACTTCAAATTCCCACTTTATATTCGCTCTCATACTCTCCGCTTACCACTACAGTCCCCCCCCCCACTCCCTCTCCTTCCCCCTTTCATATCTACCCAGTCTTTTCTCGCCTTTTCCTTTCCCTTCTCACCTTTTACCATTCTTTGTGATCTCTTTCTCTACTCTCCTTTTTTTATTTCTCTCCTCTCACTTCTCTCTCTCACCTCTCCTCTCTCCTTCCTTTTATTTCTCCTCTGTTCCATCTCGTCCATTGTGTTAAATATTTTTATAATAGTTCTCTGGTCTCCCTCAAATAGGTCTATAACATAACCCAACTTTGCTACGATTTCATATATTGCATAAAATGTTAAAAATACAGGGTTGTTTACGTTCTGTATAGATCAGCGAGACGAACTTTCCCGGACAAAAAAAAAAAAAAAAAAAAAACGATTTTTATTGGAGAAGAAATTTCTCCTGGAATAGATTTTTACAGTAGATGAACTTTCCCCTGAGATGAACTATCTTGGAGACGACCTTTTCTTGGAGATGAGCTTTCCTTGTCTAACCCGTGTCACTGAAAGCTCTTTGCTACCATACACTAAGATCATCAGTGGTCACTGTACAAGCTGTGTGTATGAGGGGTTGAATAACTTTTATGAAATAACTAATACACAGTGGATTGTATAAACATGGAATAGACACACACACACACACACACGTCCACAGCAGGACTCGAACCTGCTAATTCTGTATCAGAGTCTACAGTACTTTACCACGGAGCTAGACCCAAGATAAGTATGGGCGCTTAGCCGGAGCTAAGCGATGTTACCCCATACCCCCAGGCACCAAGCTCGTTTTGAAAGTTATTTCATCGAATCCTGTCACATGCAGTGGACAACGAAAGAAATTTGAAATGTTTAACAATTCGCTTAGCTTCGGCTAAGCGCCCATACTTATCTTGGGTCTAGCTCAGTGGTAAAGTACTCTGGATTCTGATACAGAGTTAGCAGGTTCGAGTCCTGCTGTGGACGTAATGAAAATGTTTGTTTGTAAATAATTTCGCCTTTTTGCGAATTGTTAAGCATATATATATATATATATATATATATATATATATATATATATATATATATATATATATATATATATATATATATATATATATATATATATATATATATATATATATATATAACTGGTCAGTTAGCAAGAACTTATTTAAAATTAAATCCTCTCTAAAATTTTCTCTTATACGTTTAAAAATATTTTTTTCATTTATGTTAATGTAAAAATTAATAATTTTGTACCAAAAGAACCTTAGAAAACTTACCTAACCTTATTATAACAAGCGCAATTAAATTTAGCCTAATCCAACTAAATATATTTTAGATAAGTTTACAATAATTTAATAAAAATCAAACACAATGTAACATGTTTTTTTCAGAATAATTTTTGCGAAATTATTGCATTCACAAATTTTCGCATGCTTTATTCGGCAAGAAGAGCAAGTTTTACCTCTTCGGCACGACATTTATATATATATAATCAGATATTCACACTTTTTAATTAATATAATATTCTCATGTGGTGTGATCCCCGCCCGATTAATATTTTTTAATGTGCCAACCTAGACAACACACTTACATACATAACTTAAAACTTTTAATGGGGCATTAATAAAAATATTTTTTTTTTCTCTCTTATCGCTCTTCACATTTTTCCCATCGAACAGAAACTCTCTCATTAGATTCATTTAAAAGGTAGCCATTCTAGCTAGCCAATATTTACTCTACTTCTAGCTAACTCTAATTCATGTTTCAGCGTCGGTACACATAATATTATTAGTTTTTATGAGAAAATTAATCTGAGACAAATAATTTTATTCCTGTGGAACACATTAACATAATTTTCCTAAAAAAATGTATGTTATCAGTTTTATACAAACAGTTTCATCCACGTGGAACATTATTTGCATATGTTTTTCTTTCTTTTGATACATTGAGTTACCTTAATATTTTTTTCATTCTTTTGTTTACCTTTTACTTCTTCCAGCTTTCCATTCACTTCTTCCATCCTTACATTCATTTCTTCCAGCTTTCCATTCACTTCTTCCATCCTTACATTCATTTCTTCCAGCTTTCCATTCACTTCTTCCATCCTTACATTCATTTCTTCCAGCTTTCCATTCACTTCTTCCAGCTTTCCATTCACTTCTTCCATCCTTACATTCACTTCTTCCATCCTTCAATTCATGCCTTCCATCCTTCCACTCACCCTTCTCATCCCTTTCTTTACCTCTCATCTTTCATCTCCAGCTTCTCGCCCTTCTCCTCTTACGGAGTTCTTTACCCCTCATCTCTCACATCCCTTTCCCCCACCCCTTCACCTCTAACATCCCTTTCACTTCCCTCTCGTTTCACCCATTCCTCTTGTCATTCATCCCTTCCCTCACCATTTCCCTCACTCTTCGTTTCTCCTGTCTCTCAACTTATCTTTCCCATCACTTCCCTCCCCTCACCTCTCCCACACCACCCCTCTTCTCTTACCTGTATCATCCATCCTTTCACCCTGCATCGGTCACATTTTCCAAGGCCTCTTCTTTTCCCTTCTCCCCTACAACCTACTTCCTCCTCCATTTTCCTCCCCTCTCGCACCCCTACAGTCACCTCTCACTTTGCCTTTCACTTCACCTCTCATTCTCGCCACACACCTCTCAACACTTGCTTACGTCTAAAAAACCAGGCCATTATTGGAATTCCCGACATGCCTTGGCAGATAACACCTGCGTCACTCTGTAGGTGGGTCACTGGTGAGTGTCTCCTGGCTTCCTCTCTCTCTCTCTCTCTCTCTCTCTTTTTTTTTACACAGGATTTGACAAGGTTAAGGATCCCTAGCTTTATTGACAGCTATTTACAGGTTAAGGATTCCTAACTTTATTGGCAAGCTAAGAGCTGTTACCTACATCAGCTCATTTGAAAGCATTTTTATTGTTATGAGACATATAAGTAGGAAACAGGATGAAGTTGGAGCCATCTGTGGGCCATCATTTTCATTTGATCAACTGACTTTATCTTGTTGATATCATTATCCTGTACGAATGTGTTCCATACTCGAGTCATCCTGGGTATGTATAATCTCAGATGGAGTGATGTGCTGGAGAAGGGTACAGCCAGAGTGAAGTTGCTGCTTTCTGCCCGTCTTGTGGCATAAAAGCTTGTTTCACGCTGTCCTCGAAGTGGATCCAAGTGTGGTATTTTGACAATATTGGCCTTGTACATAACAGTAAGGCCACCTACATCCCTCCTATGTTGAAGGCTCTGTTGAAATGACAGATCTATCCAGGATGGGTCCAGGCGAGAGATGAGACGTCTTGCTCTGTTCTCTATTCTGTCAAGCAGTCGCAGATGAGAGGGGGGGCAGGCAAACCAAGAAAGTGGAGCATACTCAAGGTGCGAGCGTACTTGTGCCTCGTACAGGGATCTTGCAACCTCACTGTCAAGCGATGATGGGAGATACGGCGAAGTGCTGTAAGCTTCCTGGTTGCCTTGTTTGCAAGATTTACAACATGGTTCTTCATGGTTAGTTTGGAGTCAAATTTCACCCCAAGGATATCAACTTCTTCTCCAGGTGCCAACACCCTCCCATTCATCCTTACTACCTCACCAGCATTACCATCATGGTGCCTAGAGACGATCATCATTTGCGTTTTCTCAGGTTCAAATGTTACTTGCCATCTATTTCCCCAAACTGATATAGCTCTCAGCTGGTGATTGATGTAGCTTAGAGCAGCTGGCATTTCTTCTCTTGGATAAGTGAATGTCAGTGTACAGTCGTCTGCATATGCATGTGATTCTGGGATGAGATGAAGAAGGTCGTTGAAGTAGACATTCCATAACAATGGACCCAGCACGCTTCCTTGTGGAACACTTGCCCCAATAGGATGTTTTGCTGATTCCGTTCCATTGAGAACTACACTTAGAGATCTACCATGAAGGTAGTCACTGAGGAGACATAGCGTAGAGCCTGCAATTCCCAGTGCTTGAAGTTTTGCTAAGAGGCCCTGGTGCCACACCCGGTCGAAAGCGGCAGCAATGTCCATTGCTACCACATAGCTGACTTTGGATTCTTCCAGTGACTGGTGCCACTAGTGGAGAGGTTTAACAACAGATCAGCAGCAGAGTAACCTTTCATGAAGCCATATTGACGATCACAAAGTAGTGAGTGGTAGTCAAAAAACTCTGTCATTTGTCTTGAGGTTATTGTCTCAAGGATCTTACCAGTGATTGACAGGAGTGACACTGGTCTGTAGTTGCTGATTTCTGCTCTGCTCTTCTTTTTGTGAACAGGGACTACATTTGCCTCTTTCCATACAGAGGGCCATTTACACTGTACTAGGCAGTGCTGAAAGATGCGAGTTAGAGGTGCTGCTAGCTGGTCTGCACATCTTCTCAACAATCTTGGGCTCAACTTGTCTGGGCCCACAGCCTTTTCTTGGTCAAGCGATTTAAGTAGGAAATGCACCTCCTCCTGCCTTATTGTCACCACTGACAGTTTTGACACAGTTCTTGCAGCTAACCAAGGAGGGTCCCTTGCTGGATCAGGAACTTGCATTTTGGTAGCAAAGTGTTCAGCAAAGAGGTCCGCCTTCTCTTGACTACTAGTAGAGGTGGTCCCATCCTGTCGATTTAGAGGTGGAATAAGTTCATCAGGCAGATAACCTTGTCTGTCCTTGACCACGGACCACCAGGTTTTGGAGCCTACCCTACCTGATGCTAACTTTCTTTTAGTGTCCACCTCCCATTTAGCATTGGCCCACTTTTGAACATCACCCATATGCCTACAGGCTTGCATGTGCAAGTTCCTGTTATAGGTGGTAGGATGTCTCTTATACCTTCGCCATGCTTTATACTTAGCAGTAGCAGCCTCTCTACAACGAAAGCCAAACCAAGGCTGATCTGTAGGCTTCGTCACATATTGCCGGTGAGGAATGTGTTCTTGTTGTAGATTAAGGATGTGTCCAGTGAAGGCCTTCACTTGGTTGTCAACATCACCTTGAGAAGAGCATTCCAGTCCGTGGTGGCGAGCTCAGAGCAAAGGGCTGCCAATTACCTCCCTTTCCCATAGCCAGGTTGTGCGTGTGGACTCCTCACCTCGTTCTGTTGGGATCTTAAGTGTGGTAAAAACAGCCTTGTGGTCAGACGATCCAACGTAGACGAGGGGTTGACAAGTGACTATGCCTTCTGCCAGATCACTCACTACTGGGTCAAGGGAGGAGCCAGAGATATGACTAGGGAAATCAACAAAGTTTCTCGTGTCTCTCTCTCTCTCTCTCTCTTTCTCTCTTTTCTCTTCTCTTCTCTTTCCCATTAGGTTTCTTGGCTTTCGCACAACAGTAACAGTTATCCAGACAATTAAGTGAAGAACAGTCACTGAGCACAAACTGAAAATGATTAATGTGAACTATAATATTTAATGGCTCAATGATAATTGGTTAACAGTCTTTGCTATTTTTAAAAGAAAGAGAGAGAGAGAGAGAGAGAGAGAGAGAGACAGAGAGAGAGAGAGAGAGAGAGAGAGAGAGAGAGAGAGAGAGAGAGAGAGAGCAAGAACTATCTAAGTTGTAAGCCGTGACAATAATGCAGGATGACGTACATCTCTTCAGTCAGTCCCTGGACCTAAAAGAAGATTGTGGGCCAAGATAATGGGAGCGCAAGATTACTGAGTAGATGTATAGAGCAGCATCACCTTTAACTCACCTGTCATCACTGCCTAGAACAGTCCTTCTCTGTGGAGAGTATCGAGTATATTTCCAGTTCACAAGAAGAAGAGCAGAGAGGTAATCAGCGGCTACAGACCAGTATCTTTCCTGTCAGCCACTAGGAAAATTCTTGAGACAATAATCTCAGGCAAATGACAGCATTTTTCGACTACCACAAGCTACAGAACAGGTCACTTTCCTGCTGATATCCTGTCAAGCCTCTCTACTATATGGCACCAGTCCCTGAATGAATCCAAAATCAGATATGTGTAGTGGCACTAGACATTGCAGGTACTTTCGACCGAGGGAATCACCAGAGACTCTTGGCATAAATGGAAGCACTTGAAATCTCTGGCTCTTCACTACACTTCCTTAGCAATTACCTTCAAGCTAGACCTCTAAAAGCATTTCTCATTGGGACAGAAACAACAAGTCACTAAATCGGTGCCAGTGTTCTAGTTCATTGTTATGCACTGAGGAAATGCCAGCTGCCCTTACTTACACTAATTACCATTTAATAGCCTTATCAGGTTACGTTTGCTTTTGAGAAAGCACAGATGATGATGGTCTCTATGCACCATGATGTAAATGCTGGAGCAGTGATAAGAATGAATGGAAGAGTATTGGTATACGGGAATGATGTGGATTTTATGTTTGAGAAATTTGGTTCCAGGTATATATATATATATATATATATATATATATATATATATATATATATATATATATATATATATATATATATATATATATACATATATATATATATATATATATATATATATATATATATATATATATATATATATATATATATCTACATATATATATATATATATATATATATATATATATATATATATATATATATATATACATATATATATATATATATATATATATATATATTTTATTTATTATCACACTGGCCGATTCCCACCAAGGCAGGGTGGCCCGAGAAAGAAAAAACTTTCACCATCATTCACTCCATCACTGTCTTGCCAGAAGGGTGCTTTACACTACAGTTTTTAAACTGCAACATTAACACCCCTCCTTCAGAGTGCAGACACTGTACTTCCCATCTCCAGGACTCAAGTCCGGCCTGCCGGTTTCCCTGAATCCCTTCATAAATGTTACTTTGCTCACACTCCAACAGCACGTCAAGTATTAAAAACCATTTGTCTCCATTCACTCCTATCAAACACGCTCACGCATGCCTGCTGGAAGTCCAAGCCCCTCGCACACAAAACCTCCTTTACCCCCTCCCTCCAACCTTTCCTAGGCCGACCCCTACCCCGCCTTCCTTCCACTACAGACTGATACACTCTTGAAGTCATTCTGTTTCGCTCCATTCTCTCTACATGTCCGAACCACCTCAACAACCCTTCCTCAGCCCTCTGGACAACAGTTTTGGTAATCCCGCACCTCCTCCTAACTTCCAAACTACGAATTCTCTGCATTATATTCACATCACACATTGCCCTCAGACATGACATCTCCACTGCCTCCAGCCTTCTCCTCGCTGCAACATTCATCACCCATGCTTCACACCCATATAAGAGCGTTGGTAAAACTATACTCTCATACATTCCCCTCTTTGCCTCCAAGGACAAAGTTCTTTGTCTCCACAGACTCCTAAGTGCACCACTCACTCTTTTTCCCTCATCAATTCTATGATTCACCTCATCTTTCATAGACCCATCCGCTGACACGTCCACTCCCAAATATCTGAATACGTTCACCTCCTCCATACTCTCTCCCTCCAATCTGATATTCAATCTTTCATCACCTAATCTTTTTGTTATCCTCATAACCTTACTCTTTCCTGTATTCACCTTTAATTTTCTTCTTTTGCACACCCTACCAAATTCATCCACCAATCTCTGCAGCTTCTCTTCAGAATCTCCCAAGAGCACAGTGTCATCAGCAAAGAGCAGCTGTGACAACTCCCACTTTGTGTGTGATTCTTTATCTTTTAACTCCACGCCTCTTGCCAAGACCCTCGCATTTACTTCTCTTACAACCCCATCTATAAATATATTAAACAACCACGGTGACATCACACATCCTTGTCTAAGGCCTACTTTTACTGGGAAAAAATTTCCCTCTTTCCTACATACTCTAACTTGAGCCTCACTATCCTCGTAAAAACTCTTCACTGCTTTCAGTAACCTACCTCCTACACCATACACTTGCAACATCTGCCACATTGCCCCCCTATCCACCCTGTCATACGCCTTTTCCAAATCCATAAATGCCACAAAGACCTCTTTAGCCTTATCTAAATACTGTTCACTTATATGTTTCACTGTAAACACCTGGTCCACACACCCCCTACCTTTCCTAAAGCCTCCTTGTTCATCTGCTATCCTATTCTCCGTCTTACTCTTAATTCTTTCAATTATAACTCTACCATACACTTTACCAGGTACACTCAATAGACTTATCCCCCTATAATTTTTGCACTCTCTTTTGTCCCCTTTGCCTTTATACAAAGGAACTATGCATGCTCTCTGCCAATCCCTAGGTACCTTACCCTCTTCCATACATTTATTAAATAATTGCACCAACCACTCCAAAACTATATCCCCACCTGCTTTTAACATTTCTATCTTTATCCCATCAATCCCGGCTGCCTTACCCCCTTTCATTTTATCTACTGCCTCACGAACTTCCCCCACACTCACAACTGGCTCTTCCTCACTCCTACAAGATGTTATTCCTCCTTGCCCTATACATGAAATCACAGCTTCCCTATCTTCATCAACATTTAACAATTCCTCAAAATATTCCCTCCATCTTCCCAATACCTCTAACTCTCCATTTAATAACTCTCCTCTCCTATTTTTAACTGACAAATCCATTTGTTCTCTAGGCTTTCTTAACTTGTTAATCTCACTCCAAAACTTTTTCTTATTTTCAACAAAATTTGTTGATAACATCTCACCCACTCTCTCATTTGCTCTCTTTTTACATTGCTTCACCACTCTCTTAACCTCTCTCTTTTTCTCCATATACTCTTCCCTCCTTGCATCACTTCTACTTTGTAAAAACTTCTCATATGCTAACTTTCTCTCCCTTACTACTCTCTTTACATCATCATTCCACCAATCACTCCTCTTCCCTCCTGCACCCACTTTCCTGTAACCACAAACTTCTGCTGAACACTCTAACACTACATTTTTAAACCTACCGCATACCTCTTCGACCCCATTGCCTATGCTCTCATTAGCCCATCTATCCTCCAATAGCTGTTTATATCTTACCCTAACTGCCTCCTCTTTTAGTTTATAAACCTTCACCTCTCTCTTCCCTGATGCTTCTATTCTCCTTGTATCCCATCTACCTTTTACTCTCAGTGTAGCTACAACTAGAAAGTGATCTGATATAGCTGTGGCCCCTCTATAAACATGTACATCCTGAAGTCTACTCAACAGTCTTTTATCTACCAATACATAATCCAACAAACTACTGTCATTTCGCCCTACATCATA
>NC_091312.1:12336683-12361683 GCF_038502225.1 Cherax quadricarinatus
CGCTCATCTTGTCATATAGGACAAGCGAAAATTTGTGTGCAATAATTTTGCCAAAATCATTCTGAACCTAACGAAAAAATATATTTCAATGTGTCTGTTTAGCATTATATTATTGTAAACAAATCTATAATGTATTTAGTTGGGTGAGACTAAAATAAATTGTTCTTGTTATAATAAGGTTAGGTAAGTTTTCTAAGATTTTTTTGATGCACTATTATAAATTTTCACATTAACATTAATGGATAAAATATATCTTTAAACGTATAAGAGAAAACTTTAGAAAGGACTGAATTTTAAATGAGTTCTTTCTAATTGACCAGTTTAACATATTCGGACAAGAGAAAACTATGTTCATATTTTCTCTCTCTCTCTCTCTCTCTCTCTCCCCATATACATATATATATATATATATATATATATATATATATATATATATATATATATATATATATATATATATATATTTATCTATATATATATATATATATATATATATGTATATATATATATATATATATATATATATATATATATATATATATATATATATGTATATATATATATATATATATATATATATATATATATATATATATATATATATATATATATATATATATATATATATATATACATCTCTATATATATATATATATATATATATAAAATATATATATATATATATATATATATATATATATATTAATATATATATATATATATATGGAGAGAGAGAGAGAGAGAGAGAAAATATGAACATACTTTTCTTTTGTCATAAAAATTTGTCATTGTATATCAAGGAAGCTGTATCAGCGGCAGTGAAAGGGAACCCCGTCGTAACAGTGCCATGTTCAGTGCCAAATATTTCCTCCCTTGTTCGATCCAGTCTTCTACACTCTCTTTTGTAGCGACCTCTTGTTAAAACGGATGCTTGTGTGTAGCGAGAACGCGTAAAAGACTGTTTTTATGGTGTTTCCTTCTCTTTAGAGACGGTTGTTATGTAGTAGTGTGTCATATAAACTGAGGCTGCAGTGTGTCGTGTGTTCCATACAGTAAAGTTGCAGTATGTCATATAAAAATGAGTCTAAGTTTTAATATTTACAAATAAAATTATTTTTAAGATGCCTTCACAGCTTCTCCATTAGACGTCCTATTTTAGTTATCTTTCTGTCATTAGTATAGGAAAATCGCTTAAATATGCTCTGTTGTATAATGAAATTGAAAATCATTACTTTAGACCCTAAATTTGAAAACAAATGCATTAGTCCTGAAAAATCCTCCTTAACAGCGTTATAGACAACTTCGTCTGAAAGAGCATTTGAATACTCTGCTACCTGTTTGCAAGAATTTCACTTAATAGGTGAATACTCGCTTACTGGACTCCTCTATATAGCGGTTGTACATGTTTACGTTTTAAGGGACTGATAGAGCAAATCTCTCTTAATTGGACACTTTTGCATAACGAATGTTTCTCTCAACTGTAGGTAGTTGAGAGTTGCAATATATGCGCATTCTGTGCTTCGTTTGTGTATGTTTTAATTTTCATTCCAGTTTAGGGAAAAGAAATTCTATGCATTCATAAATATCTTCAGAGGCAGAGATTCCCACGCCGAGTGAAAAAAAAAATATCTTCCCTAGAGAATCGAACCCTTGGTAAGGCCCCTGTATAGTGTGGATCCTATTTAAAGGGGTATTTTGGGATCTATCTACCCACCTTCTCGTCTCTCTCTCTCTCTTGCTCTCCATCAATAAGAATCGACGTCACATAACTTTTCAGTGTGTCACCAATAGCAATCTTCGTCGATACTCTCCAGCAGCGGCCACAACACGACCATCCAATAATATCCCGACATAGTAACTCAGTAATTTACCACTGTAAATACACTCTAACAATAACAACTCCATTAACAACTGACTAATAGCAGCGCACGTTACAACCAGCCGTAGGAGACAAATAATGCTGTTAACCAATAGGAGCTCAGTTGGCAAGGGTCTATAACATCATCAGGAATTCTTATTAAAATTCCCGGTTAATAACCCCTCGCTGTAATCAAACCAATAGCAATCAAACCTACATTCCACCAATGACGATCAACCGTTAGTTCCACCAATAGTAACCGATCTTGTGTTTCACCAATAGCAAACTACTTTTTAGTTCTGCCAACAGTAACCGGCTTTTATTACCCATTCATAGCAATCCATCTTAGGTACCAATAATAGCAACTGATTTTACGTCCCACCGTAACAACCGACCTTAAGTTCCACCAATAGTAACCGACCTTACTTCCCAAAAATACCCACTGACTTTGTCCCACCAGTATCAACCGAACTTTAGTTCCACCAACTGCAACCGACCTTACGTTGTACCACTAGCAACCGACCTTACATCCCACCAATAGAAGGCCGTGTTACTAAATTTTACCGGCTCCCGGGAGTGGTGGGCCAGGCCTCCACTTTGATCAATTATGTCAAAAGACGTTCGCTAATTGGCCGGCGGGCAGCCGGCTCGACCAATTAGCAAGCGTTTCTGATGTCATTCACCACACAGTGGAAAATTTCTTCAGCGGGATGGGGGACGCTGGTGTCGACCGCCCCCCCCTTTCTGGGGTCCTAGGGGGCAAAGTGAATACTAAACAGCAAAATGGTTCTTTGTGATGTGTTGATGTGTTAGTAATAGATGATTTGCTCTGCCATCACTAATAGCCTAACAGTCAGAGATCAGGCCACGGGTAGCAGACAGGGGCTTGAGTCTCAACCATTCCTTGCGATGAATGACCCTCATGGGTTTTAAACTTCACGAAATACACTATATATATATATATATATATATATATATATATATATATATATATATATATATATATATATATATATATATATATATATATATATATATATATTTTTTTTATTATCACACCGGCCGATTCCCACCAAGGCAGGGTGGCCCGAAAAAGAAAAACTTTCACCATCATTCACTCCATCACTGTCTTGCCAGAAGGGTGCTTTACACTACAGTTTTTAAACTGCAACATTAACACCCCTCCTTCAGAGTGCAGGCACTGTACTTCCCATCTCCAGATCACCATATATATATATATATATATATATATATATATATATATATATATATATATATATATATATATATATGTATATATATATATATATATATATATATATATATATATATATATATATATATATATATATATATATATATATATATATATATATATATATATATGTGCAAAACAATCACTGTGAAAAAAAGGGAAGTTCCAAAATGAATAATCTGTTAGATGATACTGAAACCTATTCTAAACTTAGAAACCGTTAACAGCAATTTCAATAAAACAATAAAACTTCTACTGAAAGGCAAAGATGAATTAATCAAACAATTTACTTCCACTAATCCATCTTTACCTTACATGTATATACTAATAAAAACACACAAACCAGGGAATCCAGTCACATCAATTATTAGCTCCATAGGATCAGTTTCATATAAATTATCCAAATGGCTTGTTGACATTTTGAGCCCTATTGTTGGCAAAATTTCTAACTTTAATGTTAAAAACAACATAGATTTAGTTGATAAATTAAGCTCCTAGACTGACTTAAATGATTTTAACATGGTTAGTTTTGATGTTACTTCCTCGTTTACGAAAATTCCTGTTGATGATTTATTAAGTTTCTTATCTGAAGAACTCGTTAATTATGATTTACCATTGCCAGTTCCTAACATCATTAAACTTACTAAACTTTGCATTGTTGATGCAAAATTTATATTTAATGATAAGTTTTACACTCAGAAATTTGGTATGGCAATGAGAAATCCTCTTTCATCTGTTCTTAGTAACCTATACATGGAATTTTTTGAAACAAGGCTGCTTAACGCAATCGTCCCTAATAGAGCAAAATGGTTCAGGTATGTTGATGATATTTTGTGTCTTAAGCCCAAGAATATAGATGTACACCATTTCCTTAGTAAATTAAATAACTTAGCCCATTCTATAAACTTTACTGTTAAGTTTGAGGAAAATAACTCATTGGCCTTTCTAGATGTTTTAATTATTAAGGGTAATAATGAATTCAAATTTAAGATTTACAGAAAACCTACAAATAACATTTCCTATGTACACTATTATTCTTCACTATTATTCTGTTTTCTCATCAATGTTTTTGAAAGCTTTGCGTATTTGTAGTCCAGAGTTTATTGACGAGGAAATATCTAAAATTTATGAAATAGCTAATGATTTGAAATACCCAAGAAACGTAATTGATAAATCTTTTAAAGTTGCTAGAAATACTTTTTACAATCCAAAAAGGGACAACCAGCCTTATTCAACTAAAAATATGTTGGTTCTCCCTTACCATGAAAACTTGGTTGATATGCCTTCTCTTCTTAAGACTTTTAATATCAAAGTTGTATTTAAAAATCTTGATACAGTAAACAAAAACTTTTGATGAAGAATTCCCCCCAAAATGCTGATGGATGTGTCTATAAGATTCCTCGTAAAATTTGCGATAAAGTTTATTACGGTCAAACTGGTAAAAATCTCGAACTAAGATTTAAACAACATAAATATAGCATTAGAACTGGACAAGATTCCAATGCTCTATTTATTCATGTAATAGACTTTAACCATCCAATTGATTTTCAAAAAGATGAGAAAGTTGTATCAAGCAAGTCCATGGTTGACAGAAATATAATTGAATCTTGTTTCATAAAAAGCAGTTTTGACAATAATATGAATATTTCCTTTGGTTTATATAAATTAGATTCATTTATAATTAATAGAATCTGGGAAGAATTTAATAATACATTGAACAAATAATAAATCTTAAAATTCCTAATTCTTGAGTAGAATAGTTGTTTGTTGGTTGCGTGAAGGACCTGTCTAATTTGCCCAGCGGGCCTACTGCAGTGTTCTCTTTCTTATGAGTCACATGTCAGGTGTTGCTTTGTTGTGGGATGTGATAGCGAGGTGTGGTCTAGACCCTTTATATGCCTTCCTTTGATGCATTATTGTTCCTTGATAATGTGAATAGTCACGAAAGCGCTTGGAATTTCTCTATTCTATCACAGTGGTTTTTTGTATATTCTGAAATCACCTGTTTACTGTGATCTTATTGCATACACACACACACACACACACACACACACACACACACACACACACACACACACACACATATATATATATATATATATATATATATATATATATATATATATATATATATATATATATGCATGTATATACATATACATATATATATATATATATATATATATATATATATATATATATATATATATATATATATATATATATATATATATATATATATATTTATATACATGTGCAATAGCACATGGTGCCTGCCTGGGTGTCGAACCCATGTTATTTTGGCCCGCCTTGCTGTAAGTAAGTAAACAATCACGATGTTCTAACCAATGAACCATCAATCCTTTGTTGTAGGATTGATGGCTCAGCAGTTAGAGCGTCTTGATTTTTGACTTGCTTCCCACGAGGCGAGCCATAATAACATGGGTTCGTTTCCCGGTTAGTCATAGTGTGTTACTGTTTAAAAATTACTTGTTCTTGGTTACATTAATATACGTATGCATACACGAACGAGTGATTTTAAGCAAATAACAATATCGCGACTGACTGGGAATCGAACTTCCGATATTTTAGCAACTCACACAGACACAGACATACACACAGAGATACATGCACACACACACACACACACACACACGCATATATATATATATATATATATATATATATATATATATATATATATATATATATATATATATATATATATATATATATATATATATATATATATACATACATAAATATATGCAAGGAATTCGCAAGAGCAGGCGAAATATACACAAACACTGATCTCTGGCCGAAGGAGATTCGAACCAAGGTATTGGTCCAGTGTGGTGATAATGGTAAGGCACTGCGTACCTTGTTCCAAGGTTCGTATATATATATATATATATATATATATATATAAGTCCTACTGAAAACGAGAAAATCTGCGCACAGGTTAGCAAAAAAATTGAAGAAGGTAACACAGTGGGAGCAATAAGAATAATTACAAGTGACGACACTGTAGCCCCCAAGGATGAGACCACGGCCTAAGCACTTAGAGACAAGCATCCAACCAGGGACACCATCGCCATCAACGACAACCCTGAGGAAGACCCCATCACTGAACAATTAATTTTGCCAGAATCGGAAGTCTATAAGGCGATCGTGTCATTTCCAGCAGGATCTGCAGGAGGTTACACTGGAATTCGACCTCAGCACCTCAAAGAGATGGTTAATCCAGTACTCGGTGAATCTGCATCAATTCTTCTCATCGAGTTAACAACTTTCGTCAACAATTGCCTGGCTGGGCGAATCCCAGAAGAAATTAAACCTTTCTTTTTTGGAGCCTCACTATGTGCTTTGAAGGAGAGGGATGGGGGAATCAGACCCATTGCAGTTGGAAACACTCTTCGTCGTCTCGTTGCCAAAGCAGCAGTGAGAAACATTCGCCTAGAAGCTGCCACTTTACTCCAGCCACACCAACTGGGCTTTGGGGTCTCTCAAGGCAGTGAAGCTGCAGCTCATGCAGCAAGGGCCTACATCAGGGACCTACCAGAAAACAAGGCCATAGTCAAACTTGATTTTATAAATGCCTTTAATATGGTGAAGAGAGATGCTGTTTTGCCAGCTGTTCGGGTTCGGTTCCCCAGTCTCTTTCCCTTCATTTCAGCCGGCTACAGCAAACCCTCAATTCTTTTGTTTGGAGAACATGAAATTCAATCATCAGAGGGTGTTCAGCAGGGTGACCCACTCGCTCCACTTCTCTTCTGCTTGGCAGTAAGAGAACTAACTTCCAGCCTATGCAGTGAGCTTAATATCTGGTACCTGGATGACGGCACTCTGGCAGGTACTGAAGAGTCCCTCGTGGGGGACCTACAACTGGTGAAAACACAGGGAGAAAACTTGGGACTCATCCTCAATCCCTCCAAGTGTGAAATCATCACAGCGAACCAGGAAATAATCAGTGCTGTGCGAAGAATCCTCCCGGAAGTCTCAACTACCACTCCGTCCAACAGTACCCTCTTGGGGGCACCGCTGGGTCACCAGGCCATCGATACTGTCCTCAGGGACAAATTGAATGACCTGATGAGAATGGAGGAGAGAATAAGCGATCATGATGCCCATGATGCTCTGTATCTCCTCACAAGGTGTCTTACTATGCCAAGACTCACTTACTTCTTGAGGTGTGCACCCTCTTTTGACAACCGAACACTCGATGAATATGACGCACACCTGAGATCAACTTTTAAGAAGGCACTGAACCTGTCACTAGAGGATCAGCAATGGGATCAGGCAACCCTCCCAGTGCGACTGGGAGGTATAGGAGTGCGTAAAGCAACGCATGTTGCTTTACCTGCTTTTCTGTCTTCGTGTTTGGCTTCCTGTGCATTAGTCAAGAAGATAGTGCCCGAACGCTTGAGAGACTTGGTAGGAGCTCAAGACCCCAGGTTTACTGAAGCAGCGATTCGGTGGGACACCCTTACAGACTCCTCCAGTAGACCAGCTCCTCCCAAACAGCACAAACAGTCCCACTGGGACAAACCGATCATGGAAAAAATCGCCAACACAGTGCTCTCCAATGCTTCAGGAAAGAACAAAGCTCGTCTCCTGGCAGCGAAGGCACCACACTCAGGAGATTTCCTGTTAGCTGTTCCCAATTCCTCCCTGGGCACCCGTCTCGACCCACAGGCCATTCGGATTGGTGTTGCTCTTCACCTAGCCGCCCCCATCCTCACCGAACATAGGTGTATTTGCGGCAGGGCGACAGCTGATCAATTCGGACTTCATGGTCTCGTGTGCCACACAGCAGAAGGGAAGTATGCCAGACATGAGGAGATCAATGACATAATAAAGAGAAGCCTCGCCACAGCCCGTTGCCCAGCTCAACGGGAACCCCAAGTACAGAGGTCTGATGGAAGTCAAAAGCGTCCTGATAGAGCCACTATGCTACCCTGGAAGGATGGAAAGCAGATTGCCTGGGACTACACCTGTGCTGCCACACTGGCAGACACCTACTTGCCATACTCTGTAGTGGAAGGGGGTGGAGCTGGCAGCCACAGGGAGACCCAGAAGATCCGAAAATATGAAGACCTTCCCCCTTGCTATAACTTCATTCCAATAGGGTCGGAGACCCTTGGAGCATGGGGCAAGTGTGCTCTAAAGTTCCTCAAAGAGCTGTGTGAAAAGCTCATCATAGAAACCAAGGACCACAGGGCGACCAGCTTCCTCTTTCAGAGACTCAGTGTTGCGATCCAGAGAGGAAATGTCTGCAGCATTCTGGGCACGCGGCCCACCGCAGGGGAGCTGGACGAAGTATTCGAGATGTAGCTCTGAGTTACCTATGTTGTTTTACTTTCTGATGTATTTTTGTGAATGTTTGGCCAATGTATTTTGTCTTCAAATATATATATATATATATATATATATATATATATATATATATATATATATATATATATATATATATATATATATATATATATATATATATATATATATAAACTAGACTAGACTACCAGTAGGAGTGACAGAAGGCATGAGAACACATCTCTTGCATGGACTGGGGACCTTCTGCGTCAGGCAACATTTTGGGCAATAAATTTTTACGTCTGTGCTGGTCATGAAGAAACAGGGCGTCCTTGAGTAGACATTTTTATTACACTGGGTTAGTGTTCCTGAAGGCAGCAGTCATACAGAGAATTATAAAACATACGTATGTATGCCGTATTTATGCACGTATGTATGCACGTATGTATCATGATAGTGGGCTGTTGTGTAGAGAATTGACAATCATGCATACGCATGTGTGATTGTACTTATATGGAATAGTAAACACTGACAATGTGGAGGGCAAGAGGGTCATATGGTGTGCATGGACGTATGTGTCATGGTAGTGACACAGGAAGCAGGGCAGGAACGTAAAGTGTGGGCTCGATACTCGGTTACAGCTAGGTAAAAAAATATTATGTTATAAACTTGCTGTTATGTGAGCTTTCACACACACACACACACACACACACACATACATACACACACACACACACAAACACACACACACACACACACACACACACACACACACACACACACACACACACACACACACACACACACACACACACACATGCACACACATGCACACACACACACACACACACACACACACACACACACACACACACACACACACACACACACACACACACACACACACACACACACACACACACACATATATATATATATATATATATATATATATATATATATATATATATATATATATATTCTCTCTTCTATCAACAAACCGGCCATATCCCAAGGAAGCGGAGTGGCCCAAAAAGAAAAAGAAATATTTCTCTCTTAAATTTTAGTAATGTAGACAGGAGAAGAGGTTACTAACCACTTGATCCCGACATTTTAATCGCCTTTTACGACACGCATGGCTTACGGAGGAAGAATTCTGTTCCACTTCCACATGGAAATAAGAGGAAATAAACAAGAACAAGAACTCGTAAGAAAATAGAGGAAAACCAAGTGGGGTGTGTATATATATGCTTGTATATGCATGAGTAGTGTGACCTAAGTATAAGTAGAAGTAGCAAGACGTACTTGAAATCTTGCATGTATATGAGACAGAAAAAAGACACCAGCAATCCTACCGTCATGTGAAACTATTACAGCCTTCCGTTTTACACTCACCTGGCAAGACGGTAGCATCTCCCAGGGTGGTTGCTGTCTACCAACCTTCTTCCTAAGATATATATATATATATATATATATATATATATATATATATATATATATATATATATATATATATATATATATATATATATATATGTATATATATATATATACAACATTGTCTCTAGGTCCACAGCAGATCTCGAACCTGCAAACTCTGTATCAGAGTAGCCAGTACTTTACCACGGAGCTAGACCACAGATACAGAGTTTGCAGGTTCGAGTCTTGCTGTGGACGTAGTGACAATGTAGCAATATATATATATATATATATATATATATATATATATATATATATATATATATGTGTGTGTATATATATAAAGTGTGCAAACACTCGCAGACAAGCGCTCTTAACAATGCAAGACAAGCCATAGGTGTGGAAATCTTTCCTCCCCCATGGCTTGTCTTGAAGTGTGTACTCACCTAATTGTACTCACCTAATTGTGGTTGCAGGGGTCGATACACAGCTCCTGGCAGCGCCTCTTCACTGATCGCTACTAGGTCCTCTCTCTCTCTGCTTCCAGAGCTTTGTCATACTTCGTCTTAAAGCTATGTATGGTTTCTGCCTCCACCACATCACTTGTTAGGCTATTCCACTTCCTGACGACTCTGTGACTGAAGAAATACTTCCTAACATCACTATGACACGTCTGAGTCTTCAGCTTCCAATTCCGACCCCTTGTTTCTGTGTCCCCTCTCTGGAACAACCTGTCTCTGTCTACCTTATCTATTCCACGCAGTATTTTGTATGTCGTTATCATGTCTCCCCTGACCCGCCTGTCCTCCAATGTCATCAGTCCGATTTCCCTCAACCTTTTGTTCGTAGGACACACCCCTGAGCTCCGGAACTAGCCTTGTTGCAGACCTTTGCACTTTCTCTAATTTCTTGACGTGTTTGCCCAGGTGTGGGTTCCAAACTAGAGCTGCATACTCCAGTATGGGCCTGATGTACACAGTGTACAGTGTCTTGAACGATTCCTTACTAAGGTATCGGAACGCTATTCTCAGGTTTGCCAGGCGCCCGAATGCTGCAGCAGATACCTGGTTGATGTATGCCTCCGAAGACTTGCTCGGTGTTATGGTCACCCCAAGATCTTTCTTCTTGAGCGAGGTTTGCAGTCCTTGGCCACCTTGTCTATACTCTGTCTATGGTCTCTTTGCCCTTCTCCGATCTTCATGACTTTGCACTTGGCAGGGTTGAATTCAAGAAGTCAGTTGCTGGACCACGTGTCCAGCCTGTCCAGGTCTCTTTGAAGTCCTTCCTGAACCTCATCTGATTTAATTCTCCTCATTAACTTCACATCGTCTGCGAAGAGGGACACCTCTGAGCCTATCCCTTCCATCATGTCATTCACATATACCAGAAATAGCACTGGTCCTAGAACCGACCCCTGTGGGACCCCGCTCGTCACAGGTGCCCACTGTGATACCTCATCCCGTACAATGACTCATTGTTGCCTCCCTGTCAGGTATTCTCTGATCCATTGCAGTGCCCTTCCTGTTATACGCGCCTGATCCTCTCTCTCGTGTCGCACTCCTGTAACTTTGTCATAGAACTCCAGAAGGTTTGTGACACAGGATTTGCCTTCCATGAATCCATGCTGGTTATCGTTTATAATCTTGTTCCGTTCCAGGTGCTCCACCACTCTCCTCCTGATAATCTTCTCCATGGCTTTGCATACTGTACAGGTCAGTGACATTGGTCTGTAATTTAGTGCCTCTTTTCTCTCTCCTTTTTTAAAAATGGGAACTACATTTGTGGTCTTCCATACCTTAGGTAGTTGCCCAGTTTCAAGGGATGTGTTGAAGATTGTGGTTAATGGCACACACAGTATATCTGCTCCCTCCCTGAGGACCCACGGGGAGACGTCCGGTCCCATTGCCTTTGATGTATCAAGGTCAATTAGCAGCTTCTTCACCTCCTCCTCATTTGTGTGCATATCGTCCAGCACCTGTTGGCTTATTCCTTGTTGGTGTCCCCCTTGTCCTGTCTTTTCAGAGTCCTTCCTGTCTCCACTGTTAATACTTCCTTAAATCTCCTGTTGAGCTCCTCGCATACCTCTTGATCGTTTCTTGTGAGTTCCCCACCTTCTTTCCTCAGCCTGATCACCTGGCCTTTGACTGTCGTCTTTCTCCTAATGTGGCTAAACAGCAGTTTCGGGTCAGACTTGGCTTTCGATGCTATGTCCTTTTCGTACTGTCGCTGGGCCTCCCTCCTTATCTATGCATATTCGTTTCTGGCTCTTCGACTGAACTTGTTTTCCTTGGTCCTTGGCCTTCTATACCTCTTCCATTCTCTAATGCATTTTGTGTGTGTGTGTGTGTGTGTGTGTGTGTGTGTGTGTGTGTGTGTGTGTGTGTGTGTGTGTGTGTGTGTGTGTGTGTGTGTGTGTGCGTGCGTGCGTGCGTGCGCGTTTGTTTACAAAATAATCACGATAGCATTTGCTATCGCTTATGTATGATAACAGTTATAATTTTGCCTCGACTCAGAGATAATTATAAAAAAGATTAAAGTCAAATTACCGTGGCTGTAAAATTTACAAATAACCCAAACATTCTAGAGGAAACTCAAGCTACTTTTCGTTCAGTCTTGGCCAGACTGAAACGTCTTCGGAACTTCCTTTGGAAAGCTTGGCTCATTTATGAAAAGTCACAACGATTAGAATCGTTCATTCTCACAATAATCACTCGCGCATTAAGGTAGATTTTCATTCTGATGATAGACTGTGGGAGGAATGTGTGCAGGCGAGCTGTCAGCTCTGCCTAGGCCTCAGTGGTTGCTCTTCTGTCAGCTGACAGCATTCCTATTCTCCTCTTTGATATTTCCTGGAAAAAGTTTGTGCAGTGGATCGTGGGATGCATTTCGAAGCAAATGGGGTTTTCTTTGTGTGTCTATTTTATTTATTTGTGTGTACTCACCTATGTGTACTCATTCATTTGTGGCTGCAGGCATTCTCTGTTCTTTTCCACTCCTCTCGATTAATCGCAAATGGCCACTCTAAATTCCTGCTGTAATGGGTTATATCATACTTACTCTTAACACAATGTAAATAATTTCCTTCCGTTACAGCAAATATGACAAGAGAGACAGGCTTTTGACACAGTTCCACACAAGAGATTAGTGCAAACGCTGGAGGACCAGGCAGGTATAACAGGGAAGGCACTGAAATGAATCAGGAAGGTAGCAGCGAGTCAAGGTACGAGACAAGGTGTAAGAGTGGGCGCCTGTGACCAGTGGGGTTCCACAGGAGCCAGTCCTAGGGTCAGTGCTGTTTCTGGTATATGTGAATGACATGACGGAAGGAATAGACTCAGAAGTGTCTCTGTCTGTAGACGATGTTTACAGACAAAGGAGGACCAGGCAGGACTACAAAGGGTTCTGGACAGACTACAGGCCTGGTTCAGCAAATGGCTCCTGGAGTTCAATTGCACCAAGTGCAAAGTCATGAAGTTTGGGGAAGGGCAAAGAAGACTGCAGACAGAATACAATCTAGGGGGCCAAAGACTACCAACCTCACTCAAGAAAAAGTATTACAACCCAAGAACAAAAAGACCTGTTATGATGGGTGTAAAGGGAAGCAAGGAGTAGAACAAACATAGCTGAATGACTCTGAATTATATTTTCCTTCACCAAGTGCGATTATAAGTATTTGCAAGTGTGTACACTATATACAGTTGGAAATATATGTGTACAACACGGTAAACCAAGAGGCAAAGACACAGCCTGGAGACAGAATGGACAACCGTGTTCAACCAGCTCTAGTATGGAAATGGCAAAGGTGGAAACGTGAGTGGTGACCAAGCCACCTTCACAATTGCCAGACCCACCTTCTCATTGGCTGAACCTAGGTACTGATCTGACGATGGGGTTCTATCGTCCGACCCTTAGCACCCGGTTCGCTGTTTGGGGAGGTAGCCTTTTAATTGGGGTTTGTACATGCGCCGAATAAAGATTACATACTCTTTGCATGCCACATAAAGGATCTTGGTGTGAGTATGACACCGAACACATCTCCTGAGGCACACATCAAACAAATAACTGCTGCGGCATACGGGCGATTAGCAAACCTAAGAATAGCATTCCGACATCTCAGTAAGGCGTCCTTCAGGAATCTGTACACTGTGTACGTCAGGTCCATATTGGAGTAAGCAGTACCAGTATGAAACCCACACCTGGCCAAGCACGTCAAGAAATTAGATAATGTGCAAAGATTAGCAGCGAGACTAATCCCGGAGATAATGGGCGTGTCCCACGAGAAGAGGTAAAGGGATATCTACCTGACGACACTGGAGGACAGGAGGGGTAGGGGGTGAGACATGATAACAACATATAAAATATTGAGAGGAATCGAAAAGGTGGACAGGGACAGGATGTTTCAGAGATGGGACACACCAACATGGGGTCACAATTGGAAGTTAGAGACTTAAATGAGTCACAGGGATGTTACTAAGCATTTCTTCAGTCATAGGGTTGTCACAAAGTGTGGATAGTCTAGAAAGTGAGGTATTGGGGGTGGGTGCTATATATAGCTTTAAGAAGAGGTACGATAAGACTCATTGAACAGGGAGAGAGTGACCTAGTAGCGACCAGCAAAGAGGCGGGGGCCAAGAGCTGTGAATCGGCCCCTGCAACCACAATTAGCTGAGTACACACACACACACACAATCATGAGGAGGAGAGCCCCTAGAATGGGAGCTAAAGGCGTACATACTCAGTCAGATAAATGCAGTTATTTGGTACCTCATGCATACATTCGGGTCGAACGCCATGCATCCAGATCGCTCCTCCGGCATCCAGGTCATTCCTTCCATCTCCCCGCCCCATGCCCCATCCCCCACCAGGTCGTACCTCCAGCCAGGGTCAGAGGCCTCGACCATATCTCAGGAGATTTTCTCTTAGGACGGCAGCAGCGGGGCGTCCCGGCCTCTTCGACCTCACCAACACATTTTGCAGAGAGTTTGAGGCAGCACTGAAAATTTATTCATATTTTTTATTCAGTTTATTTTTTTTAAGAAGCGTGATTGCTGTTTTATTTACTAGAGGGAGTGGGAGTGAGAGGGGCAAGGGAGAGGGCTAGAGGGGTGAAGGATTGAGAGAGGGAGAGAGGGAGCTGGACAGATACCTAAAGTCAGTACCCGATCAGCCGGGCTGTGGTTACCAGTTGGACTACATGCGGCCAGCAGTAACAGCCTGGTTGATCAGGCCCTAATTCACGTGGAGGCCTGGTCAAGAACTGGGTTGCTGGGGCGGTAGAGAAGGGAAAGACAGGGAGAGAGGGAAGGACTGGGGGAGGAAGGAGAAAGTGAAAGAAATAAGAGGGAGGGAGAATGGAATGGATGAACTTAAGGGAAAGTGAGTGGTAAGGAGGGAGGGAAAGAAAGTGAGTGGTAAGGAGGGAGGGAAAGAAAGTAATGGGGAGGGAGGGAAGGAAAGTAATGGAGAGGAAGGTAAGTTGCAAAATAAATGAGATCTTGAAAATTTGTTCGCTCTTTAATATTTTCCAGATCACTGCATTCCTTTTTCTCACATTTCTTCCTTATCTCACTTAACTAATATTACCTCAACAAAATGTATTTTTTCTCCCTTGAAATTAACCATTAAAACCCACATCACACCCCACACCTTCCTTCCACTTCACCCATCCAACCCTCTCCTACCCTCACAGATACCTATTTTCCTCCCCTTCTCCACATCTTACGCCACCCCACACCCTCATTCCCATTTCTCCTTTCCATCCCCACCCATCCCTACGTCCCCTCCTCATGACCTCACATATGCAGCCCGTCTTGTGTGATGAAAGAAGATGCTAGTTTCCCTACCAGTAATGCAGCTATCATACAGGAAAGAGCTTCGGCACACTGTTGGTGTGCCTACAATGAATCCTTCCTATAGAATAAAACAGCCGCACGCTGTGTGTGTTTCTACGCTATAACAGTCGTATAGAATAGGGTTACGACACACTGCTAGTGTTCCCACAATGTAACTATCGTACGGGAGAGGACTGCCGCACACTGCGGATAAACCCGAGTCTCAGGAGGACTGCCCTAAATATGACGAGATTCCCGTTACTCCTGAGAGTTGTAATAATGTCAGTGGGCGTTCAAAAAAATAATGTATGTATTCGGATAAGCAATAAACATTTTCAGATAAATAGTTGGATGGTAATTAGTATACGAATTCACATATGTAGTTAATGTATTAAGGTAAATAGTTAATGTATTATGGTAAATAGTTATTGTATTAGGGTAAGAAGTTATTGTATTAAAGTGAGTAGTATATTATTCAGGTAATACAAACTGCCTGTTCTTAACTATTCTTCTCAATTACAGGTACGTGGCTGGACACGTCCTTAACCCAGGTGTACGTGAGTAAACATTATACGTGTCAAGGTTTTTAGTAAATGTTTTATTATTCACGTTTTAAGCACCATAATAATTATATAGATAATATGTTGGGCATGAATTTAAACAACAGCAGATAAAAAGCCAAAACATAAGCGATAACATTTAAGGAATAATTCCAGTAAAATGTCTTTTATTATAATTACAGTAAAAGATATTTTATTTGCCATCAGAAATGGAAGAAAAAATATTCTAACGCGAGTTTGATTCATAGAGTGACCCGCTATGTATGGTCTTTTTGTCTTGTGACTGAGTCCGTCTACTGGCTTACAGGTTCACCTCATATGAACCAAAGGTTAGATAATAAGAAGAGATGATAATTTTTTACATGTCATAAGAAAAAGAAAAATCACCAGATATTTCTGTCAAAGAGTGTAAGTGATGTTTTTTAACGTGCACGCAAATTTGGATCTTCAGACATTAGTTATCAGTATGTCAGTGCAGTGAGGAGGTAGAAGAAATAGTGCTAATATAGTCACAGTAAATTTTTTTGCGTACATCTTTCACAGTAGCGCACAGTGTCTCTCGTCACCCAGGTTTCCATAGCAGGTGTGTGTGTGAACCGAAGAGCATGAAGGTTAGGGAGAGAGCCTTCTGATTTACTCTCCTCGCCACATCTGTTGATACAAGAGCTCTCGCAGGAACTCAGATATTAGTTTTCTTCAGTAGATAACCTCGGTATATACCAATTTTTGTTCTTATATGTTTTTCTTACGTACTCTACGTACTCTATCCCTCCCTGACCCAGTCCTTTTCATTTTACCTCTCTCATCTCCTCTGTCCTTCCCTCCCTCCGTCCCTACTTTCTTTCTTCATTCTTCCCTTCCTCCTTATTTTAGCCCTTCTCTCTTCAACTCGCATTATATTTTCAGGCATTATTCATCTTGCTGTCTCTCATTTCCTCACCTACATGGTATATTTCTTTGGTCTCTTCCCTTTCCTCCCTCTTCCCTGCCTCTTCCTCCGTCTCAGGCTCTATCCATATCCCCTTTTCCTTCCTTTCCATTTTTCTAACTGTTACCCTTTATGCCATCCCTTCCCTCTTCATCATTCCTCACTCACCTCCCTTCTTTCATCTTCCGTTCGTCCTCTGTCATTTTTATCCATTCATCCTTATTCCCTCCCTATTCCTATCACCACTTCATTCCTTCCTCTTTCTTCACCATCCCTTCCTCACCTCTCCAAGATGTCTCACTCCCTTGCTCCTCTTCCTCATTCATCCCTCATCTCCCTTCTCTTCTCCCCATCCCTCCCTCCCTCCCCACTTCCCCTATCTCTTCCCCATCATTCATTTCCTCTCCCTCTCTCCCCTCGCTATCCCTCCGGGGAGATAAGTTGGCTATAATCTTAATAAACCTCACACTCATCTTGGCTAGTGAAGAGGCCATGACTACGACAACATAATTACGAGAATACACGCTGGAGCGAGTAAAACAGCGACGCAACTTACGAGACCCGACCGTATCTCGTTAAGAGCGCTCAGGGACAACGACTCCATGAAATGAAGCATCCAGTGTGTAAGGTCGTCCGATGAGGGAGTCCTGTAGAGTTGATATTTATGCTTCTCATAGGGGGATCCTGGACCATGGTGGGTGATGCTGCTTAGCTCTATATTTCCTTAGCGGGCGTTAAATATGCGGTGTTTAAGGACGTGCTTTGCGTGTGCGTGTGTTGACTCGCTTGACTTAGCTCGCGGAGGCTGACGTTACTAGCTTGACTTTGCTCGCGGAGGCTGACGTTACTAGCTTGACTTTGCTCGCGGAGGCTGACGTTACTAGCTTGACTTTGCTCGCGGAGGCTCACCTTTCGCGTCAGGTCCCCACCTCTTAACCTATGTTCGACTGGTGTATTAAATCTCTAGCATTTTGTTTTTATCATTTCCAGTTTTTTAATATACTATTCAATAACCATAGTAAGATCTCATCTCGTCTCATAGCCTTCTGATTCTCCCAGTTACCTAAGGCAATGAGACGTTGTTCTGGTTGCAACAAAATGACTAATTTCTATTTCGTTTTAATCTTTTGTGACATATTTGTTCTTGGCTCTCCTATTCAGTTATTTGTTGTCAGGTGTTCCCTGTGTTTCATAGCCTCTTCATTCTGTCTTGCTTAAGTTTCGCTTTTTTTAAGGAGTAGGATAAATTCGAAGTTTACGTTGTATTTGCTTAATATGGGTAGGAATGAAAGTGTGGTTTCAAGTGGCATATCTGGGGCTGGTGGTCACTCAGAGCTGATAGGAATATTTTGCATTTTGCTGCAGCCTGCGAGTGTCACAACGTCAGTGACTGAAAATCTTTCTTAACTTCGTGGTTCCAGATCTATAAATCTATAAATAAGCCTTTTTCCTCGGGCTTTTTTTTTTTTAATCGCGCTCTTCAAATGAGTACATTCACTGAGCTTGTCAGCCTCGTTATTAGCGGACGGACGATCGAGCTATCAGCACACCTAGTGCTGATAGCACTCCTGAGAGCTGTCAGCACACCTAGTGATGATTGATTCACATGAGCTTTGTGCTTCTCATAACATAATATTAACAATCTACAATGATCTTGCACAACAACATTATCCGGGAAGCATGTTCTCTCTCCTATTATATCTTCAAAGGTGGTTTTAAATGCTCAGGGCGAAGACCAAACCTAGTCTGGCCAAGCTTAGTCTGGCCAAGCCTAGTCTGGCCAAGCCTAGTCTGGCCAAGCCTAGTCTGGCCAAATTATTATTGCTCTTCAGTCTTGTGGATTCTTTGATGTGTTGACTCTGCATGTCTTTTGTTTCTGTCTCCAGCTTTGATCTTTGTGTATGTATATGCAATTTCCTCTACGTAATTAAGTATTTATGGTAATAAAAGCTGGGCTAGAGTCTAACATATTTGTTTAATTGCTTAAATTGAGCACGGGAATTATTATTTCTAATATATTCGCTGTTCTCTTAGCGATTACGGTTAGATTCTACCTTGTTCGTAATCTAGTCTATAGAGGTGTCATTACGGCTTTATCTTCGTAACGTAAATTTCAGACGTCATTGATTTTCACTTCCATGGCCGTTTTTTTCTCACAATTTTCTCTATGAATGCTCTGCAGATTCTCATTTATTTCGTGAAAATCTTCTCTCTCGTGTGTTGTTAATTGGTGGACTACATGGATTTACAGCCATGTTTTTTTGTTCGTCTCTGCATTTTTATATTTAAATACAGTGTTCACCATTATTTATCTTCTAAATTTATATGCCTATAGCTTATTGTGTTTTTCATTTTTGTTTTCGAAAATTGTTAGTCCACCAACTTTTATTCTGATTCTCGTTACATCTTATTCTCACATCTAGTTTTATTTATGTATTATTGAAGTATTTATATATTATTTACCAGTAGTTGTAGCACATACAAACTCCTCCTGTTTTCCAGCGGTCCACATCTGTAAAGAATCATTTCAAGAATCTTTTATTTTCTGGAATCGTTTCCAGTATCTTTTCGACATGGCTATTTCCTCATTTTGCAATTGTGGGCTACTGTTGTTTTTTTCCTGTTGAAGTTGCTTAAGAGTTTGCTCTGTATTCCTTCTCCTCTCTTTATATGATGCAATGTGTTGTTATCGTCTCTATTCAGCTGTCTTACAGAGAAAGCTCAGTCAGTGTTCTCATTAGGTTAGGTTAGGTAAGGTTCGTCAGGAAACAGGACAAATGTTTCCTGACGCGGGTCTTAGTCAGAGCTTTTGGTCAACCGAGCGGTCTTTAAAAATTAGTCATTTATCATTGTTATATAGTATATTCTCATTATTTCTTCATAACAAATGTTTCTTATTTTCTGGAGTCAATTTGTTATATATCTATTGTGTTTTTTCTCTATTTAATAGGCATTTTTTTGTGTCTCCAAAACACTGCAGCTACAAATCCCCATTTTGGCTTAACGTAAGTAGTAAAAAGTCATTTCCAGCATTTTTGCCAAAGCTAATTTGAAGTTAGTTTGTGTTGCGTAAACGAGCTTCTCTCTAACGCATTTTGATTACAATATGGCGATAATTTGTGGTTAATCGCCAATTATTATAGAGCCCCTGTCTGATATTTTCGTTACTGAATATAGTGTAAATAATTATATTAAGTCATTTTAGTTCTCTCATATCGTCACTTACCTTACGAGGCACATGTTTATTTTGCGTTGCATCGCCCGAGTATCACTCTCAGTAACCCAGCAAGCCAAGTGTTGCATCATCCAAGCATTGCTCTTAGTGACCTAATCAAGCCCAGTGTTGCATCGTCCGAGTATTACTTTCAGTGGCCAAGCCAAGTGTTGCATCGTCCGAATATAAGTCTCAGTGGCCAAGCCAAGTGTTGCATCGTTCGAGTATCACTCTCAGTGGCTAAGCTAAGTGTTGCATCGCCCGAGTATCACTCTCAGTGGCCAAGCCAAGCCAAGTGTTGCATTGTCCGAGTATTACTCTCAGTGGCCAAGCCAAGTGTTGCATCGTCCGAGTGTCACTCTCAGTGATACAGCGAAGCCAAGTCTTCTTGACGTGATGATTTTATCTCTCTCTCTCTCTCTCTGTTTTACACACACACACACACACACACACACACGCACACACACACACACACGCACACACATGCACACGCAAACAAACTAACCAAAGACTGTTCACTATAATGGAAAAAACTAAGTAAAAATCAACGAAATCATCAGCAGTCATGGTAATCGCCGGCCACTGAAGTAAAATACTGGGTTATGGGAGGTGTTTACACAGGTAAATCCTCAAGAATTTAACGATTTATTGCAGCATTATTACTTCTGCAATTTGTGTGTTAATTACTTTGACTTTCTGTTATTACTAAGCGCGCGCATGCGTGTGCGTATGTGTGTGTGTGTGTGTGTGTGTGTGTGTGTGTGTGTGTGTGTGTGTGTGTGTGTGTGTGTGTGTGTGTGTGTGTGTGTGTGATGGCAAGTAAGGCAAATTGGCGAGTTTGAATTAAAGAGCAACGCTCGTTTTTTCCGAACCAGCAGTGATTTTTTTTTTTGGCAAAAAGCATGCAAAAAATCAATTTGAACATCATGGAAAACATATATATTATTGAATTTAATTAATAATAATTAAATTAAAACTCATTTGTAAAATATTTTGTAGAAGTAGGCTAAAATAAATTACGTTCATTATATGAAAGTTATGTAAGATCTCTAAAATAGTTTAGGTGGCAAACTAAAATATCTTAAACCATTTTAAATGAAAAAGTATACATAGTAGACAGGTGATTTTTAAAAATGCAAGACAAGCCAAGGGTAATAGAAATCTTCAGCTCAAGTACTTTCACACGTCTCCGTACGTCATCTGGAGCTATGCAATGTTGCAAGGGTAGCAACACGAGAAATGAAGGGAAGTTTTCTCAGAGTAAGGTAGCATGGTAACACCACCCAACTTTCTCAGATATGAGAGGCATGGATCCAACCGACAAATCCACCCATCTACCCATATAATATCATTGATTTCTATATATATTATCCAATAGTGCAACGTAATCTTTTATGACACATGACTTGTTGACGGCGATTAGATGAAATTTAAAGCTGCTTATTATATCCATTATTCTATTTCCCGCTTTCTGTAAACTCGGAGGCCATCTTCTACCCTACCCCATTTTGACAGGGGTGGTTAGGGTGCGTGGGTGGGTGTCGAATGGACCGGTGCCTCTCAAATCTGAGAGAAGTTGGCTGACGTCACCATGCTACCTTATTCTGAGAAAACTTCCCTTCGTTTTTCTTGTTGCTACCCTTGCAACATTGTATAGCTCCTGATAATGCACGGAGACGTGTGAAAGTGCTTAAGCTGAAGATTTCCATTTCCATCTCCCGTGGCTTGACTTGCATTGTTAAGATCATGTGTCTTCGATTGTACTGACCAGTTTATATTACCATTTACGACTATATATATATATATATATATATATATATATATATATATATATATATATATATATATATATATATATATATATATATATATATATATGTATATATATATACATATATATATATATATATATATATATATATATATATATATATATATATATATATATATATATATATATATATATATATATATGTCGTGCCGAATAGGCAGAACTTGCGATCTTGGCTTAAATAGCAACGCTCATCTTGCCATATAGGACAAGTGAAAATTTGTGTATGCAATAATTTCGCCAAAATGGTTATGAACTTAACGAAAAAAATATATTTCACTGTGTTTGTTTAGTATTAAATTATTGTAAACAAATCTAAAATATATTTAGTTGGGTTAGGCTAAAATAAATTGCGCTTGCTATAATAAGGTTAGGTAAGTTTTCTAAGTTCCTTTTGGTGCAAAATTATAAATTTTTACATCACATTAATGAAAAAATATATGTTTAAGCGTATAACAGAAAATTTTAGAAAGGACTTAATTTTAAATGAGTTCTTGCTAATTGACCAGTTTTACGTATTCGGCACGACATATATATATATATATATATATATATATATATATATATATATATATATATATATATATATATATATATATATATATATATACATATATATATATAGGGAGGTACCACGTCTAGAACTGTTATAGGGACCCTCATCCTCAGAGAAAAGAATAAACTTGCTTCAGGGAAAACTCAAGGTTCTTCCTGAAGCAGTTTGAGAATTTTCTCCTACCACCCCCTATATTTTATATATATATTTTATTTAAAGACAAAATACATTGACAAAACATTCACAAAAATACGAAAAAAAGTAAAACAACATAGGTAACTCAGAGCTACATCTCGAATACTTCGTCCAGCTCCCCGGCGGTGGGCCGCGTGACCAGAATGCTGCAGGCATTTCCTCTCTGGATCGCAACACTGAGTCTCTGAAAGAAGAAGCTGGTCGCCCTGTGGTCCTTGGTTTCTATGATGAGCTTTTCACCCAGCTCTATTAGGAACTTTAGAGCACACTTGCCCCATGCTCCGAGGGTCTCCGACCCTATAGGGATGAAGTTATAGCAAGGGGGAAGGTCTTCATATTTGCGGATTTTCTGGGTCTCCCTGTGGCTGGCAGCTCCACCCCCTTCCACTACGGAGTATGGCAAGTAGGTGCTGCCAATGTGGCGGCACATGTGTAGTCCCAGGCAATCTGCTTTCCATCCTTCCAAGGTAGCATAGTGGCTCCATCAGGACGCTTTAGACTTCCGTCAGACCTCTGCACTTGGGGTTCCCGTTAACTTAAGCAGGGTAACGGGCTGTGGCGAGGCTTCTCTTTATGATGTCATTGACCTCCTCATGCCTGGCATACTTCCCTTCTGCTATGTGACTCACGAGACCATGAAGTCCGAATTGATCAGCTGTCGCCCTGCCGCAAATACACCTATGCTCGGTGAGGATGGGGGCGGCTAGGCGAAGAGCAACACCAATCCGAATGGCCTGTGGGTCTAGTAGAGTGCGCAAGGAGGAACTGGGAACAGCTAACAGGAAATCTCATGAGTGTGGTGCCTTCACTGCCGGGAGACGAGCTTTGTCCTTTCCTGAGGCGTTGGAGAGCACTGTGTTGGCGATTTTATATATATATATATATATATATATATATATATATATATATATATATATATATATATATATATATTTATATATATATATATATATATATATATATATATATATATGTATATATATATATATGTATATATATATATATGTATATATATATATATATACATATATATATATATACATATATATATATATACATATATATATATATACATATATATCTATGTATGTATATATATATATGTATATATATATATATATATATATATATATATATATATATATATATATATATATATATAGATATATATATATATATATACATATATATATATATATACATACATATATATATATGTATATATATATATATATATATATATATATATATATATATATATATATATATATATATATATATATATATATATATATATATATATACATATATATATATATATATATATATATATATATATATATATATATATATATATACATATATATATATATATATATATATATATATATATATATATATATATATATATATATATATATATATATATATATATATATATATATATATATATATACGCAAAACAACCACTCTGAAAGTATAGAGAAATTCCAAGCGCTTTCGTGACTACTCACATTATCAAGGAACTATGAAAGTAAAGCATCCAAGGAAGCTATATAAGGGGTCTGGCCGGCACCTCACTATCAGTTTGAAGAAAATAACTCATTGCCTTTTCTAGATGTTTTAATTATTAAGGGTAATAATGAATTCAAATTTAAAATTTACAGAAAACCTACTAATAACTGTTCCTATGTCCACTATTATTCCTCGCATCAAGATAGAGTCAAACTGTCTGTTTTCTCATCAATGTTTCTGAGAGCTTTACGAATGTTTCTGAGAGCTTTACGAATTTGTAGTCCTGAGTTCATAGATGAGGAAATATCCAAAATTTATGAAATAGGTAATGATTTAAAATACCCAAGAAATGTAATTGATAAATCTTTTAAAGTTGCTAGAAATACTTTTTACAATCCAAAAAGGGACAACCAGCCTTATTCAAATAAAAATATGTTGGTTCTCCCTTACCATGAAAACTTGGTTGATATGCCTTCTCTTCTTAAGACTTTTAATATTAAAGTTGTATTCAAAAATCTTGATACA
>NC_091312.1:12366683-12406683 GCF_038502225.1 Cherax quadricarinatus
CTTGCTGCATACTTGGCTCACGTCCAGCCTCGGAGGAGCTGGAGGAAATTCATCATCTTTGATACATTGTGCCATTGTATTCATGTTTATGTTTTTTTCTGTAAATGTATTTTGTTTATTAATAAATGTTCATATATATATATATATATATATATATATATATATATATATATATATATATATATATATATATATATATATATATATATATATATATATATATATATATTTATATATATATATATATATATATATATATATATATATATATATATATATATATATATATATATATATATATATATATATATATATATACAGTTGTAAATGGAAATGTAAACTGGTCAGTAACGCAAATGAACCCACATAAAGTCACTAAAACAAAGAATAAAAAACATGTAATTTTCTGCCTGACACTGAAGCACTCTTTAGTTAATGACTCAAAATATTCTAAACAATACCGAAAAGAAAGACAAAATTTTCACAGTAAAAGTAGAAAACCCAAGAGCAAAACGGAACAAAGAGGAACAAGGAAAGAGAAGCATTAAAACTGCTGTGAACTTGATAGAGGTTATATAATACTGCATAAAAGATTGTGAATACGAAGTTGCTACAGCAAGAGCAAGTCCACTTGTATTATTATTCATCACAGACATGACCCCAATACACGAGCAAGAGCATTTCCTTGTCTGTCTGTCTGTCTGTACATGAGCTGTGTTAGAGCTCTAAGCGCGTCTCTGTACATGCTTTGATATAAATGGAGCGCCATAATTACTGTTGTATTGAAGTTTATTGTATTTATTATATATCCTGAAGCACTAAACCCGAGATGGTCATTCAGAGCAGGAGCGCTGGAGACTTGATCCTCCTTCCGTTAATTTGCCGACATGTCTCTGACCTCTCAAACTTTTGGGGATTTACCAGCCTAATTCAGAATATAACGTGTATGGAACCACTCAGAAATTAGCGAGTGTGGAGTCACTCAGAACACAGCGAGTGTGAGGCCACTCAGAACACAGCGAGTGTGGGGCCACTCAGAACACAGCGAGTGTGGGGCCACTCAGAACACAGCGAGTGTGGGGCCACTCAGAACACAGCGAGTGTGGGACCACTCAGAACACAGCGAGTGTGAGAAAGGCTTCAGCCGAAGCGAAAGGAAGTAAAGTATTGTGGGAATGTGGTAGTGTGACGGGTGTCTGGTAATTCATCACTTACCTGTCAATATCATTTGTCAGCTACGACTCCATCCAGGTAGAAAAATGTCCCGATGATGAGGAAGTCTCTCTTTTTCTCTTGCTGGCTCACTCAGGACATGTCAAGAGTGGTATTTTGTTTGTCATGAAAAAAGTAAGAAAAATGTCTCATGACGCGAGTCTGATGATGACTGTCCTATGGAGTTTTTGGTTACGTGAACGAGGTCTTCCACTGGCTTACTATTCAAACCCATAAAAAAATCTCATGACACGACGTATAAGATAGGATGACATGTCTTCCTCTATTCGAATTACTTATATTTCCTCTGAATATTTTTTCTTCTCAGTCTCTCCTTATCTTAACCTATCTTGATTTGTCTCATATCCTCGGATCCCCTTGGTGATCTGACTTGTCTCGCTACACACGCTCCTTCTCTTCTGGTGACCTGACTTGTCTCGCTACATACGCTCCTTCTCTTCTGGTGACCTGACTTGTCTCGCTACACACACTCCTTCTCTTCTGGTGACCTGACTTGTCTCGCTACACACACTTCTCGTCTTCTAGTCATCTGACTTGTCTCGCTACATACACTCTTTGTCTCCTGGTCATCTGACTTGTCTCGCTACACACACTCTTCTGGTGATCTGAGTTGTGTCTCTGCTTTGGTAGTACCAGAGTAACTGAGATCTCTTTACACAACATAAAAACTAGTGGTGAATGCATTCGGTCAATGTACAGCCTGTTCACGCTTTCCTTCATTAATGCTACATATTGAGATTTAAACAACCACCATTTCTCTATTCTTACTGATCGGTATAACTCTCTGTAGAGTTGGTAAGGACTCGCATAAATTTAGCAGTGTTGTTTTGGTTTCCGCATTACAGAATGAGAATGAAAATGCATTCCTCCCTCTGGTATTTATTTAAATCCCTGCAGGGTATCTCCTGAAGCAGAAATTCCACTTATTCATTGCTCATAACCAGATCCACGATTATTTTACCCGGTGATTTGAGAGCAGCGCCATTGGCAGACCACAGCTTCTTCCCATGGAGGGTCAGCGGAACAATAATCGCATCTCATCGGCAGGAAGATCCACACCCATAAATAAGATAAGCAGTGTTCACATACTGCTTCCGTAATTCCTAAGTCATCAGGCTGAAGGAGATGAAGTCAGTAAACTGACTATTATGGAGAGTTAGTTCATGAACCTCTGTGAATGGACATGTAAGGTGGAATCAGGATCAAAATGGCTAAAAAGCAGGAAAGTGGTAGACTTAGAGTGTCATTTATGTTACCTGTATTACTTTTATATTAGTATACAAGTATTTAATAGAGACAGAGCAATATATATATATATATATATATATATATATATATATATATATATATTATATATATATTATATATACCACCTCTATAGCTGGAATGGGGACCCTCATCCTCAGAGAAGACAATAAACGTACCTCAGAGAAAACTCAAGGTTCTCCCCGGAGCTGTTTGAATATTTTCTTCTCCTACCACCCCCTATATATATATATATTTATATATATATTTATATATATATTTATATACATTATATATATATGTATATATATATATCAGGCTCTGATCCACCATGAAGCCTGGTCACAAACCGGGCCGCGGGGGCGTTGACCCCGGAGCTCTCTCCAGGTAAACTCCAGTCAGCAGGGCTTGATACTACTACTGAGAGACGGGCAAGGTTCCCAGGTAACGCTCCTATCCACTCGGCCACAGATGCCTCAAAAGCTGGGCAGCCTTGTTCACAAGCCATGTTTTTTCGCAGCTCGGGCGCATCAGTGAGCCTCAAGCATAGATTCAAGCTGTTTCAATCTCCTCCTGTGTGTTCCGAGCTCACAAGCGATTTTTATATCAATCCACCACGCAGAAACAAGCGGGTATATACAGAGAAAGATAGCAGTCAGCAGAACTCGATACTACTACTGGGAGACGAGACAGGAGGAGATTGAAATAGCTTGAATTCATGCTTGAGGCTCACTAGTACTGACCCTGCGGAAAGCTTGAATCCATGCTTGAGGCTCACTAGTATTGAGCCCTGCTGACTACGATCTCACTCCAAAGCTTTTTCTTATTCTCAACAAAAATTTGTTGATAGCATCTCACTCATTCTCTTATTCGCTCTCCTCTTACATTCATCTCTTTCTCTCCATATACTCCTACCTCGCTGTGTCACTTCTACTTTGTAAAATCCTCTCTTATGCAAACTTTTTCTTACTACTCTCTTTACCTCATGATTCCCCAATCGCTCTTCTTCCCTCCCGCACCCACTTTCCTGTAACCACAAAGTTCTGCTGAAAACTCTAACACTGCATTCTAAAATCTACCGCCATAAATCTTCAACCTAGATCATCTTTCTTCCCATTGTTGCTTATATCTCACCCTAACTACCTCCTTCTTTAGTTCATAAACCTTCTTCTCTCTTACTTGCTGAATTCATTCTCCTTGTATCCCATCTACCTATTACTATCACTGTAGCTACAACTAAAAAATATTCTGATATATCTGTAGCCCCTTTATAAACATACACATCCTGAAATCTACCCATCAGTCTTTTATCTACCAATACAGAGTCCAACAAACCACTGACGTTACACCCTATATCATATGTTGTATACTTATTTTTTCTTAAAAATATGTATTACCTAATACCAAACCCCTTTCTATACAAAGTTCAATCAAAGGCCCCCATTATCATTAACACCTGACACCCCAAACTTACCTGCTACACCCTCTCTAACCGTTTCCCCCACTTTAGCATTTAGGTTCCCTACCACTATTACTTTCTCACTTGGTTCAAAAGTTCCTCACTTAACATCTCCCAAAATCTACCTCTCTCCTCCACATTCTTCTCTTCTCCAAGTGCATACACACTTATTATAACCCACTATTCTATGATTCACCTCATCTTTCATAGACCCATCCGCTGATACGTCCACTCCCAAATATCTGAATACATTCTCCTCCTCCATACCCTCCCCACCAATCTGATATCCAATCTTTCATCACCTAATCTTTTTGTTATCCTCATAACCTTACTCTTTCCTGTATTCACTTTTAATTTTCTTCTTTTGCATACCCTACCAAATTCATCCACCAATCTCTGCAACTTCTCTTCAGAATCTCTAAAGAGCACAGTGTTATCAGCAAAGAGCATATATATATATATATATATATATATATATATATATATATATATATATATATATATATATATATATGTATATATATATACGTATATATATATATATATATATATATATATATATATATATATATATATATATATATATATATATATATATATACATATAGATAGATAGATAGATATAGATATGTATCATTAATGTATACAACCATAATAAACACTCTCCTTAGCAATACTTTATAGTCCACATTTAAAAAAATAACTTCCTCGTACACTTATTTTAATAACCTAATTAGGGAAAATGAGGAGCGTTAATTCTGTGAAAAAAAAAGTTACAAAAAGCTACAATATGCAAGAAAAGCCTTGTTAAGACGAATGACCTTCATAAACCAGGTAATGAACTTAGTAATAAGAGCTATTACGCTTTCCGTGTATTCACATTTACATAAGCAATGAAAATTCAGTCATCAGTGACTGGTCGAGCCCACGGCTGTTAGCCTGGTTGCTCCAGCCTGGGTCGTGAGTCTCAGAACTCCATGCTCAGAATCTAATTTGATGATGATGATGATGATGATGATGATGATGATGATGATGATGATGATGATAATGATAGTAGTAGATATAACACGAAATGTAATAATAATATTAAAAATAATAATAATTATAGACACTATCATCGTCATCATTATCGTCGTCATTAACACTAGTATATTATATGGGAAAGGATAAGCATTTCTCAAGCGACAGAAATTATCTCCTGAACTTAACACATGCGTTTTGGGAGCCCAGTAGATCCTTTCCGCGACATGCGTGTAGTTTTTCTTAAATAAAACGTGAAAAGGAGAAACATCGTCTATTTTTCCCGTCCGGAAAAGCAAACTTTAACAATCTATAAACACTCTGTGTGTCCATAGAAAATATTCTATCAGCACTCTACTTCTAGTGTTCAGTTTAAAAAAATATGTACTATATATCCCCCTTTCCCATGAAGGATGCTCCTTTTCAAGGGAAAAGTAGGAGCTACCTTTCCCTTCCTTAGATCAAACTTGATTACGTATTTTTTTCCCTGACGCTGTACGACCTCTATAGCGCCCTAAAATGTTACTTGGAAACAGGTTAAACTGCTATTCGTACGATATTTTTCTATGGTGTAGACGGAGGTGGGATAGCGTTATCCCTCAGACGTCAAGTAATTAGGGGATAGAAAAGGTGGGGTGAGGGTGAAAGGGGAGAATAGAGAGGAAGGAAGAGGGGATGGGGTCGTTACGCGGACTGGCTGCACCAAGCCGAGTGCTCAGCGGTTCTTTTGTTCCAGCTGAGGTTCCAATTAAACCTGTGAACTATCTAATTTACCTGCTATTGTTGTGGGTTGTCGACTGTTGCTGTGTCAACCACTAGGCGACTCTGCGTGGAGTGCTTATTGTCTCCCTTACTGTCTTCTTGTTTATCTCTCTCTTTCTCTCTCTCTATCTCTTTCTCTCCCAGTCACTGCACTCTCAAACGTTCACTCACCACGGTGTGACCTATCTAGATACGACAGTACACGACGTATTTATACGCTACTCCGGCAACCTGCGTGTATCATGTGGGTGTCTGTGTCTACACGCTCGTCGTTATATTGTTCCGCTGACGTGCCATTGGCACTCCTCCCTTGTACTTATCGTGTCTAGGGGAAGGAAAAACACGTGCAGTTCTCTGATTGATTTAAAAGAAACGTAGATATACGCACTCTTTACTTGGCGAATTTGCACACACACACACACACACACACACACACACACACACACACACACACACACACACACACACACACACACACACACACACACACACACACACACACACACACAAGCACACACACACAAAGCAAGTTTAGAAACGACTAATGTTGCTGGCATAACTTGCGGGATGGTGTAAACATTAAGAAGAAATACATAAGAACATAAGAACATAAGAACGAAGGAACACTGCAGAAGGCCTACTGGCCCATGCGAGGCAGGTCCAAGTCCCTACCGGCTTAAGCCAATGCACCCAACCTAGTCAGGTCAGGTCACACTGACTTAAGGGAGGAACACGGCAACCGACCTGTTAGCACAAGCTATCAGGTCTAACTCACACCCACCCACATCTACTCATGTATTTATCCAACCTATTTTTAAAGCTACACAACGTTCTGGCCTCTATAACGGTACTTGGGAGTTTGTTCCACTCATCCACAACTCTATTACCAAACCAGTACTTTCCTATATCCCTCCTGAATCTGAATTTTTCCAACTTAAAACCATTGCTGCGAGTCCTGTCTAGGCTAGATATTTTCAGCACACTATTTACATCCCCTTTATTTATTCCTGTCTTCCACTTATAAACCTCAATCATATCCCCCCTAATTCTACGTCTTTCTAGAGAGTGCAGTTTCAGGGCCCTTAGTCTATCCTCATAGGGAAGGTTTCTGATACATGGGATCATCTTTGTCATCCTCCTTTGTACATTTTCCAGAGAATTTATATCCATTCTGTAATACGGTGACCAAAACTGTGCAGCATAATCTAAATGAGGCCTAACCAAGGATGTATAGAGTTGAAGAACAACCTGAGGACTCCTATTATTTATGCTTCTTGATATGAAGCCAAGGATTCTATTAGCTTTATTGCGAACACTTATGCACTGTTGTCTTGGTTTCAGATTACTGCTAACCAGAACTCCTAAATCTTTTTCGCAATCCGTAATATTAAGATCTACATTATTTAGTTTATATGTGGCATGGTTATTGTCCTGTCCAACATTTAGAACTTTGCATTTGTCTATATTAAACTGCATCTGCCACTTCTCCGACCACTGCATCAGTCTATTCAAATCTTCCTGGAGTGCTCGAATGTCCTCGTCAGAATGAATTCGACGGCCTATTTTGGTGTCATCGGCAAACTTGCCGATGTCGCTCTTTATGCCCTCATCTATGTCGTTTATGTAGATTGTGAACAGCAGGGGGCCCAACACTGACCCCTGTGGAACACCGCTCGTGACGCTTCCCCACTCTGATTTCTCCCCATTTATGCAAACTCTCTGCTGCCTATTTGTCAACCATGCCTCTATCCAGGAAAAAATTTCTCCTCCTATTCCATGTGCTTTAATTTTCCTCAATAGTCTCTGATGTGGGACCCTGTCAAAAGCCTTACTGAAGTCCATATACACAATATCATATTCGTTACCATGATCTACCTCCTCAAATACCTTAGTGAAAAAAGTTAATAAATTCGTAAGGCAGGAACGTCCCTTTGTAAAACCATGCTGAGATTCGTTGATTAATTTATGCTTTTCAAGGTGGCTACGAACTGCCTCGGCAATTATTGATTCCATAAATTTTCCCACTATGGAGGTTAGGCTTATTGGTCTATAGTTCGAAGCTAAGGACCTGTCACCTGTTTTGAAAATAGGTATCACATTTGCCATTTTCCACTTATCTGGCACCATGCCAGTTTGTAGTGATATGTTGAAAAGATTAGCCAAAGGTGTGCTAAGCTCCTCTTTACATTCCTTTAGAACCCTTGCATACAGTTCATCAGGGCCTGGGGATTTGTTAGGTTTTAATTTATCTATTTGCCTAAGGACCATGTCACTTGTGACCCTAATAGTGCACAGTTTATTATCGTCCTGTTCTACATAATTTATCATTACTGGAATATCACTGGTATCCTCCTGTGTAAAAACTGAGAGGAAGTATGTGTTAAAAATTCTACACATTTCCTTATCACTGTCAGTGAGCTGACCCGAGGAACTTTTGAGTGGGCCTATCTTGTCCCTGATCTTACTTCTGTATACCTGAAAGAATCCTTTTGGGTTAGTCTTCGATTCTCTTGCAACTTTAACCTCATAATCTCTTTTTGCTTTTCTAATTCCCTTTTTTATTTCTCTCTTTAACTGAATATATCGATTTCTTAATTGCCCCTCTCCTCTTTTGATTTGCCTATATATGCCTCTCTTTTGACCAATCAGATATTTTAATCTATTGTTCATCCATTTAGGATCATTTTTGTTTGATCTGATTTCCCTATTTGGAACATAATTTGACTGAGCAGCTAGAACTATGCCCTGGAAAGCATCATATCGGCAACCATCACCACCTACCTGACCCCTAGTCAGGTCATTCCAGTTCAGCCCACCTAAGTAATTTTTCAGTCCTATGAAATCAGCCAAGCGAAAGTCAGGGACGGAGACTTGATTGCCATTATTAGGGGAATTCCATGATATGTTAAAACTGAGTGATTTGTGATCACTCTCCCCAAGCTCATCATTAACCTCAAGATTATTAATTAGTGTTTCCCTACTGGCAAGAACCAAGTCAAGGAGGTTATTTCCCCTAGTTGGCTCTGTCACAAACTGTTTTAAAAAACAATCCTGGATCGTATCAAGAAAGTCACCCGACTCTAAATTTCCTGTCAAATTGCTCCAGTCAATCTGTCTATAGTTGAAGTCTCCCATTAGCACAACATTTTCGTATGTAGATGCCTTACGAATTTCGTCCCATAGAAGTTTACTGCACTCCCTATCAAGATTTGGGGCCCTGTAAATCACACCCAAAATTAGTTTTTCTCGGCCCTCGAGAAGCTGTAACCAAACAGATTCAGTGGCTGACGCTTCTAATTTAATATCTTGTCTAACACAACAATTTAAATTGTCTCTGACATACATCGCTACTCCACCACCTTTCCTGTTGACCCTGTCAGTGTGGAATAATTTATAGCCTTGTATGTGACATTCAGATGGCATCTCTCTATCTTTCAGATTGAGCCAGGTCTCTGTTATAGCAATAATATCTATGTTTCCTGCACTTGCAATTAATCTTAGCTCATCTATCTTATTTCTAACACTCCTGCTATTAGTATAGTAAACCTTAAGGGAGCTAGTCCCTTGCTGCCCTCTGCTGTCCCCCTTTGTTTTCTGACCTGTTCTATTGTCTTTATTTATAACTTCATGCTGAATGCCTTTTATACATTTACTGTTTCCAACCCTAGTGTTGCAACCTGCTTGTTTCCCACACACACCCATACCTCTATCTTCCATCAGTTTAAAATCATAGGCATTTCACCAATGGCCTTCTCAATCGAGTCTGCAAGTGCTACCACCCCTGCCCCAGAGAGATGAACCCCATCCCTTGCATACATATCATGTTTGCCATAAAAGTTGTTCCAGTTGTCAATGAATGGGATTGCAAGTTCCTTGCAGTATCTGTCTAGCCAGCAATTTACACCAATTGCCCTAGACAACCATTCATTTCCTACTCCCCTTCTAGGCAAGATGCTACATATGATTGGGATCCCTCCCTTAGACTTAATGAAATCTATAGCTGACCTGTACTTATCTAGCAGCTCTTCTCTCCTACCCTTCCCAATATCATTTCCACCAGCACTGAGACAGATAATGGGCTTGTTCCCATTACCTGACATGATATTATCCAGTCTGTTGACAATGTCCCCAACACCAGCTCCAGGGAAGCACACTCTATCTCTCATCTTCTTATTCCTATTACAAAAAGCACGGTCAACATATCTTACCTGAGAGTCACCAACCACAAGAATGCGCTTACCTTCATTAGCAGGGGCAGTAGTACCCTTACCTTCACTGGCCACTGAAGTACATTCATCCTGGAGAACAGAGAAGCGATTTCCTACCTTCAGATCTTCACTCTTAACTTTCCTTACTCTGATGCGCCTCCCATTACTGTGAACAACTCGCCACTTGTAGCAGGTGCTGGGCTGCACCTCACTGCTGGTACCCGTTGCTACCTCCCCACCTACAGCCTCCTCACAGTGAGAGACAGACTGCACCTCACTGCTAGAAGCCTCATTCCCCACATCTCCAACCACCTCACACACTCTCCCAGGCCCATTGAGGTGGACCTTCAGCCTCCTAATCTCCTCCTGGAGAAGCAAGACCTCCTCCTTCAACTCTCCAAACTCAGTTTTTAAAACACTGCAGAAGCAAGCCATGCTTTGTAACCGTCCACGCTAATCCCCAAAGCAGCTCAGGGTCTGTGACCTCACGTGACGACTGACCACTGACCACTGACGACTGACCACTGACCACTGTTTTTTCTATATTGTTCGGTTACTAGTTTTTTGCTTTTAGTATTTTCCTAGTGATGATTTTCCCTTACATTATTAACACTTAATCTATTCTTCTTCCTTTATTTCGTGCTCTTTCTTACCTCCTTTCCAGTTATTCTTGCACTTGCTTCTTCCATTTTCTTTCCGATTTTTTAAATCCGGATTACTCGTTTTGCTCGAGTTTCTTTAATCCTTGCCTCTTCTCCGTTGTTCCTTCACTCTAATTCTAGGCTACTACTTTCTGTTGTCTCTCCCTCTCTTATTTATTCTTCTTTCTCTCTATTCCAATCATTCTTTTTCTTTCTCTGGCACCCACACCTCTAATTCTCTCCCTTCACTCTCCACTACAATCCTTCCTTCCATTGTTACTCAACCAGTCCTATTCCTCTTCCTCCTCCCTTATCTTCCTCGTTCACTCCTCGTCTTCTTCCTTCACTCCTCCCTCCTTCACTCCTGATCCACGGTTCCTCTCTGCTTAATCCGGCGTGTATATGTGGACCTTATACTCTGTTCCCTAATCCTCTTAATGTTGTGTTTTGAACCTCGCTGTAACTAATCTCATATTAATTACGACGTCTGCTTGTGTTCTCAATGTAGATGTATGCGTTGGTAAAGGAGAGGATGGAGCAAGAAGTAGGAGAGAGAGAGAGAGAGAAAGAAAGAAAGAGAGACAGACAGAGAGACAGAGAGACAGAGAGAGACAGAGAGAAATGGGAGGGCGAAAGGCTTGGTAGAAGGAAGGTCAGATAAAAATGGGAGAAGGAGAGGTAGCGAAGAGTGAGAGAACGAGAGGGTAGAGGAGGAGGGAAGAGTGTAAGGAATAGAGAGGAAAAGTTAATCTGGAGAAGAAGGAGAGAGGAATAGAAGGGGCAGGGTAAGAAAAGAGTGGAGTGGAATACAATGACTGAGAATATGAGGGATGAAGAGTAAAAAGTATTAGTGAGAAACAGAAGGAAGTGAGGTGAGGAGGTAAAGGAGATAAGTAATAAGGACGAATGATGTGGTATGAGAGAGAAGGGAAAAGAGAGAGAGTTGATTTTATGGTATCATGAGAAACGATGAGAGTTAAGTAAGAAAGAGAGAAGAGAGGACATGGATAATGGGAGGGAAGTAACAGAGTGTGGGAGGATAGGGAGAGGGGGATTGGAAGTGACAGTAATAAAGCAATGAACTGGAACAATACAGGAAAAATGTTGGAGAAGTGGAATTGCCAGCCAAGCGAAGTGTGACTGGTAATGGTGTTGATGATAGCAGTGGTGATGGAGTTAATGGGGAAGATGGTGGTGGTAATGGTGATGGAAGTAGAGATGATGGTAATAATGGTGGTAATTTTAGAGGACTGGTGGTGGTTGTGGTTGTGGTTTTGTTAGTGGTGGTGGTGGTGGGTTTTAAGGAAAGTGGTGATGACAGAGGTAATATCAGGGGTACCATTAATGATGGTGGTGATTACAGTGGTAATGTTAGTGATGGTGGTGATGGGATACTTACTGTTGTTCTCTTGAATATTAATGAGTAGAGGGATAGCAGTTCAGATCATTACCACATTAAATATAAATGTGCCCGATGCTAACATTCCACATCAATACCTCTTTAAAATCCTGGGCACTTGAGGTTTCAGTGATCCAACAGTGAAATGCCCTAACTCAGGGTACTTACTTTCTCTTCTTGCTTCTGGGACGTATCGTAAAAGGATAAGGGAAAGCATGGTAAGAGAGAGGGAAGAAATGGGAGAAGGAAAGGGGAAGTAAGAGGGAAGGAAGGATTAAGGAAGGAGGAACGAGACAAGACAGAATAAAGGACACAGAACGGAGGGAAGGAAAAGAAGAAGGGGAATAGGGAATGGAGAGAGAGATGGGTAAAGGAAATGAAGGAGGGAAAGAATAGTCAAAAGGACTGAAGGAGGGAAAGAATAGTCAAAAGGACTGAAGAAGCGAAAGATAGAGGAATGTACTTAGCAAGAGACAGCAGATAGGAAGAAAGAATGACAGCCAAATGATGAGCAACGCACTCAGCATCCCAAGTATTACAACGTACTCAGCATTCCAACTCACTCAGCATATGATGCTGTGAATAGTTCGGCTACAGTTTATCAGTTACCGTTCCGTGAACGTTGTATCCCTTTCACTCAGCAACTTCAGACTGAATCATTGCTTGAGTAGCGAATGGCTAGGATCACCTAATTAACGAGACTAATTAGGTCCTCTTACCTGAGTGACTCGGCTCGCAAAGTCATCAGAAGGGGAAGCCATTCATTAGCTCGCCATACCACAAGTGACGAATGCTGATGTCTGCTCTCCTTGAACCCCACCATTAAAATACCATTACTTAAGTGAGTGACAAATTATCTCACCTAAGAATGGAGAGACAAAGTGGCTCACTTCGATAAACTGTAGAAAAAGTGGACAAGAAAGCTTACTTTCCTGATTACAAGTAGCAAATTGGCCAAACTTATTTTCCTTAATACATGTAGAGAATAGGCCAAGCTTATTTTCCTTATTACTTGCAGAAAATTTGCCAAGCTTATTTTCCTTATTACATGTAGAAAATTGGTTAAACTTATTTTCCTAATTACATGTAGCAAACTGGCCAAGCTTATTTGCCTTATTTAATATAGAAAAGTGTCCAAAAAGGTTTGTTTTTCTTTTTACCTACAGAAAAGTTGCCAAGAAGAGGTATTTGCCTTATTATGTATGAAACGGTTTCTATTGAAGCTTAGGACAGGCAGATAGGCAGCTAGAGAGAGAGGGAGAGAGGGAGAGAGAGAGAGAGAGAGAGAGAGAGAGAGAGAGAGAACTAAAAACACCCGAAAAGCTAAGCAGATAGCCTGACAGTTGACTAGAGAAACAGACAGTAACGTCAGACAGCTAGATGTGTAGCAACACAGAGAGCTAAAGAAAAAGACCTACAGCTAGACAGAGGAAGAGAGAGCAAAGAGGAGGTCATCTTCACTCCACCTCAACAGCCGCATGAACAAAGGAACTGATAGGTCAGGGGTAACAGAGAGAGAGAGAGAGAGAGAGAGAGAGAGAGAGAGAGAGAGAGAGAGAGAGAGAGAGAGAGAGAAAGAGAAAGAGAAAGAGAGACAGAGAGACAGAGAGACAGAGAGAGAGAGAGAGAGAGAATTGCAGGCTCTACGCTATGTCTCCTCAGTGATTACCTTCATGGTAGATCTCTAAGTGTAGTCCTCAATGGAACGGAATCAGCAAGGCATCCTATTGGGGCAAGCGTTCCACAAGGAAGTGTGCTGGGTCCACTGTTATGGAATGTCTACTTCAACGACCTTCTTCATCTCATCCCAGAATCACATGCATATGCAGACGACTGTACACTGACATTCACTTATCCAAGAGAAGAAATGCCAGCTGCTCTAAGCTACATCAATCACCAGCTGAGAGCTATATCAGCTTGGGGAAATAGATGGCAAGTAACATTTGCACCTGAAAAAACAGCAAATGATGTTCGTCTCTAGGCACCATGATGGTAATGCTGGCGCAGTAGTAAGGATGAATGGGACGATGTTGGCACCTGGAGAAGAAGTTGATATCCTTGGGGTGAAATTTGACTCCAAACTAACCATGAAGAACCATGTTGTAAATCTTGCAAACAAGGCAGCCAGGAAGCTTACAGCACTTCGCCGTATCTCGCATCTGCTTGACAGTAGGGGGTTGCAAGATCCTGTACGAGGCACAAGTACGCTCACACCTTGAGTATGCTCCACTTTCTTGGTTTGCCTGCCCCCCTCTCATCTGCGACTGCTTGACAGTAGAGAACAGAGCAAGACGTCTCATCTCTCGCCTGGACCCATCCTGGATAGATCTGTCATTTCAGCAGAGCCTTCAACATAGGAGGGATGTGGGTGGCCTTACTGTTATGTACAAGGCCAATATTGTCAAAATACCACACTTGGATCCACTTCGAGGACAGCGTGAAACAAGCTTTTATGCCACAAGACGGGCAGAAAGCAGCAACTTCACTCTGGCTGTACCCTTCTCCAGAACATCACTCCATCTGAGATCATACATACCCAGGATGACTCGAGTATGGAACACATTCGTACAGCATAATGATGTCAACGAGATAACGTCAGTTGATCAAATGAAAATGCTGGCCCACAGATGGCTCCAACTTCATCCTATTCCCTACTTGTATGTCTCATAACAAAAATGCTTTCAAATGAGCTGATGTAGGTAACAGCCTTCAGGCTTGCCAATAAAGTTAGGAATCCTTAACCTGTAAATAGCTGTCAATAAAGCTAGGATCCTTAACCTTGTCCAAACCCTGTGTAGAGAGAGAGAGAGAGAGAGAGAGAGAGAGAGAGAGAGAGAGAGATATAGAGAGAGAGAGAGAGAGTGAGAGAAAGAGAGAGAGAGAGAGAGAGAGAGAGAGAGAGAGAGAGAGATGACCCGAGTATGGAACACATTCGTACAGCATAATGATATCAACGAGATAAAGTCAGTTGATCAAATGAAAATGCTGGCCCACAGATGGCTCCAACTTCATCCTGTCCCGTACTTGTATGTCTCATAACAATAAAAATGCTTTCAAATGAGCTGATGTAGGTAACAGCTCATAGCTTGCCAATAAAGTTAGGAATCCTTAACCTGTAATATAGATGTCAATAAAGCTAGGGATCCTTAACCTTGTCAAACCCTTTGTAAAAAGAGAAAGAGAAAGAGAGAGAGAGAGAGAGAGAGAGAGAGAGAGAGAGAGAGAGAGAGAGAGAGAGAGAGAGAGAGAGAGAGACAGAGGAGAGAGAGAGAGAGAGAGAGAGAGAGAGAGAGAGAGAGAGAGAGAGAGAGAGAGAGAGAGAGAGAGAGAGAGAGAGAGAGAGAGAGAGAGAGAGGAAAAGGGGCGGGGAAGTCAGCCGAGGAGAGTGCTAAGTAAAGGTAAACAGAGAAGGAAAAGAGGGGAAGGCCAAGGAAAGAGAGGAAATCAAATCTTGAGAGGCATTTATCCCCCTGCACTCCTCCTCCTCCTCCTTCTCCTCTTCCTTCTCCTCGGCCACTTCGTGAAAATCAAATCAAAGGAGTCAAGAGTGAAAGGAAGACATGAGCTGGGGAGAGAGAGAGAGAGAGAGAGAGAGAGAGAGAGAGAGAGAGAGAGAGAGAGAGAGAGAGAGAGAGAGAGAGAGAGAGAGAGAGAGAGAGAGAGAGAAAGAAAGAAGAGAGAGTAGCAGCAGCAGCAGCAGTAACCTGCACATCGGATTATTAACTACTATTGCTTTTACTACTACTACTACTACTACTACTACTGCTGCTACTACTACTACTACTACTACTACTACTACTGCTACTAGTACTACTACTACTACTGCTACTACTACTACTACTACTGCTACTACTACTACTACTACTAATAATAATAATAATAATAATAATAATAATTATAAAAATAATAATTATTATTATTATTATTATTATTATTTGTATTTTTGTTTCATACTAGAAGTTTCTGTGTACTTGCATGTGTGTTCAACAGCGTTATTTCTTAAACAATAAATTGTCTTCGAAGTGGACCAGTAAGCCAGCGGAAGGCCTCTGTCAAGTGACCAAAAATGTTTCACATGACTGAGGCTCACATCATGAGACATCTCCCCATTTCTCCTAAGATTTCACTGTTCAATTTGAAGTGTAATGTTGAAATGTGCTACATATGTAAGTATGCCATGATCAGATCTGCCACGAATAATTTTTTTGATGACTTCCTAATCTTTGCAATATCTATGATAAAGGAAGGAGCTGCAACATTGATGAAATGCTTCATTCTGAACGAGTCAAAATCTGCCACTAATGAAAAATTCTCCCCAAAATTTCATCATTATATGATTAACATCCTTAAAGCAGAAGGAGGGAAAGAGAGTACTCTGATGCTAGTGAAGAGTTCTTGATTCATGAAACTGAAGCTACCTTCACCTTCCTCAAATCAAAATCGATCATCTTTCGTTCCCTAGGCGCTGGATGACGCATGCTGCTGCTTCGCTGAGATTATAAAAGAAATATAAACAACATGTCAGGGACCTGAGTACCCTACTTATAGAGGAATTCCCATCGCCTTAACACCCTAAAAGAATGCCGGAAGCGTCTTGTCGTCAGGATGAAAATGAACCCGAGGCGTTGGGAGAACCTCTGAGACGCGAGTTTATAACTTAACGTGACTTAAAATTCGAAAGAGCTCCTCAAAGAATCCCTGTCGTCGCTAAGCTTTCCAATAGGCACATAACCGTACAAGAATGTGCATGGCGGCGGAGGTCTTACGAGAGAAGTGCTTGTTTCATGTACGAGGCGATAATAATAATAGCATCCTGAGGCGGTGGGCGGCTACCGGCAGACCTTTGCAGGCACACCCATTACACCAACTTATGGAGGGGACAATGCCAGGGACAGCTATGAGAGAAAGAGAGTGAGGGAAGAGTGAGAGAGGGAGAGGGGGAGAGGTAGGGAGAGAGCTAGCGAATGAAATGGAGAAAGAGTGAAATAGAGGGAGAAAGAGAAGGAGGGAGAAGGGCGAGAGGGAGGGGGGGGGGGTAAGAGAAACGGCGAAGAAAAACAAAAGTTATTACTGAATTAGGAGAAGGAAAGAGAGAGAAAAATAAATCATATGAAGATTAGATTCTGCCGCCATAGCGGTGAACTTATTGTGCACCCAATATCCATCATGTACATGTGGCAACAGTAATGCGACAACATATGGATGCACATAATGCATCTGAGTATATAGTTACAAATGCATATGTTATCTTTAACAAAGATATTTAGGTATATGTGAAACTGTCAGCAGTACTTGTAACCATGACTAAGCCTGGCCATTACATCATTAATTCGCTGCAAGTTGCCCAGTAAATATGCTTGTGTGTGTGTTGGTGCTGTTATAGTGAGATGTACTGTAGATCTTCTAATGCTTCTAGCCACATTCATGTGACATTCAGAGTCATTGTTTACTTCTCTCTTGGTATTTATAGCACTTCAAAAAGATAAGTTTTAAGCTCCTCTCTCCTATGTGTGGGTTATTTGTGTATTGTTCTGGTCACAGTATTGTATATTTTTGTTCTTTCCATACTACAGTTATATTCAACTTTTATTTTTTAAGTTATTTATGTCGTTAATTTATAAGCTCTATCGTGTAGAAATAATTCAGTGTTAGATGGAATCTATATGGAAGGAAAGAAATATGGCACTTTATTTGTAACAATGGATATGAGTGTTGAGAATAACTTCACATTCGACTTGAATTTTTAGGAATTTTCTCATACCTTAATAATTTTTTTTCAAGTTCATTCACCGCCACAAATATTTCTAAACCATTTCTAAATGACGTAATTTATTTATTTTTTATTCATTCAAAGATCCAGCCGTTTGAGCCACAAATAAATTAATATATTTAAATATTTATTTTATAGGAATTTTCACGAGTTTCAATTTTAATTGTTATATTTTGTACTTGAAGCGCACTGTCCTTATCATTATTGTTCCCATAGTCACTCTGTCTTGACTCTGCTTCATAAAGTGTCTCTTTAAATGTCATTTTAATTTTCTCTTTAATTATTCATTTAACTGTCCTTTTAATCATGCATTAAATATCTTTGAGTAATTCTCTGCTGTAAACCTGGAAGTTTTGACTGCTGGGTCTACTTAGAAGGATTAAGTGTATACTGAATGGTAGCGAGGTTAACTTACAAAAAACATTATTATTATTATTAGTATTATTATTATCATCATCATATTTATTAGAGATGTGTAAATAATGTCACAAAAATGGCAGAATCCATGTAATGGACAAGGGATGTAAATAAGACAATACTTATAAATTAGACGGTGTTGGGTGAGGCTATGTTAATGGTGACAGAGCAACAACTTATGTCTTCCCGTGGTTACCAGTAAATTACCATATCTCCTCTGAATGAGTGAGAGAGAGATGGGAATATCATCTTGCCAAAACACAGCCACGCCTACCACTTTTTAGCAAGTGGTTTGAGCACAGCCTTGACAAGCACCTCGGCCCAGGGTCCGTCAGTATCACACTGGGTCAGTAGATGCGGAAATATTGGACAAAGTCAACTGTTTGTTATTGTTATGATCACGGCAAAACAATCTCATCTCTATCCGCCACAATAACCATTACCGGCCACCCGTTTTCCCATGTGTCCGTTATATTGGAGGTTTACTGAGTATCATGCAATATTATTAAAATGGGTAAGTAAAAAATATATTCAAAATGGGAAATATAGAGAAAATAACATAGATTATAAGAGTAAAGTCCTGGACATTATCTGATAATAAATCCTATTGGAGAACATTAATATAATTAAACACTAAACCAGCACCAAATAACGTACAGACATATGATAAAGATGTATTTAAATTATGATGGAAACAAACTGTAGTAGCTCCTCCTCATCCTGGGGAGCCACAATGGTTGGAAACTTTAATTATCATCCCCTCGTGAACACTGCAAACTCAAGAAGTAGTTATCGAGCAGATGTCAGAGTTGGTCCGTTATTGGCTTGAAGCAATACAGATTAAATGCGAATAAATATCTTTGTCTGTACTGACTTTTATGTGAGATATAAGTGTGATAATATAATAAAAAATGAGTCACATGTCCTTGAACTCTGACTAACCCAGGTTCAAGCAACATGATGTGTATGCCATGCGTTATTTGGGCTTGAATTCTAGCTAACCTTGGTCTAAATACACATAATGTGTAAATATGGCATTATGTGGCCTTGAACTCTGGCTAATCCAGGTTCAAACCTACAGGATGCGTACACAATGCTAACGCTGGATTGATCATAAACAATGCTTTGTTTACACACTTCACGTTCACGAAATTGCAAAATCCCATTTTGCGTTATGTACATAGCGTAAGAGTACCTGAAACTGATAACTGAAACAGACACAGTAAAGAGGGTACTGTCAATAATAAGTTTAGACTCGGTAGCTATGGCTTGGGTTAGTGACTCACGTGCCGTGCATTCAATCCATAAATTCTGTGTAGTGGGTCAAGGTCACTGCTAATGTATGATAGTAAATAATAACAATTGAGTACACGACATGATATGTGGTGTGAATCGGGTGTCGCAACACGACCTGGTGTGTTGTGTGGTGTGAGTGTGATGTATCGGCACCACCAAATTGTTGACTTCTCAGCCCCTCCAGGGAGGTTTCTTGATACTCTTGAGGGGCTCTTGATCTAGGAAATTAGATTTCTGCTCCAGTTCCCTGAATTAAGCCTGAATGCCTTCCATCCCCCCCTAGACGCTGTGTAATTCCAAAGGGTTTAGAGCTCCTCATGATGATGATGATGATGATGATAATAATAATAATAATAATAATAATAATAATAATAATAATAATAATAATAATCATATTAATAAAAATAATAATAATAATAATAATAATAATAATAATAATAATAATAATAATAATAATAATAATAATAATAATAATAATAATATTAATAAAAATAATAATAATAATAATAATAATAATAATAATGATAATAATAATATGTTGATTTCTCAAATCTAGTATTATATTGTTTTGTTTAAATCAACATAGATTTTTTGCTTTGCCAACATCGGACACATTTTTTGTTTGTGATCATCTGGTTAATTTGTGAACGTTAACTAGGCTTATTAAAATGTTTCTATAGAATATTTTGAAGCTTTCAGTATATTGGTTGATTTATAAGGATCAAATCCTATTGACTACACAAAGGATCATTAAGTCCACATGTTATTATTGCTCTCATGGTAAACACATCAGAATATACTCATCAGAATATATGCAAAATTTTGAAATTTGGTAGAATAATTGGATTTAAAGCCTATCGACTACACGAGGGTCATTAAGGCTGCACGTCACCTCTTCACAACTAGTCAAGAACTCTCTTGTACATAAAATAGGTATTAAACTAAACTCTGTGTATACACACTGTGTAAATACTGTATATCTCAGTGTTTATACATGACACACAGCTTTCGGTGTATATCCAGTCTTGATTTTTTTATTCACTAATATATTTGGAACCATCAATATAAATATACTGTTTGGAAAATATCATATAACATATAATATTATGCTAAGTTTTTCTTACATTTTTTAAAGAATTTTCAACTTACCTGGAGTTTACCTGGAGAGAGTTCCGGGGGTCAACGCCCCCGCGGCCCGGTCTGTGACCAGGCCTCCTGGTGGATCAGAGCCTGATCAACCAGGCTGTTGCTGCTGGCTGCACGCAAACCAACGTACGAGCCACAGCCCGGCTGATCCGGAACCGACTTTAGGTGCTTGTCTAGTGCCAGCTTGAAGACTGCCAGGGGTCTGTTGGTAATCCCCCTTATGTGTGCTGGGAGGCAGTTGAACAGTCTCGGGCCACTGACACTTATTGTATGGTCTCTTAACGTGCTAGTGACACCCCTGCTTTTCATTGGGGGGATTGTGCATCGTCTGCCAAGTCTTTTGCTTTCATAGTGAGTGATTTTCGTGTGCAAGTTCGGTACTAGTCCCTCTAGGATTTTCCAGGTGTATATAATCATGTATCTCTCCCTCCTGCGTTCCAGGGAATACAGGTTTAGGAACCTCAAGCGCTCCCAATAATTGAGGTGTTTTATCTCCGTTATCTCCGTTATCTCCGTTAGCCACAAAGCAGAAAAAATTAATATACAGTTTTAAATTAATCGCACAGAAATATTTATAAAATTCCATTACGCCATTTGGTAGCTACTAATTGAAATCCCTTTGCTAGGAGTGAAAGATATAAACTTATTAAAGCTTGTCTAAGCGTTGCTAATGTAAACACCAAACTCATTCACTCGTTTTGGAGGCTGGTCTTGAGTCTCGGATGTTCTGCTAATTGGTGCTTGCTCAATTTGTAAGTGCTACATTGTTTCATGACCCAATGGCACGTGCCACATTATTGCACGTCCCATTGGTGCCTGCTCTACTAGTGCTAGACTAAAATCTTCCAAAAACAGGAACGCAGCACAATTATTTTTTCACACTAAAAATGATTTCTAATGAAAATGCCTCTTCCAATCGACCTGAAAACTTCAAGACTTGCGTAACTTAGCAAATATTAGTAAATCTAGAAGTTCAAAAGGGCGAAATTCGCCATTTTTATTGTCCAATGTTATCCCCTGTTTGCAAGTTTAACAAAAAATGGGGTTACCTTGCTTTGTTATTCGGAGCACCCAGTAAATTATAGATCTCCAGTAAACTCATTAAACGTGTTCTTTGACTTAACATGATGCTTTAGAATTTAGATGATCCTGAATCAAAACTAAGGACGCATCCTTTTTATAAATTTATACCAAGTTGATTTTGGAATTTAGTTTTTTAATTCTTCATAAATTTCTTAAAATAATCACTCCAAATTTAGCACTGTAACTTTTCGAAATAATGACCAAGAAAATTTAAGAGAAAAACAAATTTTGCTAAAGAAAATGTTTGTATAAATTTTGCTTATCTTCTCAAAGCTTTTTTTAAGGAAGTTTCGTCATCGATATTTTCTCCAGCCATGTCCTTCAGATTCAGTTTATAATTAATGGACGTTGTTGATTTCTCAGCCCCTCGATGGAGGTTCCTTGATACTGGCGAGGGGCTCTTGATCTAGGAAATTATATTTGTGCTCCAGTTCCTTGAATTAAGCCTGAATGCCTTCCATCCCTCACCTCCACAGATGCTGTATAATTCCAACGGGTTTAGCGCTCCTCATGATAATAATAATAATAATAATAATAATAATAATAATAAAAATAATAATAATAATAATAATAATATTAATAATAATAATAATAACAATAATAACAATAATAATAATAATAATAATAATAATAAAATGTTTTTTACCATTTGCCATCTATAAAACTAACAAATAAATGTATTAAATTATGAATTTATATAAATTATGTAGGAGCTCAGTAAGTATTAGGTCAATTCTGACGAATTCCCGTTAGAGCAGCGTGACCCAGAGGACACACATCCTACATCAACAGCTGTCTTGCCAGAGGACACACATCCTACATCAACAGCTGTCTTGCCAGAGGACACACATCCTACATCAACAGCTGTCTTGCCAGAGGACACACATCCTACATCAACAGCTGTCTTGCCAGAGGACACACATCCTACATCAACAGCTGTCTTGCCAGAGGACACACATCCTACATCAACAGCTGTCTTGCCAGAGGACACACATCCTACATCAACAGCTGTCTTGCCAGAGGACACACATCCTACATCAACAGCTGTCTTGCCAGAGGACACACATCCTACATCAACAGCTGTCTTGCCAGAGGACACACATCCTACATCAACAGCTGTCTTGCCAGAGGACACACATCCTACATCAACAGCTGTCTTGCCAGAGGACACACATCCTACATCAACAGCTGTCTTGCCAGAGGACACACATCCTACATCAACAGCTGTCTTGCCAGAGGACACACATCCTACATCAACAGCTGTCTTGCCAGAGGAGCTCAAACATCACAATTCAAATGATCCTCCGAGCCTCATCATCTGATACATTTAATATGTACTCAATAATTTTGGATTTTTATTTTGTTTTGACTTTCTGGGAAGGTTAAAAAAATCAATTATAACATTTAACTAATTAATTTTTTATTTTTTTAAAAAAAGTTTTCAACCTTTTAAATACTCACAGATACATTAAAAAACTCAATCAATAAACACAATTTAATACCATTAAATTGCCATAGCAAGAAATTTTGCATGCTGTTTGGTAAAGTTGTTTTTGAGATATTAATTATAACCTGATAACTTCCACGAACTCTCAAAGTTTAATATTTTAGTATTTAATTTTAAGTTCTGCGTCGAATAATATTTACCCAGCAGTGTTTGAGAGCTTTTATCTCTAGTTACTGGGAATGTTGAGGGTGTTACTGGGAATGTTGAGGGTGTTACTGGGAATGTTGAGGGTGTTACTGGGAATGTTGAGGGTGTTACTGGGAATGTTGAGGGTGTTACTGGGAATGTTGAGGGTGTTACTGGGAATGTTGAGGGTGTTACTGGGAATGTTGAGGGTGTTACTGGGAATGTTGAGGGTGTTGTTGCGAATGTTGAGGGTGTTGCTGGGAATGTTGAGGGTGTTACTGGGAATGTTGAGGGTGTTGTTAGGAATGTTGATGGTGTTACTGGGAATGTTGAGGGTGTTACTGGGAATGTTGAGGGTGTTGTTAGGAATGTTGAGGGTTTTGTTGCGAATGTTGAGGGTGTTGCTGGGAATGTTGAGGGTGTTACTGGGAATGTTGAGGGTGTTGTTAGGAATGTTGATGGTGTTACTGGGAATGTTGAGGGTGTTGCTGGGAATATTGAGGGTGTTACTGGGAATGTTGAGGGTGTTGTTGCGAATGTTGAGGGTGTTGCTGGGAATGTTGAGGGTGTTACTGGGAATGTTGAGGGTGTTACTGGGAATGTTGAGGGTGTTACTGGGAATGTTGAGGGTGTTGTTGCGAATGTTGATGGTGTTGTTGGGAATGTAGAGAGTGTTGTTGGGAATGTTGATGGTGTTACTGGGAATGTTGAGGGTGTTGTTGGGAATGTTGATGGTGTTGTTGGGAATGTTGATGGTGTTGTTGGGAATGTTGATGGTGTTGTTGGGAATGTTGAGGGTGTTGTTGGGAATGTTGAGGGTGTTGTTGGGAATGTTGAGGGTGTTGCTGGGAATGTTAAGGGTGTTGCTGGGAATGTTGAGGGTGTTGCTGGGAATGTTGAGGGTGTTGTTGGGAATGTTGAGGGTGTTGTTGGGAATGTTGAGGGTGTTGTTGGGAATGTTGAGGGTGTTGCTGGGATTGTTGAGGGTGTTGCTGGGAATGTTGAGGGTGTTGTTGGGAATGTTGAGGGTGTTGTTGGGAATCATGATGGTGTTGTTGGGAATGTTGAGGGTGTTGTTGGGAATGTTGAGGGTGTTGTTGGGAATGTCGAGGGTGTTGTTGGGAATGTTGAGGGTGTTACTGGGAATGTTGAGGGTGTTACTTGGAATGTTGAGGGTGTTGCTGGGAATGTTGAGGGTGTTGTTGGGAATGTCGAGGGTGTTACTGGGAATGTTGAAGGTGTTGTTGGGAATGTTGAGGGTGTTGTTGGGAATGTTGAGGGTGTTACTGGGAATGTTGAGGGTGTTGCTGGGAATGTTGACTGGGAATGTCGAGGGTGTTACTGGGAATGTTGAGGGTGTTGTTGGGAATGTTGAGGGTGTTTGTGGGAATGTTGAGGGTGTTGATGGGAATGTTGAGGGTGAATGGGAATTGAGGGTGTTGTTGGGAATGTTGAGGGTGTTGTTGGGAATGTCGAGGGTGTTGTTGGGAATGTTGAGGGTGTTACTGGGAATGTTGAGGGTGTTGTTGGGAATGTTGAGGGTGTTACTGGGAATGTTGAGGGTGTTGTTGGGAATGTCGAGGGTGTTACTGGGAATGTTGAAGGTGTTGTTGGGAATGTTGAGGGTGTTGTTGGAATGTTGGGAATGTTGAGGGTGTTGCTGGGAATGTTGAGGGTGTTGCTGGGAATGTTGAGGGTGTTGTTGGGAATGTTGAGGGTGTTGCTGGGAATGTTGAGGGTGTTGTTGGGAATGTTGAGGGTGTTGTTGGGAATGTTGAGGGTGTTACTGGGAATGTTGAGGGTGTTACTGGGAATGTTGAGGGTGTTGTTGGGAATGTTGAGGGTGTTACTGGGAATGTTGAGGGTGTTGTTGGGAATGTTGAGAGTGTTACTGGGAATGTTGAGGGTGTTGTTGGGAATGTTGAGGGTGTTACTGGGAATGTTGAGGGTGTTGTTGGGAATGTTGAGGGTGTAGCTGGGAATGTTGAGGGTGTTGCTGGGAATGTTGAGGGTGTTGTTGGGAATGTCGAGGGTGTTGTTGGGAATGTTGAGGGTGTTACTGGGAATGTTGAGGGTGTTGTTGGGAATGTTGAGGGTGTTGCTGGGAATGTTGAGGGTGTTGCTGGGTATGTTGAGGGTGTTGTTGGGAATGTTGAGGGTGTTGATGGGAATGTTGAGGGTGTTGTTGGGAATGTTGAGGGTGTTACTGGGAATGTTGAGGGTGTTATTGGGAATGTTGAGGGTGTTGCTGGGAATGTTGAGGGTGTTGCTGGGAATGTTGAGGGTGTTGTTGGGAATGTTGAGGGTGTTGTTGGGAATGTTGATGGTGTTGCTGGGAATGTTGAGAGTGTTACTGGGAATGTTGATGGTGTTGTTGGGAATGTTGAGGGTGTTGTTGGGAATGTAGAGAGTGTTGTTGGGAATGTTGATGGTGTTACTGGGAATGTTGAGGGTGTTGCTGAGAATGTTGAGGGTGTTGTTGGGAATGTTGAGGGTGTTGCTGAGAATGTTGAGGGTGTTGCTGAGAATGTTGTGGGTGTTGCTGAGAATGTTGAGGGTGTTGCTGAGAATGTTGAGGGTGTTGCTGGGAATGTTGAGGGTGTTGCTGAGAATGTTGAGGGTGTTGCTGGGAATGTTGAGGGTGTTGCTGAGAATGTTGAGGGTGTTGCTGGGAATGTTGAGGGTGTTGTTGGGAATGTTGAGGGTGTTGTTGGGAATGTTGAGGGTGTTGTTGGGAATGTTGAGGGTGTTGCTGGGAATGTTGAGGGTGTTGCTGGGAATGTTGAGGGTGTTGTTGGGAATGTTGATGGTGTTGCTGGGAATATTGATGGTGTTGCTGGGAATGTTGAAGGTGTTGCTGGGAATGTTGAGGGTGTTGTTGGGAATGTTGAGGGTGTTGTTGGGAATGTTGAGGGTGTTGTTGGGAATGTTGAGGGTGTTGCTGGGAATGTTGAGGGTGTTGCTGGGAATGTTGAGGGTGTTGCTGGGAATGTTGAGGGTGTTGTTGGGAATGTTGATGGTGTTGCTGGGAATGTTGAGAGTGTTACTGGGAATGTTGAGGGTGTTGCAGGGAATGTTGAGGGTGTTGCTGGGAATGTCGAGGGTGTTGTTGGGAATGTTGATGGTGTTGCTGGGAATGTTAAGGGTGTTGCTGGGAATGTTGAGGGTGTTGCTGGGAATGTTGAGGGTGTTGCTGGGAATGTCGAGGGTGTTATTGGGAATGTTGATGGTGTTGCTGGGAATGTTGATGGTGTTGCTGGGAATGTTGAGGGTATTGTTAGGAATGTTGATGGTGTTGCTGGTAATGTTGAGGGTGTTGCTGGGAATGTTGAACGTGTTGCTGGGAATGTTGAAGGTGTTGCTGGGAATGTTGAGGGTGTTGCTGAGAATGTTGATGGTGTTGCTGGTAATGTTGAGGGTGTTGCTGGGAATGTTGAAGGTGTTGCTGGGAATGTTGAGGGTGTTGCTGGGAATGTCGAGGGTGTTGTTGCGAATGTTGAGGGTGTTTTTGGGAATGTTGATGGTGTTGCTGGGAATGTTGAGGGTGTTGCTGAGAATGTTGAGGGTGTTGTTTGGAATGTTGAGGGTGTTGCTGGGAATGTTGAGGGTGTTGCTGGGAATGTTGAGGGTGTTGTTGGTAATGTTGAGGGTGTTCTGGGAATGTTGAGAGTGTTGCTGGGAATGTTGAGGGTGCTGCTGGGAATGTGGAGGGTATTGTTGGGAATGTTGAGGGTGTTACTGGGAATGTTGATGGTGTTGCTGGGAATGTTGAGAGTGTTGCTGGGAATGTTGAGGGTGTTGCTGGGAATGTTGAGGGTGTTGCTGGGAATGTTGAGGGTGTTGCTGGGGATGTTGATGGTGTTGTTGGGAATGTTGAGTGTTGCTGGGAATGTTAAGAGTGTTGTTGGCAATTTTTGGGGTGTTGTTGGAAATACTGAGGGTGTTGCTGGGAATGTTGAGGGTGTTGCTGGGAATGTTGAGGGCATTTTTGGGAATGTTGAGGGTGTTGTTGGGAATGTTGAGGGTGTTGCTGGGAATGTTAACGGTGTTGCTGGGAATGTTGAGTGTTATTTGGAATGTAGACGGTGTTTAGTCACAGCTGCTGGCCTACCTGCTCTTCAACTTAGTAGGTTTATTTGGAAAGAGTCGAACTCTATGTCCTGGGCCTGTAGCAATAAATACCTGCACATAAATATTTCTGTATACTCTTATGTACCTGCTCTTATAAGCGCTTATAACCATTAATACCTTTTGTATACACACAAAGACCTGTAATCATTATTACCTGTACCTGTAATTATTTATATCTATAATTATAAACACCTGTAATCATTAATATCTTCAGTAATAAACACCTGCACTCATTCATATCCATACTCATAAACAACTGTCATCATTAGTATCTACAATAATCACCTATAATTATTAATATCTGTACTCATTAATATCTTTGCTCATGAATGCTTGTAATCATTAATACTTTTACTCATAAACACCTGCAACCATTAATATCAGTACTCAAAAACACCTGCAATCATTAAAGGCTGATATACACTTTAATCATTAAATTTTATTCTCTGAAACATCTGTAAGCATTAGTACCAATACTCATAAACACCTGTGCTCATAAACATCTGTACTCAGAAATGCCTACACTCTTAACCACTTGTATTCATAAACCCTTGTACTCATAAACACGTGTACTCTTAACCACCTGTACTTATAAACATCTGCACTCAAAAACATCTGCACTTATAAGTACCTGTACTCATAAGCATCTGCACTAATAAACACCTACACACATAAACACCTGTACTCATAAAAACATGTGCTGTTAACCACCTGTACTCTTAAACACCTGCACTCATAAACACATGTACTCATAAATCCTGTACTCTTAACCACCTGTACTCATAAACACCTGTGCTCATAAACACCTGCACTCATAAACACCTGTACTCATATACACCTGTCTTCTTAACGACCCGTACTCATAAACACCTGTACTTTAAACACCTGTACTCATAAACACCTGCACTCTAAACGCCTACACATAATCACCTGTACTCGTAAACACCTGTACTCAAAAAAGTATTAACCACAAACAGCAAGTACAAAGGAGTGCTTAATTCCGCATATTATTTTTTTTACACAAAATTCGGCAGCGCGACACACAACTGTGTACGTCTCATGGGCGAATTATTCACAAGAGTTTTGCCAAGCATTATGTAAATTCCCATCATTAAATGCTAATGCTGTGTCCACAGTGGAACCCTCTATTAACGTGGCATTTCCTTACCTATGTAAATGCGGATAATGCAGTAAGTGGGAGGTTATTCCGCTTTGGCTTATTCTCTTTTTTATCCCCCCTTCCTCTCTGTCAGTCTCCTGTTCTTTCTCATTTCTTTATTTTTTAGCTTGTGCTGTTGTCGGCTCGTATTTTCAGGTATTTTTTGATATTTTTTCCTGTTTGTCTTTCTCTCTCTTTCTTTCTTTCCCGTCTTCAGCACATTCTTCAACTGAAATATGTGGACGAAGAACAGAGAAAACCAAAGAAAGAAGATGGAAAAAAAGAATGAGGCATTGACAGATAGAGAAATAACCACTGTGGTTAGTATGGCATTCTTCCTTCGTACGATCTTGCTAGTATGGAATTCTTCGTTCTTTTCCTGTTGCTAGTATGACGTTCTTCAATTTTCCTTCTCATCCTGTTCTTGGTATGACATTCTTCCTTTTCCCCCTGTTTCTAGAATGGCATTCTTCCTTCTTCCCTATGTTAGTATGATATTCTTTCTTGTTGTTCCCTGTTGCTAGTATAACATTCTTTTTTCTTCCCCTTCTTGCTAGCATAAAATTCTTCCTTCTTACCCATGTTAATATGATATTCTTCCTTCTTCCCCATGATGCTAGTATGACATTCTTCCTTTTTTCCTGTTGCTAGTATGCCATTCTTCCCGCCTCCCACTAGAGTCAGCTATTTATACTGTTTTCTTCTCATGTTACTAGTAAGGTTTCTTTCTTCTTTCTTCCTTCTTCTCCTAGTGGCAGTATGATAGTAATGCTCGTAAAATTAGACTCGGTTATAATAAAAAGAAATAGCGTAAAATCGAAGAAATGTCAGTCAGGAAGACAACATTATTTTTTGGCTGCGATGGAATACTGTGGGGAGGGAATAAAGGAAAGAGCACATACGAGAGGGAGAATGGAATGAAAAGGGAATTATGTGAGTGAGGAAAATGGAATGAAAAAGGTAAGATGTGACAGAGAAGAACATGAAGAAGGAAAGACATAGGGGAAAAGGAAATAGAATATGGAATGATGTGAGTAGGAAGGTATTAAAAAGAGGAAAGGTGCTGAAGGTAAGGAAAGAGGTAGGAATTAGGTTGGAGGGCGATGGGAACAAGGAGGACGAGGCGGTAGGAAGGCAGGGGATGGGAAGAAAGAATGGGGAGGAAGACATGGGGTGGAAGAGTTTGGAAAGGATGGATGAAGCGGGGGGTTAAAAAGTAGAGGATAGTAGGAAAGATGAGGGGGAGGAAAAATAAAGAATAAGAGAGAGGTAGGAAGGCAGGGGTGGTGGGAAGGAAGGGAGTGGGGTGGGGAGGAGAAGGAAGGAAGGAAGGAAGGAAGGCAGGAGGGGCCATGAACATACCTCTGGGACCTGAGTGGAGATAGTTGAACATTATCCCAAAGCTTTCCCCTCCCTCTTTGTAGGGAGGAAATACCGATGTGTTAGGAAGTGGAAAAAAGTTAAATAAGGGGAAGGAGGAGGCAGAAGAGGATGAGGGTGAGTAGTAGCAGTAGTAGTAGTAGTAGTAGTAGTAGTAGTAGTATCACTATGAGTTTATCGCTTCCCCATAAATACAATAATATAAATAAGTAACTGCTCTCGAATCAGTTCAAGATGAATCAACAGGTAATACGAGATACTTGCAGGAGCAAACGTCTGCAAACGTTAATGGCATATGTTAGAGCGTAGCAGAATCCACTAGTAACGCCACGAAGCCTTACCTCATCGTTCCTTATAATACCTTGAACACACCTGGATAATCCCATAATTAACATGCCGCTGCCTCAGCGCACGCAACACGCTCTCTTTTTTAAATACATGTATATATTCTGAAATTTTGTTCGAAAATCGCAAAGTGCTGTTGCTGTCGGTGCAGACAGCTAATACTGTTGGTAGTTGATCTAGTACTGGGGTCTTCTTGGATTAAAAGTCCAGGATATTCCATACTCGACCGGTCATCCAGCTTTAAAAGAGTGAGTGTGGATGCTAAGGTTCAAATGGACTCCACAGTCTGTCATCCAGCTTCAAGAGGGAGGATGGGGATACCAGAGCACAGCAGTACGTGGGTTGTGACTCTCGTGTGGGACCACAGGTCGACGACTGTCTAGTTTTTTTTTTTTTATAGAGGAAATAAATTCCCTTCAAAACTACCATAAAAACTACGAAAATACTGTCTTTAGTAGGTTAAATGTGAAGAACAAATAAAGGCTCAATACCTCAAATGGAAAAAAAAAATGTGCGGGTAATTTGCGTATGATTACATCGTCTCAGGCTCTCATCTTGCGAAGGACCATTTTATGTAGTTGGTATCATTATTATTATAAATGCGATGCGCTAAACCCGTGTGAGTCATTCAATGTAGGGGGTGGTGGAGACTCGATGCTCCGTACACAAGTGGCGAGAAAGAAACTTTACTCTCTTTCCCATTAGTAAATTAGTACATCAAGACATTACTGGTTAACACGATTCCTTATACCGAATTGAAAGGATTTATAGTTTTTGGAAAATAATCTCTTTTCCACTAGTCTATGACAAGACAACCTATTTTTACTTGTTAACTCAATAACTTGAAGTTCCTTTTTGCTAAGGTTCGCTAATTCTAAGTCAAGCTGAATTTCACTAAGTGTCGCTAAGTTTCACAACATAGCTTTCTGTTTCACATCAGTCCCTCAGACTTCTTAATGTCGCCCCTGACAATTTATATATGTAATTTTTATGCTCTGAACGGAAAATATTTTTGCACACTTCTCAAGTAAAAGCAGATTTCTGTACATTCCCGCAACACTAGCAAATTTCTACACTCCTCAATTCCCGCACATGTCTGCACGTTCCCTCACGCACCCTAACTTTTTTTTTAACTCATTTTTCTCGCATTTTGCATGTAATCTTGAAGTTCATTATCCTTTGATAAGCAGCATCCAAGGTTTATTGTGGTAGATGAGTGTTAATCAAATTTTGGTGGGGAAGTTCTGGGAAATATGTTGTGGTAGGCATGGTGTGTGGTAGTTGATGTATTATGTGGTAGTTGGTGTGTTGTTTGTTGCATGCTTGTTAGTTGGCAGTTCTCTCTGGTAGCTTGAAATCAGAAAATGATGAACAGGGCTGAAAGATATTCACTGGTAACTTATTCGAGCTTATTTGCGTGAGTTCAACTAACAGGTGATGCGTGTAAAAGTCAACCAGACCCGTGGGACGAGAGCGACCAGGAGGGAAGTGTAGTCAGTTTTGTGACCTGGGAGTGAATGAGAGAGACTCAGATAGCAACTGGCTAGCCTAAAACTGAATGCTTGTGTAACTCCCAGATGGCAGGCTTAGCTCAAAGCTACTCTGGGGATGGGCGAGTGAAAAGGAAAATTAAGTAAGCTTTCATTCACTCAACACGCACTACAGGCTATCCTGACTACGAAAATTACTGATAAGTAAGAAAATCTCTCTCGTGGGTCTAGGCTCTGGTGTTGTCTTTTCAACACTGGGTAAATAAATATATATATACAAGGAGGGACGCAAAACTTTTCCACCACGAAGGTTAAAGACATGTTTTTTGGTGTGCTAATGAGGATGCCAAAGGAGAGTGTAGCCATTTGACGCCTTCCTGCAGCAGGGCTTGAGGTGTACAAATCGCTTGGCTTGCTTTGCTTCTGACTTCAAGCTCTGTACACACATGCAGGGATGTTAAATTCGCACATCTGTAACATTAAGGAAACAGTGGCATTCACTAGTACGTGACAAGTGACGGAAGGGACTGTGTTACACTGGATTTGAAAGCAGACCTTGCTACATCATTGCCACAACAGAGAGCAGACCTTGCTACAACAATGCCACAACAGAGAGCAGACCTTGCTATAACAGTGCCACAACAGGGTGTCACTTCTCATCATAACATAAACAGAAACATAAATACAAATTAATACATGGGTGTTATTCACATTAACCTTGATACACGAGCGTGGACTAATTATACAGCATATGGGGTTTTTACATCCAGCTCGGCTAACAAGCAATTAGCATACTCGGCATAAGAGTCAGAAGAGACTAGGATAGAGTCAGTATAGCAACACTGTTCCATCGGTCTAGAGTGAAGGGTGAACGAATGTTGAACAGTTCACGCCAGCAGTGAAGACAGAAGTATTGTCGCGAGAAGTAGGATTCTCAAGATCGTCATTAGGCTAGCATACCTTTCATATATCTCATTGCATGTTTTCCTAGCTCATCTTATGCTTGGACGATATCCACGTATTTCATTTGGTCAAGATGCACCTCTTTGTTCCACTTCCAGTAGTCACCTCGTGTTTATCGCCGCGACTGTCTGAAGACACGGTGTGGACCAAGGAACTATCAGAGCGGGTCAGTGAGAAATCAGTAATGGTTGAACCAGGATGGAAGACATGTACTAGCAACTGGAGTCTGCGCGAGAACATCATCTAACAGGTGATGCATATAGAGGTCAACCAGAGTCTCAAGTGACCCGAATGACGAGGCTGGTTGGTTGGATATAAAGCCTATTGATTTCTCAAAGGGTCATTAAAGCTGCATGTCACCTGTTCGCCACCGGTCAAAAATACCTCAATCCCTTAAATATGGAAAAAAGTATACTCTCAGCGTATATACACTGAGTGATACATACCAGTTGGTGTATGTGTTCTGTGTGTGGTGACTGGTTGAGTTGAGTCTCCAGATCACCACCAGGTGGTGTGGCTAGCGCAAAGGCAACCTCGTGGGATAATCGAAAGGTAGACGGTGAGATGAAGGAAGATGGTGAAGGAGAGGTTAAGGAAAATGGAAGACGTGACAAGGGAGATCATAAGGAAGTGGTGGTGGGTAAGAGAGAGGGGGGTGGGAAAGAGAGAGAGACTGTTGGGAAGCAAGTGATAGTAAAGAGACAAATGGTGGGAAGAGGCACGTGATTTGGAAAAGAGAGATGATGAAAAGATGTATGGTTGTGAACAGAGTGATGGTGGAGAAGAAAGAGGTGGTGGGAAGGAGAGAAGGGTACGGAAGATAGATCCGGGGAGGAAGAGAGAGGGGACAGGGAGAAGACTGGTGAGGCGAAGAGATGGGGAAGAGACAGGTAGTGGGGAAGAAAGAGGGGGTGGGGAAAAGAGAAGTGATGGGAAGTTTGGAGGTGGGGAAGAAAGAGGTGGTGGGGAAGAGAGAGAGGGAATGGGAAAGAGAGGTGGTGGGAAGAGAGAAGTGGGGAAGAGAGATGGAGGAGAAGAAAGAAGTGGTAGGAAGAAAGAGATGGTGGGGAAGAGATAAGTGGTGGAGAAGAGAGAGGTCGTGAGAAAGAGAAAGGTTATGAGGAAGACAGAGATGGCGGTGGTGGGAAAGAGAGAGGTGGTGGGGAAGAAAGAAGTGGTGGGGAAAACAGAGGTGGTAAGGAAGAAAGAAATAGTGGGGGAGAGGTGATGGGGATAACAGAGGTGGTGGGGAAGAGAGAGGTGGTGGGGAGGAGAAAAGTGGTGGGGAAGAGAGAGGTGTTGTGGATGATAGAGGTAGTGGGGAAGAGAGAGGTGGTGGGGAAGAGAGAGGTAGTGGAGAAGAGAGAGGTGGTGGGGAAGAGAGAGGTAGTGGGGAAGAGAGAGATAGTGGGGAAGAGAGAGGTCGTGGGGAAGAGAGAGGTGGTGGGGAAGAGAGAGGTGGTGGGGAAGAGAGAGGTGGTGGGGAAGAGAGAGGTGGTGGGGAAGAGAGAGGTGGTGGGGAAGAGAGAGGTGGTGGGGAAGAGAGAGGTGGTGGGGAAGAGAGAGTTGGTGGGGAAGAGAGAGGTGGTGGGGAAGAGAGAGGTGGTGGGGAAGAGAGAGGTGGTGGGGAAGAGAGAGGTGGTGGGGAAGAGAGAGGTGGTGGGGAAGAGAGAGGTGGTGGGGAAGAGAGAGGTGGTGGGGAAGAGAGAGGTGGTGGGGAAGAGAGAGGTGGTGGGGAAGAGAGAGGTGGTGGGGAAGGGAGGGGTGGTGGGGAAGGGAGGGGTGGTGGGGAAGAGAGAGGTGGTGGGGAAGAGAGAGGTGGTGGGGAAGAGAGAGGGGACAGGGAGAAGACTGGTGAGGGGAAGAGATGGGGAAGAGACAGGTAGTGGGGAAGAAAGAGGCGGTGGGGAAAAGAGAAGTGATGGGAAGTTAGGCGGTGGGGAAGAGAGAGGTGGTGGGGAAGAGAGAGGGAATGGGAAAGAGAGGTGGTGGGGAAGAGAGAAGTGGGGAAGAGAGATGGAGGAGAAGAAAGAAGTGGTAGGAAGAAAGAGATGGTGGGGAAGAGATAAGTGGTGGAGAAGAGAGAGGTCGTGAGGAAGAGAAAGGTTATGAGGAAGACAGAGATGGCGGTGGTGGGAAAGAGAGAGGTGGTGGGGAAGAAAGAAGTAGTGGGGAAAACAGAGGTGGTAAGGAAGAAAGAAATAGTGGGGGAGAGGTGATGGGGATAACAGAGGTGGTGGGGAAGAGAGAGGTGGAGGGGAGGAGAAAAGTGGTGGGGAAGAGAGAGGTGTTGTGGATGATGGAGGTAGTGGGGAAGAGAGAGGTGGTGGGGAAGAGAGAGGTAGTGGAGAAGAGAGAGGTGGTGGGGAAGAGAGAGGTAGTGGGGAAGAGAGAGGTGGTGGGGAAGAGAGAGGTAGTGGGAAAGAGAGAGGTGGTGGGGAAGAGAGAGGTGGTGGGGAAGAGAGAGGTGGTGGGGAAGAGAGAGGTGGTGGGGAAGAGAGAGGTGGTGGGGAAGAGAGAGGTGGTGGGGAAGAGAGAGGTGGTGGGGAAGAGAGAGTTGGTGGGGAAGAGAGAGGTGGTGGGGAAGAGAGAGTTGGTGGGGAAGAGAGAGGTGGTGGGGAAGAGAGAGGTGGTGGGGAAGAGAGAGGTGGTGGGGAAGAGAGAGGTGGTGGGGAAGAGAGAGGTGGTGGGGAAGAGAGAGGTGGTGGGGAAGAGAGAGGTGGTGGGGAAGAGAGAGGTGGTGGGGAAGAGAGAGGTGGTGGGGAAGAGAGAGGTGGTGGGAAAGAGAGAGGTGGTGGGGAAGAGAGAGGTGGTGGGGAAGAGAGAGGTGGTGGGGAAGAGAGAGGTGGTGGTGGGGAAGAGAGAGGTGGTGGGGAAGAGAGAGGTGGTGGGGAAGAGAGAGGTGGTGGGGAAGAGAGAGGTGGTGGGGAAGAGAGAGGTGGTGGGGAAGAGAGAGGTGGTGGGGAAGAGAGAGGTGGTGGGGAAGAGAGAGGTGGTGGGGAAGAGAGAGGTGGTGGGGAAGAGAGAGGTGGTGGGGAAGAGAGAGGTGGTGGGGAAGAGAGAGGTGGTGGGGAAGAGAGAGGTGGTGGGGAAGAGAGAGGTGGTGGGGAAGAGAGAGGTGGTGGGGAAGAGAGAGGTGGTGGGGAAGAGAGAGGTGGTGGGGAAGAGAGAGGTGGTGGGGAAGAGAGAGGTGGTGGGGAAGAGAGAGGTGGTGGGGAAGAGAGAGGTGGTGGGGAAGAGAGAGGTGGTGGGGAAGAGAGAGGTGGTGGGGAAGAGAGAGGTGGTGGGGAAGAGAGAGGTGGTGGGGAAGAGAGAGGTGGTGGGGAAGAGAGAGTTGGTGGGGAAGAGAGAGGTGGTGGGAAAGAGTTGGTGGGAAAGAGAGAGGTGGTGGGGAAGAGAGAGGTGGTGGGGAAGAGAGAGGTGGTGGGGAAGAGAGAGGTGGTGGGGAAGAGAGAGGTGGTGGGGAAGAGAGAGGTGGTGGGGAAGAGAGAGGTGGTGGGGAAGAGAGAGGTGGTGGGGAAGAGAGAGGTGGTGGGGAAGAGAGAGGTGGTGGGGAAGAGAGAGGTGGTGGGGAAGAGAGAGGTGGTGGGGAAGAGAGAGGTGGTGGGGAAGAGAGAGGTGGTGGGGAAGAGAGAGGTGGTGGGGAAGAGAGAGGTGGTGGGGAAGAGAGAGGTGGTGGGGAAGAGAGAGGTGGTGGGGAAGAGAGAGGTGGTGGGGAAGAGAGAGGTGGTGGGGAAGAGAGAGGTGGTGGGGAAGAGAGAGGTGGTGGGGAAGAGAGAGGTGGTGGGGAAGAGAGAGGTGGTGGGGAAGAGAGAGGTGGTGGGGAAGAGAGAGGTGGTGGGGAAGAGAGAGGTGGTGGGGAAGAGAGAGGTGGTGGGGAAGAGAGAGGTGGTGGGGAAGAGAGAGGTGGTGGGGAAGAGAGAGGTGGTGGGGAAGAGAGAGTTGGTGGGGAAGAGAGAGTTGATGGGGAAGAGAGAGTTGGTGGGAAAGAGAGAGTTGGTGGGGAAGAGAGAGGTGGTGGGGAAGAGAGAGGTGGTGGGGAAGAGAGAGGTGGTGGGGAAGAGAGAGTTGGTGGGGAAGAGAGAGGTGGTGGGAAAAGAGAGGTGTTGGGGAAGAGAGAGGTGGTGGGGAAGAGAGAGGTGGTGGGGAAGAGAGAGGTGGTGGGGAAGAGAGAGGTGGTGGGGGAGAGAGAAGAGAGAGTTGGTGGGGAAGAGAGAGTTGGTGGGGAAGAGAGAGGTGGTGGGGAAGAGAGAGGTGGTGGGGAAGAGAGAGGTGGTGGGGAAGAGAGAGGTGGTGGGGAAGAGAGAGGTGGTGGGGAAGAGAGAGGTGGTGGGGAAGAGAGAGGTGGTGGGGAAGAGAGAGGTGGTGGGGAAGAGAGAGTTGGTGGGGAAGAGAGAGGTGGTGGGGAAGAGAGAGGTGGTGGGGAAGAGAGAGGTGGTGGGGAAGGCCTACAGACGAGATCATTAATTCCTTTACTGCTTCATTACATTTAATTACGGTGATGACGCCAGCAGTAAATCAATGACCTTCCTCTTTGTCTATCTCATTGTCTCACTCTGTCTCAGCCTCGCTGTCTCATTACCAACAATCCTAAATTTGATCTCATCAAAGTTATCCACTCTTATCTGTCTTCGTGTATCTATCGTTCGGATTATCTGATAGCTTTCCTTGTATACTACCACTTTCTGTTTTTTCTTAGTCTGTCAGTCTTGAGCATCAGCGAATTTTGTAAAGGAAATACTTGTTATTATCCTTTTGTTGCTACATGCTTAGATATACTCTTTTTGTTATTGTTTCTCTGTTTTTATAGGAAGGGAATTCTTGAGTGTCGGTTCTTGGTCTTGATCCCCCTGTATGATGTAGAATACTATTCGTGTCCCTTGTTTTGGATCTTTCTCTGGTAAAGTGTTTGTCTAGCTTGAGTGCGCGCGCGTGTGTGTGTGTGATTGTGTTTGTATCAGCGTGCTTTATGTAACACTAGAGATTTTTTTAAATTTTGCTTTTGCGCTTCCCTCCCCTCCAAAAATAAAAAAAATGTAAAGATTGGAAGCGGCAGTGACCGCTGACTTACAGTCCTGAAGGGCCCACTAAAACTTTTTCTCTCTCCGGTTGAGAAACAAATCTCATTGTGTGAGCCAAGAAATGGGATGTTGTCCAAGTCATCGCCTGCGAGCAGCTTCAACCGAAAATATAAATTAAATAAAAGAAATTGTAATAATTCAGTGATAAGTAATTAATATTCAGGATAAAAAATGGAAATGAAACCAATGAAAATGTATAACGCGTTTCAAATAAAGTATTGAAAAAATGTAAATAAATTAAATACATTTAAATTAATCGGACTTGTATAAGAATGAATTAAATAAAACATAAAAATAGTAACTAAATAACAATGCAACAGTGAAAGAAAATGGTTTGAAAATAATAAAAGGGCAGAAAACCGTGACCGGAACAATACACAAATAACCCATACAGACGAGACCGGAACTTAGGACACAAGTTTCAGACTGGTAAGTGTAGGTTTTCTGTGTACTGGTATGACTGTAACACCGACAGGAATGTGGACCTAAGACACAAGTATGAAGAACTATCCATTATTTGAACAACATTTTCAAATCATATTGAGGATGACACTCCACTTGGGAATACTCCCGGAAGGAGAGGTGGAAGTAGAGGGGACTTCTGATTGGATTATTACTGAGAGCCCACGAAATACCATTATTAATGAAATCGTTTCCAACATTTCATTTCCTTTCCCAGTTTATCCAGAATTGGTGAAAAAAGGCACAGAGAATATTTACCACAACAAAAGATGATAATACGGTTGATTTAAAACCACAGAGGCACTCAAGAAAATTGATACTAATGTAGAATTACTCACATTAAAATTCATATGAGACATGACCACGACAAGATGCGACATTATCTACATGATTTCCTATGCAGAATGCAATTAACAATACTTAGAACATCATGCAATATTAACACCAAGATATAAAAAACCCCATTTGCTTGTGTCAACAATGCTTGTGTCAGCCAACTACACCAACACTCTCACATTGTGGCATGAAATGGGAGAAACGTCACCATCACAGAGTACAGCAAAACCAGGAGATACCTAGAAACAGTGGTCATTTGGGCAGAGGACACTATAGAACAAAGTCGATGTGCTTTCCAAATCGAAAAGTCCTTATCATTCATCATTCGACATAGAAAACTTCGGGTCCATAGTCAGGCAACATTCCTAAATACCACCAACGACATGAGTTTTATTAATGACCCAGCGATGTGACCCACATTTCTTGCTCCACATATTTTCACACTTCACTGAAACGTTGGTTAGGTGATATCTTCTACCACTATTATTTGTGGCCTTCAACTCTGCATAGTTCTGACCAACATCAACTTCCACTTCTCTTTCAAAAAGTATGTATATGAATAACACAAAGTCACAATACTGGAACAAATACACAAATAACCCTCACATAGGAGAGAGGAGCTTACGACTACGTTTCGGTCCGACTTGGACCATTACAAAGTCGAACCGAAACGTCTCCGTAAGCTCCTCTCTCCTACATGCGGGTTATTTGTGTAGTATATAAATATGAGTTGTAAACTTCAATATGACTTACAAAAATCAAATAAAAACGTCCAAATAAAGGAATGATCTCCATAACCGTCTTTTTCAATGAACGAGAAAATTAATTTTTTTTGCCTCTTTATAGGCATTAATGTGTGTGTGTGTGTGTGTGTGTGTGTGTGTGTACTCACCTATTTGTACTCACCTATTTGTAGTTGCAGGGGTCGAGTCATAGCTCCTGGCCGCGTCTCTTCACTGGTTGCTACTGGGCCCTCTCTCTCCCTGCTCCATGAGCTTTATTAAACCTCGTCTTAAAACTATGTATGGTTCCTGCCTCCACTACGTCACTTTCTAGGCTATTCCATGGCCTGACAACTCTGTGACTGAAGAAATACTTCCTAACATCCCCTTGACTCATCAGAGTCTTCAAATTCCAATTCTGACCTCTTGTTTCTGTGTCTCCTCCCTGGAACATCTTGTCTTTGTCCACCTTGTCTATTCCGCGCAGTATTTTATATGTCGTTATCATGTCTCCCCTGACCCTCCTGTCCTCCAGTGTCGTCAGGCCGATTTCCCTTAACCTTTCTTCATAGGACATTCCCTTTAGTTCTGGAACTAACCTTATCGCAAACCTTTGCAC
>NC_091312.1:12416683-12431683 GCF_038502225.1 Cherax quadricarinatus
TATATTTTGATCCCCTTCAGTTCACAAAAGACCAACCCCATCCAGCATTTCTCAACTGACGCTACCCTACCACCAAGGTACATTCAATCATCTTAACAAAGTGACCAACATAATCACGTTCTATCCAAACAAACTAGGGAATATCTTTTCCAAGAAGCACGAACATTCAGCAACGCAAGACACACCTGGAGTTTATTAGATATCATTTAGAGACTGCAACCAAGCATACATGGTGCAGACAGGCCGAACGCTATCTACAAGGATTATTGAACACCAAGGGGCAATACATTATACACAGGATAATTCAGCCATTTTTTCAACATGTCAGCATGAACAATCAGAATATTCATTGGGAAGCTGCCACCATTAAACACAAATCACACCATAGCTACCACTTCTAATTTCAACATCTCACAGGGACAATGCAGACCAGACGTCATTTCAGAATTCGCCCTAAATATATACCAGCGCCAGCTCTAACAAAGAACGCCAGCACAACATTAGGGATTACACAGCACAAAGGAACTTCCTACCCAAATTTTTAGCTTCACTTCAGGGTCTGTCTCCTCACCCACCCACTGCTTGCCAAGTCCCAAACCCACTCTTGTGTGTAGGGTGAGGTGTAACCTTCCCTGCATATTCTTTTCTCATTTTATTTATGTATCTACTGAAGAGGATCCCAGACTGGGATCGAAATACACAGACTAACTAATCTTCTGAGTTTCTGTCTCCATGTGGGTTATTATTGACCACTGACAAGTGTTCATTACATTTTAGTTATCAATATGTATATATATATATATATATATATATATATATATATATATATATATATATATATATATATATATATATATATATATATATATATATATATATATATATATATATATATATATATATATATATATATATATTATGGCCTGTTTTTATGTTTGTGTTACACTGCGGCAGTCAGAATATAACAACCTTTAATTTTTATAATATATTCCATGGAAGGTCTAACAACCTCATCTACATAACTTACAGCTTCCTCTTCCTCGCTGCATTTTAATATTAACACACTTTAAGCCATTTTTAAGGAGATACACACCACTTAAGAACCAGCCAAGTTCCTGAGCTGCATCTTTGTAGACGCTGGAGCGTCACATATTTAAGTCTATTATAGGAAAGAATGCGTATATGTGTGTGTGTGTGTGTGTGTGTGTGTGTGTGTGTGTGTGTGTGTGTGTGTGTGTGTGTGTGTGTGTTAATATCTCGTTATTATAATAAACAAAAAGAAGCGCTAAGCCACAAGGGGTTAATATCTCATGATGCTTATAATGAAAGGTTTATATCTTTGTGTATATATATCGAGTGGTTCACATCTGTTTTCAGTTTACATACACTGAGCTTATCGTCATCTCTCTTTTATGGATAGAAGTATTAGTGACGTCGCTGTGCAGGAAACTGAAGGTCTTGATGACCTTAATACAGTCTATAAGTCCTAAACCTAACTTTCCAGTCTATTTCTGTTCGAATAATATGAAAAATCAATTGGTGTCTGGGAAATCCAAACTGGAACCAGTTTAGTTAAGAAAATCTTTAAGCCATCAGCTTCGCTTTTGATCGTCATGTCTGAGCTGCTTTGGGGAATATGGTCTTAATCAAGCACATATATGCACAGTGATAGGAATACGTACTCTTGTACATCGACTCATGCGCACACACATTTACACAAGCACACAAATATATTCACATGCATGTACATGCTGCAGCTCCTCCTTCCAGCGTTATTCCATGTGTGTGCTGGCATTGAAGAAGTGTGATCAATTATAATTATCATTTTGGTACGGATGATCGAATAATGACACGCTATAATAATTACATTTAAAGCAACTCCCTCTAGTGGAAAAAAAGAGACACAAATGCAGTATAATTTAATTCTGTATTGACGAAATAAAGGCTCGCATTAAACCGCATTTGTGTATCACTCTCACATTTCCATGATGTTCGCATTTCATACTGTTTCTCTCCAACTCCCAATGGTGGTTAGTGTTAACATCTTTAGCTATTAGGACAGGAGCTGTTGAACACTAAACCCTTATATTTAATTAGTCAACAGTTTAGGCATAGCAATGAGAACAGGATATATACTACAGTGGAGGGAGTGTAAAAGATTTTCGTTTTGCCCCGCAGTTCGGCGAGTTCAGCGCACGGCGCGACTTACCTCCCCCCACATATCACAGGAACAGTATGGTGATCTCAACATATTGTGCCGTATTTTGCAAGCCTGTGTCGGGCTATAACTTCGAGGACAAACGCATTACCAACGAGGAAACGCTTCTGCTGCTGTTGCAAATAGCTTTTTTTTAACGTGAATAAAAAAATACAAAGGAAAGAAACTGAGGGAGAATTATAGTGGAAATGCTTGGCTAAGCACTATCTACAGAAATAGGAAGGAATACATGGTTATTCACTGTGAAGCGGTAGACCATTAAGGGGTTATGAAGCGCCTGGGGAACGGGAGGTAATTTGATTTGATTCAAGAAAGAGGAAGGATACTTCAGTTCTTTGCCCGGAGAGTCCGTCACTATCCTGCACCCTCCTTGATGGTTAGGTAGGACAAAGGCGAATATAAAAGGCAGTAAATATTTTAAAAATATTTCCTGCTAATCTTCTTGAGCATATATAAGTTATCACGTCCTGTGGTGATGCAGATTTTGGAGGAATAAGAGAGGAAACGCATCTACAGTTGAAATTATTTCTGTTTTCCTGAAGAGGAAAAGTCATAGAGATAGAGGCAAAAAATAATAAATACAGAAATTGTGCACAGATAAATGGCTAGATAAATGGACACGTGCAAGGTTCCGACTAAGTTTTGTTAAGTCTTAGTGTACAGAACCGGACAGAGTAAGTTTTCTAAGATTCTTTTGGTGCAAAATTAAAAATTTTTACGTTAACATTAATGATGAAAATATATCTTTAAACGCATAAGAGAAATTTTTCGAAAGGACTTAATTTTAAATGAGTTCTTGCTAATTGACCAGTTTTACCCATTAGACACGACATATATATATATATATATATATATATATATATATATATATATATATATATATATATATATATATATATATATATATATATATATATATGTGTGTGTGTGTATATATATATAGTGAACAGGTGAGGTGTTAGGGTGGGGCCCGAATATAAACACAGTAACAAAGATGGTTAAAAGTAAAGCTGTACAAGACAAGGAAAGTCAAAGCATAGATTTAGTAAGAGACTTGTACATAAATACCGTGTATTAGGTGGTGGCCGTGTTGTGGGGGTCTTAACACTATTCATTGACAATACCTCGAAAATACTGAAACCACCAGACACTGTCTGAGTGATTGTATCGGAGACTGCCATGAGGGCTGCTTCGAAGCACTTCCTCATGCATAGATCCCTTGGCTTGAAATCTGTTCTTGCGTCGTTTTATTTCTTGGGGTGACCGTGAGATCTACATCAAATCATATATATACATTTCTCCGACAACCTAAACTTAGGAAAGAAATCTTATGACTAGGTGTGACTTGACAATGGTCCAGGAGGGACCTAAACGTGGTCTTATGGCTACTCTCCTCAGTGTGGAAATTTGGTAAACTCTTCCAGTGACGGTAATGTGACTTTTTATTCATACATAATATTCATACATGCCATTCATATATAGCATCCTGCTCCCTAACACTGTTTTCCAAAATCGTTGAAGTTTCGCGAACGTATTTTTTTTTTGGGGGGGGGGTAATTTTCACAAGGAATAGTGTTAACATCTACATCACGACTTTCAAGAACGACTTCTCAACCTTAATTTAAGTCTTTGATGGTGGTGGTATTGGCTATATCTATTCCACTGTCACATAGTGAGTGGTTGTGTTTTCCGATACGCTTTTCGGAGATTATTACGATGCGTATTTTAGTAGTGGTTTCGGTATTTGGAGTAAAAGTTTAGCTCTTCCTGAGAAAATATGAAAGGAATCTGCAGATCTTTAATAACTTTATGAATATAGACGTATTCTTTTTCCAGGTATTTTGGTCTGGCAATACTTTCCCCTCACCGTTCAGTTCGCCAGGTCTGTGTAGAATAGATATAATGGAGGAATTATTGACAATATGTTAGGTACAACCGACACAGATGCAACTAATGTGACATTTTATAGTGGCAACTTTTCGTTTTCCAGGTAACTGCTTGACAAAGCCCCTGGAGAGCGAAACGTTGCCACACTAAAACGTCACATTAGTTGCATCTGTGCCCTTGTACCCAGAATAAAATAAATATATATCATATCGTTCTTAATAGTGGGGTTTCGATAGACTAGATCTTTAGTGAGGAGCTGTCGGATGTATGGAGAAAAGGGTTTTTATTCTCTGCTTCTTCCAAAATGACTTGGATAGACGGTTATATCCTTACTACCGTAGGCTCGGCTTTGTACACTGTGGCTTGACAAAGCTTCTAGCGAGCGAAACATAGCCAATAAATAAAACATTCACAAAGTTTTCAGAACTTTATATGTGTTCAGTTATATAATTGCTTGTCGGCACTTTCATATCTTTCTACTTTAAGACAAATAATTACTGTTAAGTCCTAGAGAGAGAGAGAGAGAGAGAGAGAGAGAGAGAGAGAGAGAGAGAGGGGGGGATATGGACAATCACGATACCGTATTCAGGGATCCTCTTGAAGTTTAAGGTAGAACATGCAGTATCAGCCAGTACACTCTCGCTTCTTCACTTCACAAGCTACACTTGCGTCATATCAGCAGGCTAGATAATTCCGATGATGTGTTCTTGCATATGGAACAGGAACTGCAGCAGCATCGCCATCATCACACCCAGAAACAGTAACAACAACTACAGCAATATCAGCAGTAGCAACAACAGCAGTAGCTGCATTACTTCTAGCAGCATCAGTAGCGGCAACAAGAGCAGCAGCAGCGGCGGACAGCAGCATCATCAGTAGCGGCGGCAGAAACAGCATCAGCAACGAAAGCAGCAACAACAGTAACAGCAGCAGCGGCATCGATGGCAGTAGCAATATGAACAGAAGAAACTGCATAACAACAGTAACGATAAAATCGAAAGCAGCAGCAGCAACATAAATGACGACAAGAGCAGCAGCAACAGTAACAACAACAACAGTCAACAAAAGTTGTCTGGATCCTGGTAATTCTATAACTTAGGCCCACAAAGGCAGTGGATGATGACAGACTCCTTCAAAAGAGACGTCCAAAGCAAGAGAGAGAGAGAGAGAGAGAGAGACAGACAGACAGACAGACAGACAGACAGACAGACAGACAGACAGACAGACAAGGACAGATTGTTAAAAATATTAATTTGAAGCGCTAAACCCAAATGGTCATTCAGTGCAAGGCCTTTTGGAGGCTCTTAACTCTCCGGCCTTAGGCGCCAGACAGACACACTACCGAACTGCACTTACCAAGCTGAGAGAGACATACGAGACACACATACTCTTACATACAGGAATTCGTGAATCGATTCTCCCCGCCTGAACCGAAGCACAACGATGCAGTTCACTCTCGTGCGTAGGAATTTTCCCCATTCAAGACTTGCTAATGAAGTTTATCTTGGGCTCTCACTACCCCTGAAGGAAAGGCAGCTTGAAGGGCTTCTCATTGAGCATATACAAGAGGAAGAAGAAATAGGAAGAGGAGGAGGAGGAGGAGGAGAAGGACGTCCATAAAGGAGCTTTACTTCACCAGTAACCCCATCCCTTCCCCGTCTCCCCATCCCTCATTTGTTCGCTCTCCGAGAAGTTTGGTTTAAAGAAAAAGCTTAAACTTTTAGAGCTTCCACTCAAATCCCATTGGAGGAACCAAGAAGCGCATAACAAAGTCGTCATGCACAGGACTCAGACGGATCGCAAATCATCCAACTTTGACTCCTGCAGAAGGACGGGGACGCCGTGGGAAACTTTCACAGAAGAGGGATGGTAGAAGGGCTGGGGATGTTTTTATATATATATACACACACACAGAGGTATGATAAAGCTCACGGTTCAGGGAGAGTGACCTAGTAGCGACCAGTGAAGAGGCGGGGCCAGGACCTTGGACTCGACCCCTGCAACCTCAACTAGGTGAGTACACACACACACACACACACACACACACACACACACACACTCAGCCATACTCCTCAACTCACCATCAGAAAACTAATAGAAACAATTTAGGATTTAGCAAGAGAAGTCTACGGGATCAAGGCAAAATTACTCATTGTGAATTTAAAATAAGGAGAGTAAGCAACTTAGGAATCCCGTGGATGACCAAACACATGGAGAGTTAAGTTGATGGTGACAGTAAAGGAGAATTTCGTGTACTCTTATGTAAGGAAAACAACATGAGAGGAAGATGGAGAACGAACCAGCATGACTTGATCTGATGTTTACCTCTTGTGATGCAAACATAGAAAAAAGTGACTATTAGGCATCTTTGAGAGCCAGTGACTATGTATTCCTAGTCTCTCAACTATTTGGAAGAAGTGAAGCTAGAAGTGAACCTAGAGAGGAAGAAGGAAAAAAAAAGATGGGGCAGTAAAGCCAGACATCGAGAGAAGGAAGCACATATAAGTGAGATTCTCTTTAAACGAAGCACAAGAAAAAAGAGAAATGGAAGGGAATGTAATGCGTTGTACGTCTGAAGAACAGCGCGTTTTTTGACAGAATCTTTACCTAGCATGCCTCATTTATGTTGGCAAGTTTATCTTGGGCTGGTGATACTATTTTCATTAGCGCTTCAAAAAAACAGGTTGGGAAATAGTCTTTTTGTTTAACTGTTTCAGTGAACTCTTTTGATTTTCAAATGACACTCTGTCTTCGGTCTGTTTTTTGTCTTGATTTTCAGCGTAAAACTTTGCTCTTTCTGTGATTAAATTTCAGTAATCATCTATCGGTCTGTTCTCGAAGTCTATCCAAGTTGTCCTAGCACTTTTTCTCATTCTTTTCAGTTTGTATTTCATTATTTTGGCGTCATACACAAAGATATATCAGATATTTGGCCAGTAATCATATAATTACTGGGCATCACAAACAATATGGGGTTCAACACTAACCTTTGTGGCACTCCACTAATTACACTCATTTTAAAGCTTCATCTCCTATAGTACTTTTGTTTTATGTTCCTCAGTTGTTTCTCTGCCCATTGCTGACATCCTTCCTTTTACTCAAGCTTGCTTATTTAATTAGCTGAGTAGCCTTCTATATCCCACTGTATCAAAATTCTTCTTATAGTTTAGGAATATAAAAGTCTCCCGGCTTTCTCTATCCTGTCTGACCTCTGTTAATTTAACAAGGTAACACATTAGAGTCGTCCTCGGGTATTCCTATCCATTTCCGACCTCTTATCTTCCTTGCATTATCCAGAAGTGACAGCGGTAGTCATCCCAAGTTTTCTTTTTCCTGCGAAATGGAATTGAAAATATCTAAATGCAACCAAAACTTTGCTCGTGAAAGCTTATTCATATACAAAATTACCAAACTCTGTTTTATAGTAATGAAATTCACAATTCTATGGATGAAAAACTTTGTCAGTGAGATCAGTGGGAGTCTCACGCTATCCTATATATCATTGTGATACGGACAAGGAAAAACAGTGCCATAAACATCAGTCGGAAGGAGGTTTTTGTACCACGGCTGCAAAAAAGAGAACTATGTAATGAGGACACATTTTAGATCCTCTACTATGCTACAACAAAGGAACTTTAACTTGGAAGAGTACAAAAAAAGCAAACAGCAGAGTGGAAAAGGAATGTGATGAACCTAGAGGTAACTATGCAGGAAGTTAGTGCGTTCATGAAGTACAACAGTGTTTACACAACACAAACCTGAAAATAAGAGAAGACGTCAACCAGTAATGATGGTGTTTGAGGAATTTATACTCTCTAATCTAATTTCTAACTCTCTAACAGCTCCACATAAGCCAGGCGAAAGTGCACAATTGTCTGACCCTCAAAGTTGACTCTGTACTGTAACTACAAATCAGCAGTCATGTGCATCAGCGTAAACACCAAGATATGCGACAAAGCATAACAGCGAGAGTTAAGTTCTGATGATCGAGCAGAAGCCAGGAAAGTGCCGAGAAGACTGGGGAAACGCATACACCATAAAATAGACGTTCACGTTTTAGTGCCACCGTCGCTTTCCATGATAAGGAGTCACATTACAAAAAAAAAAAAAAGAAAAAAAAAACTACGTTTGCTTAGGAGGATGAGTTGATCATACACCTAGATAAAGATTTATTTTGCTCTACTCCGCCTACAGTGTAACCATCAGCGATGCCAGACATGAAAAATATTGGATATGACAGGATTTTGCAGTACTGAGACCAGGAGGGTCACCCATGTCTCGGGAAAGAGGAAAATAATTTTCATTTCACAGTCTTGAATCTTCAATGAAGGGATCGCCGTAATGCTACTGAAAGGTCTTGGTCCAAGGAATTGGAGCTACTGTCTCATTTCATAAATCGAGGATTATTACCCCCCAGTCTCTAGTCGCCGCATGACCCTTAGGGTTGGCGCTTCCCCGTAAATATAATAACGGTATGAATGTAAATAACTTGTCGTGAACTCAGCCTTTGCGATAGATGCAGTTCATGCGAGACGCCCATTAGACCCTGTGATCTCTGGCACACACGACAGTCTCTGCTATGTGTGCCACCAGAGATAAGACAGACTTGATAACTGACAGTAAATACAGATGACAGAGGGTGATCTCACTAGACAAGCAGACACCAATTGCTAGTTTGCACAGATTAATGAAGCTTAAACAAACTGCAATAAAACTTGTGTTGCTGGTAAATACGAGAACAAGGAGATGAATGGGTAAACGCAGAGAAAACTAAGAGTTAAGTAGCACATAGGCTACTTAAGAAAGCAAATACAGAAGTGCACACATGACTCACATAACGACATTCACATGCATTGGAACACACACACACACACACACACACACACACACACACACACACACACACACACACACACACACACACTCAGCATAATTAATTCTGTGTGGAGAGATACCTACATGTGATTTGGCGACGTCTCCACCCACCCCGATCATCCACACCCCGACACCTGACCCAGGTACCTGAGCAAGTAACAGCACGCACCTAAGTATGGGAACTTCACATCACTACACCTCACCACCCGGAGAAAATACGGGTGATTGGTAAGTCCCTTTGTGTGACTTACTCTACTATACGTGTCTTTAAGGCACAAGATGGTAACTAATAGTTGTAGTGCTATTAGTAATAACATTATGTAGCAAAGAAACAAATATTTGTAACAGCCTTAGGTGCCGCGCCTAGCAGCAGCACTACCAGCAGGTCTAGAAAATGTGATTGAAGAGACAATAGATATGAAGCAATTATACCTCTTCTAGTAGTAATAACACTAATATTAGTAATCTTAGGTGACCTAAATAAATAAATAAATAAATAAATAAATATATAATAATAATAATAATAATAATTATAATAATAATAATAATAATAATAATAATAATAATAATAATAATAATAATAATAATAATAATAATAATAATAATAATAATATCAGCTGTAACATTTGTAGCAATAGTTCTGTAGTAACGACAGTGGTAACGTCTATAGCAGATTATTATTATTATAATCAAAGGGGAAGCGCTAAACCCATAGGATTATACAGCGCCCGGGGGGGGGGATGTGGAAGGCATTCAGGCTTAATTCGGGGAACTGGAGCACAGATCCAATTTCCTAAATCAAGAGCCCCTCACCAACATCAAGGAACCTTCCATGAGGGGTCTATAGCAGATGAGCTAGCAGTAACGTCATTATTCCAATACCGGTGTCTTCTCCTATTAATATATTATTAGCATAAAATGATTAACATCCGTTCACTGTGTGATTGATACAGCTTTAAACCACACCGTAAAAACACTGGTTAACCGCAGTGTATAATTACTGATTTAATATTTATGGTCGGGCAGCATTAGACTCCACAGTAACGGCTAATAACCGGGAGTTTATAGCCAGATAATTAAGTAGTTAAGATAATCCTCCACTTGTTGTAGTGTGCCGCGGGACTCAGGTATGACGGAATGGTAGGGAAGGTTGGGGGAGGTTGGGGAAGGTAGGGGAAGGTGGGGGAAGAGGTAATTTTTTGGATGGCGTTGAGGGACAAGACCGATACACTGTTTGGGAGTTATTTCTTCTTCTTCTTCTTCTTCTTCTTCTTCTTCTTCTTCTTCTTCTTCTTCTTCTTCTTCTTCTTCTTCTTCTACTTCTTCTTCTTCTTCTGCTTCTTCTTCTTCTTCTGCTTCTTCTTCTTCTTCTTCTTCTTCTTCTTCTCTCCCTCTCTCTATCTCTCTCTCTCTAGCTCACTCGTACACTCTCTCTTTCCAAGTAAAAGATTATACTGCATTTAACAAATAACCTACACTTAGAAGAGAAAACTTCTGACGACGTTTCGGTCTGTACTGCACCATCGTCAGCTCTTCAGTGCGGTATGTTTGGGAATTATTCTAGTCACGTTAGTGTGACTTTATTCTCTATACTGGATCGTTTTGTCCTTTTTTTCAGATTTATTCTCAGTTCAACATTACACATCAGTACACATACATGCAATGTCTCGCAAAATACATGTAGTATGTTGCGAGAGATTGCTCCTAAAGTGTGACCTAATGAATGAAGATTAAGCTAGGTAACATTCGTTAGGAAACAGAATAGGTGTTTCCTTATATACACAAACAACCCGCACATAGAAGAGAAGATCTTACGATGACGTTTCGGTCCGACTTGGACCATTTACAAAGTCACACTAACGAAAAGGAGAGAAGGAGAGAGTATATATTGACCAGCAGACAGTGACGGGACAAGAGAGGTAGTAGGAAAGGAGGAAGAGAGGTAGTAGTAGAGGTAGCACTGTAAGGGAGCTAGGGGGCTCACAGAGGGTAGGAGTAAGAACACAAAGGAGGGAAAATAATAGAGGACAGATACCCAAGGCAGAAGACAGAAAAGTCAGAGGAGAAAGAGGAAAGAGGAAAGGAGAAGAGGGAGTCGAGGAAAAAATAATCAGGTTAAGTCACGGTTGTCCTGAATTTTGGAGCATTTTACAATGTAATGGGAAAGGAAGGCATCAACAGAGACGAAGCCATGACTAAGATTCATACAAGGAAAGCTGTGTATAAGGGAGGATTCAACTAGACGGCGACTGTAAAAGTTGGAAGTAGGGAAGACAGTTTTAGCAGAAGACCAGTCAATAGGATGACTGTGATCTATGACATGATAGAAAAGAGCATTGTTAGTGTCGGCAAGCCTAACACTACTTTTGTGCTCCCAGAAGTGAAAGTTTGGGAGAGAAGAAAGTCCGTTTAGCACGTGAGAAGGCAGAGTCTATGAAATGGGAAGGGTAGCCAAGACGGGAAAATGAATTATGAAGAGAGGAAATTTCTGATTCAAGGAGCTGAGGATCACAAATGCTGAGAGCACAGAGAAAGAGGGAGATAAGAACACTTCTTTCGACAGAGGAAGCATGATACGAAAAGTAGTGAATGTACATGCCATTGTACATAGGCTTGCGATACCCGGAAAAGGCAAAACTTCTATCTGAGTGTTGGAAATGAACATCATGGAAAGGAAGCAAGAAATTAGAGCCCCATTCAGCTTTAAACTTAATGGAAGGGGCAAGATTATTAAGAGCATCAAGAAATGGTTGGAAGAGACTTGAGTCATGAGGCCAAAGGGCAAAGATGTCATCTATATAGCGGAGCCAGAGTGAAGGGCGCACATCAATAGTAGGAAGAACAGTCTCGAAGAATTCCATGTAAAGATTAGCAAGATTAGCCACTGGAGCTTGTGAACAGCTGACTGAGGCCTTCTACTGGCTTGCCCGTCCATCCTGTTTAATTAAAAACTGAAGATAACGTCATTTGGTGATGATCGAGGATCGAATGATCACACTGATGGAGTAACCCTTGAGGAGGTTACAGCCAGAGTGAGACTGCATACGGCTGCCCGTCTTGTGGTGTAATACCTGTCTTCTTACTGGCTAGATGTTGGGCTGTGATGCGGGAAAACTTTGAGAACATTAACTATTTTATTTTTATTTTTTTATTATCACACTGGCCGATTCCCACCAAGGCAGGGTGGCCCGAAAAAGAAAAACTTTCACCATCATTCACTCCATCACTGTCTTGCCAGAAGGGTGCTTTACACTACAGTTTTTAAACTGCAACATTAACACCCCTCCTTCAGAGTGCAGGCACTGCACTTCCCATCTCCAGGACTCAAGTCCGGCCTGCCGGTTTCCCTGAACCCCTTCATAAATGTTACTTTGCTCACACTCCAACAGCACGTCAAGTATTAAAAACCATTTGTCTCCATTCACTCCTATCAAACACGCTCACGCATGCCTGCTGGAAGTCCAAGCCCCTCGCACACAAAACCTCCTTTACCCCCTCTCTCCAACCTTAACTATGTATACAAAAATAAGGGACCGACATCTCTCTCTGGGTATTAAGTCTCTGCTGAATTCTATTTTTTTCCTTTCTCTGTGAGGGACTCTTGATCTAGGGAAGTGGATCTATCCTCCCCTTCCTTGGATCAAGTAAACTTGCCTCCTATTTCCCATCCACTATAATGCTTTTGCGTTTCCCCCTAATTTTAATAATAATAATAATAATAATAATAATAATAATAATAATAATAATAATAATAATAATAATAATAATAATAATAATACTAATAATAATAAATAGTAATAATAATAATAATAATAATAATAATAATAATAATAATAATAAATAGCAATAATAATAATAATAATAATAATAATAATTTCTCTTTGCCTTCCACTTCGGTTTCTTCCTACTGCGATTATTCTTCATATCCAACTTTCTTCTCTTACTTTTCTTATCATTATTTTTCAATTTATTTTTATTCTTCCCTTTCTACGTGTAAGAAACACTATCATTTTCACTGAAAATTTTAGGTATAAATGTAATTCTAAATAAAAGGAATTTTTCGTTAATGATGAGCTTAGTGCTAACAATTGTAACAATAATAACAACAAAACGAGCAGTAACAATAACAACACTATCAATAATAACATTATAATTTTTATTATTTTGCAACAACAACAATAACAATCTTATTATTATTATTATTATTATTATTATTATTATTATTATTATTATTATTATTATCAAATTACCGATAATATTGTTATTAATAACGGAGATGATATCAAAATTCTTTTTACTTTTGCTGTTGTTTTAGAAATTTAGATCATTCTTTCTTTATCTCCAATTCTTTCTCCCTTATTTTCTCTTCTCTTCTCCCCATGCCTCCTTCACCTACAGTCTTCCACAAATGCCCTATCCCAGTTTTCCATATCCCGTAATCATATTTCTATTTCTCCCTTCTAACGTCTATCCTCCCTCTATTACTCTCTCCCCATCCTCTCGTCTTATTTTTTGGGTACCTCCTGTCCTAACATTCTCATTCCCTCCCATCCTCCCTCCTTATATGGCGTACCATTGTTCCCAGCGACGTCTGATATATTTTCTGTCAACAGCAGCCCTCTCACCCCATCTCATATGTTCTTTTTAAATCTCTCTATCTCTCTCTCTCTCTCTCTCTCTCTCTCTCTCTCTCTCTCTCTCTCTCTCTCTCTCTCTCTCTCTCTCTCTCACACACAAGGGAGGAAGAAGGAGGATGGGATTTTAGGTATGGGTGACCGTTGCATTGTACGATTTGCTGTTGACGCAAATTTCAGTACCCAAAGCATTGCTAGGATGCGTAAATGCGGTATATTAATAGATTTAACTAAATTGATATTCTAGACGTAAATAGTGCGGATTACAATTAAAACAAAATTCTAAACAGTGAGAGTGATAAATCTTCAGCGAAAGAGAAAAGAATTGAAGGAGCCAAAAACTTTCCTAGATGACGCAAGTGTAAATAAAGGAACAGAAAACCTGGAAGACCAAGTTAACTATATATGGCTACAGATAAAACGGCAAAAGAATGATTATAAATAGTAAATACACTTGTTAAAGGCGAACGGCTCGCAGTATGAGAGCAAAGCCTATAAACTTTTTCGTTTAGATAAGTAAGGAACACGAAAGTGGTGAATACTGCAATAAAATTTTTAATCGACTGTGAGAACAAAATGAGTAATAGCGATAGAGTAATATTTTCCATTCTCAAAGGAACGCTCATGAGCTCGGTCTTCATAAATGAAAATAGCACTAACATATTCACGTTCTGCAACCGACACAATAAATATCAGCGAAATTACATGCCTTTATTACGCTGGAATTCACGGAGAAGCCGAAATTCAATAATCTATTCGGCCCGGACGAACTTCCAGCTCGATTATTAAGAGTCCAGGAATCAGAATCCTTGCTTACTGACTAGTATTATTCTTCGTAAATTTCAAGCAAAAATCAAAGTGCCAACTTAAGTCAGTACCCGATCAGCCAGGCTGTAGTTCGTACGGTGGACTACGTGCGTCCAGCAGTAACAACCAGGCTGATTAGGCCCTGATCCACCGGGAGGCCTGGTCAAGGACTGAGCCGCGAGGGCGTTGATCTCCGGAACACCCTCCAAGCAGTACACAGATGTCACTGCGAGGCTCAGATAAGGAGGTAAGAGATGTCCTTAGCGGCCCATTTTCCCATTAGCTCTACATCAATTTGGGGGCAACTAAAAGAAAGAAGCATTAAGGATATTAACGAAAATATTTCTAGACAATAATAACCTATTAGTAAAAAATTCACATAGAGTTCAATGTAAAAGATCCTGTATAATTAAATGTGTCTGACTAGAATTCTTCCATTATTTATATAAAAAACGGGGGCGTATAAAACCCACACAGAAGTATATGTAATTTCGAGTCTCTTAAAGACATACAGTCTAAAAGCACAGAAGGCAAACTTTACTTTCAGAAAACTGAGATAGTTACCACTAGGGGACCGAG
>NC_091312.1:12439183-12449183 GCF_038502225.1 Cherax quadricarinatus
GAGGACCACTAATATCGGTAGATGAGACGATGACTGATGTCATTAGTTCGAAAGACCAGTGAAGCCGGTAGTTGAGAAGATTGATATCAGTAGTTAAGAGAATCATTGATGTTAGTACAAGATTATTGATATCAGTCGTTAGAAGGACCACTGACGTCAGCAGTTGAAAAGACCATTGATGCCAATAATTAGAATAATTATTGATGTCAGCCGGTAAGCGAACCATCGATCCCAGTAATAAGGAGGACTATTGTAGTAGTTAGGAACACCATTGATGTCAATGAAAAGGATTACTACCATTAGTAGTCAGGAGTACAAGTGATGTCAGTGGTTTGTAGATGAATGGTTCAGAGAACCGACATGTCGGTTCTCTGAACCATTCATCTACAAATCTGTCAGACACTGCAACTTCTTGGGATCTTAGTACTTAGGAATTCTTCGCTTGCCTAATTCTTGGGCACGACCTACTTCCACATTGAACAAATGTGACACCACCTATGACTGCTGCACCTCTCCTGCCATACGGTTTATAAGCTGCTTCTCCGCTGATATGCCGTATTCTATTCAAGATTGTTGGACTGAACACATCGACTCAAGGTTGAGGGACTGATTACCTCATTCTTCTCCTGTTCTTCAAGTTTCTCCTACGTATGGACTGATGAAGCCACTGTGTGGCGAAACGTTTCCTCAATAAAGATACCCAAGAGTTGCACATGTGTCTAATTTATCAAGATGTCAGTGGTACTGTAATCTTACTTCATTCCCCTATTTTGCAAATAGAGTTTGTTGAGCTTACAAGCATAGTTTGTTGATGTTGCAAGCATAATTTGTTGACCGTACAAGCATAGTTTGTTGATATTACAAGCATAGTTTGTTGGCCTTACAAGCATAGTTTGTTGACCTTACAAGCATAGTTTGTTGATGTTACAAGCATAGTTTGTTGACCGTACAAGCATAGTTTGTTGATATTACAAGCATAGTTTGTTGGCCTTACAAGCATAGTTTGTTGACCTTACAAGCATAGTTTGTTGACCTTACAAGTATAGTTTGTTTATCTTACAAGCATAGTTTGTTGACCTTACAAGCATAGTTTGTTGACCTTACAAGTATAGTTTGTTTATCTTACAAGCATAGTTTGTTGACCTTACAAGCATAGTTTGTTGACCTTACAAGCATAGTTTGTTAACCTTAGAAACATAGTTTGTTGACCTTACAAGCATAGTTTGTTGACCTTACAAGCATAGTTTGTTAACCTTAGAAACATAGTTTGTTGAGCATAGTTTGTTGACTTTAGACGCATAGTTTGTTAACCATACCCCCGGCCGGGATTGAACCCGCGGTCATAGTCTCAAAACTCCAGCCCGTCGCGTTAGCCACTAGACCAGCTAGCCACAATAAGATTCATCCAACTAGGTATATTTCTACACCATAGGAAGGTTAGCACAGGCACCTCTGTGACCACAAATGCAAGTTTTTACAGACGAATCTACCTAGTTGGACGAATCTTATTGTGGCTAGCTGGTCTAGTGGCTAACGCGACGGGCTGGAGTTTTGAGACTCTATGACCGCGGGTTCAATCCCGGCCGGGGGTATGGTTTATTTGCAATTGTGTCATTACGATTTCTTAAGTCAGTTTGTTAACCTTTTAATCATAGTTTTTTTACCTTACAAAGCATAATTTGTTAACCTTTTAATCATAGTTTTTTAACCTTACAAAGCATAGTTTGTTAACTTTTTAAGCATAGTTTGTTAACCTTTTAATCATAGTTTGTTAACCTTATAAAGCATAGTTTGTTAACTTTTTAAGCATAGTTTGTTAACCTTTCAAGCATAGTTTTTTAACCTTTTAAGCATAGTTTGTTAACCTTACAAGCATAGTTTGTTAACCCTAAAAACATAGTTTGTTGACTACATTCTGTGCCTGAAGATCCTCTGTTGGCAAGATACCTTCGAATCATTGTTTATGATTTTTGTTTCCGCAACGGCTTTTGTAGTGTCCGGCACTTACTGTCTCTTTACAGATGGTGACAAGTCAAATTTTGCAACTGCCTTCATCTTCTCACTTGCCTCATCTTTTCAGAACCTGCAACAAAAATCACGGTTTCATTGGTTATCCCTTATTATGCAGAAACAAGTCCCTTACTTTCTTCACTAAGGAGCATATGTTATGCCCAATGGTCCCTTAATACTGTGATCCCTCGTGCACTCAGTTTCAAACTTTGAGCTCAGACAACTAGAGAAGGAACATCTGAGCAGCTTCAACCTTAAAGTGGTTGGGTATTTTGATAACTAGAGAATGCCTCCTCTGATTGGCTTTACACTTTCAAAGCTGGAGTATCTTAGCAAGAGGTTCCATCTTGCTATTTTTAATGAACTGTGATATTAGTTACCATGTGATTGCTTGTGAATGCCTTTTTTGACTGGTTTCAAATCTTTAAAGCCATTGGTTAACAGGACCACTGTTGATAAAGAGGAACACTGATAGCCAGATGAGAAATAGTGGCAGTGAAGTCAGTACTAGTTAAGAGGTCCATGTATGCAGACACACATATAGAAAACAGAAAAAGATTAATATAAAATAATGATAAAGAGAGAGAGACAGATAGACAGAGCAGACACATGAACACTTAACCCACCAATACACTTGTTGCACGCACAAAATCACAGACACAAAATCACTCAAGGCAGACAGACGCACACCATAACACATAAACTCACACATGGATTCAGAACGCAGTTTCCAGCACGAATCTGCAAAACTGCACAATTCGTCGATAGCTAAAACAGGTGATGAGGTTATGTTTACGAGTCTATGAGCAGCAGTCACCTAGTATACAACTGGGTGAGTACAGCTAAGTTTCATGCAAATACACGAGAGAGAGAGAGAGAGAGAGAGAGAGAGAGAGAGAGAGAGAGAGAGAGAGAGAGAGAGAGAGAGAGAGAGAGAGAGAGAGAGAGAGAGAGAGAGAGAAGCAAAACACTAATAATACAAGGAAAAAATCCAGAAATACTATTACCACTGCAAGGTTTTAAAAATATTCTTCGTCCCCTTAGAGCAAATATAAATGCCCCTCCCACTGCCCCTCCCCCTGCCCCTCCCCCTGTTCCTCCAAGACCAAGAAAATCAACCTGCTCGACTAATGGCTGAATATTCCTTCTTTCACTATCATTTGTACTAATTTGTATAAAGATAACGAATGCTATATACGAAGAGGAGCAATACTCCATTCTGAATTCGCTCATTAATCCCCACAAATCGGAAATTTCCATTTATCTCAGTTAACCATTGTAAACAAATTCGACATATGGACCGCTGGGATTTTCCAAGTATTTTATGTTAACTACGTCGATCCTGGAATTACATTTATTCATTAGGATTAAAGGCCTAAAATCTATTTATATAACGTTATATTTTCCTGATGTGTATCACAGTGGAAACACTACGACCCCAAAGAGATGTGTGTCTGCCAGAGCTGTGGGCAACCCATGGCAGAACAACAACAAAGAAAAATTTCCTTTTTAAGCTGCGATTAATCTGATTCGTCACTCGACAACAACAAGTACCTACGGGCAGAGTGACTGACAGATAGACAGACACACAAACACATACACACACGCACACGCATTCACATACACACACACAAACACTCTCTCTCTCTCTTTGTCTATATTCCTTAAGGTCAACAAACAGAATAACTAATAATTATAATCCTGATCATAGTAATGATAATAATAATAATAATAACATTATACTGTTTTTTAAACAATGACAATATTAGAAACTGCATTAAGAATAATAAAACAAATATATAAGTAAAGCAATAAAAAGGGGAAAAAATAAGTAAATAAATAAGTACTTCCCAATACGGAATTCGTTCAAGAGAAAAACCTTGATAATTTTATCTCTCTCTCTCTCTCTCTCTCTCTCTCTCTCTCTCTCTCTCAGCCGCGCCTGATCAGCGGACTCGTTTTCAATGGCCTTCGTAATCAGGTATGCATTTTTTTTGGCCCCCCTCTTCTGATTAGGGATTTTTTTTTATCCCTCGCATGTTAAAGGGTTTCCCCCCCCCCCACCATCACTCCCCCATCCTATAACTGTTTGCCACTGATGTTTTTTTTTTTTTACTTTCTTTCCTACAAGGAGATCTCTGTCTAAGCAATTTCTTTGACTGCAAAAATATGTTTTTCTTTTAATTAATAATACCCAAAATGCGTTTCATTTTAATGAGCTTCCTCATTCCCTAAGTTTTTTTCCAAGGCAATTTTCTTTTCCGTTTTTCGCGAAGAAAAGACACGTTGGAGACAAACACTCTTCGAGGCAACGTTTCGCTCGTGTAGAGCTTTATTAAGACTTATTAAAGCTCTAAACAGAGGGCAACGATGTCTCATTATAAGCTTGTCTGCAACGTGTATTGTTAAGCTTATTTCCTCTAAGTATGAGAATCAGACAATGTCGTCTCCCCATCCGTAATTCTCTCTATCTTTTTTTCTCTCTCTCTCGTTAATTTCTTACAAGATTAGTTACAGGACTTCTCCAACTTTAAACCTTTTCTATATTCGTCAACTGATACTTATTATTATTAACAGATTCAAAGGAAAGTGCTAAACCCGTAGGAACATACAAGGCCTGAGGGATGGAAGGAAAGAAGGTATCGAGGTTCGATCTCAGGGAATGATTCCTGCAGTTCCACTGGACCAGTAACCCTTCACAGGCATCAGGGAACCTCCCTCTTTCAGGAGTTTATCTGTTAAGAGAACAAGTTCTTTCTTTAACAATAATTTCTAGTCAAAGAATATATTATCCCAACTTTGTTTGATCGGCGAACTCATCTGCATAACAACGTTGTGTTAGGAAGCAACTCTGTTGTGAAAAGAAAGTTATGGTCTGAAAACTGGTACCTACGAACTCCGTGCTTGGTGCCCCATGCTTGGTGCTCCATGCTTGGTGCTCCATGCTTGGTGCTCCATGCTTGGTGCTCCATGCTTGGTGCTCCATGCTTGGTGCTCCATGCTTGGTGCTCCATGCTTGGTGCTCCATGCTTGATGCTCCATGCTTGGTGCTCCATGCTTGGTGCTCCATGCTTGGTGCTCCATGCTTGGTGCTCCATGCTTGGTGCTCCATGCTTGATGCTCCATGCTTGGTGCTCCATGCTTGGTGCTCCATGCTTGGTGCTCCATGCTTGGTGCTCCATGCTTGATGCTCCATGCTTGATGCTCCATGCTTGGTGCTCCATGCTTGGTGCTCCATGCTTGGTGCTCCATGCTTGGTGCTCCATGCTTGGTGGAAGTCAATCAAGTTGGCTGTGGATGGTGAAGGAACGTCCATCCATTGTTACATTTATAAGGGCAAACGCTTAAAGTCGTGGGGGATCATACAGAGGAGCTAAAGGAATGGGAGATAATCAGACTCGATCCAGGAAAAGAGAGGGTAGGTCTAATTCTTTGGATTAAGAGCCGTTCACTGGAATCAAGGCATCTTCCCCTCTCCATGATCATATAATGGCATGTTACATAGTAAGACCATCGCTCTGTTCTCGTAGGAAAATAGTATACTATTAACATATTTATGGGGTAAATCTAAACCTTTACGGGTCATATAGCGCCAAGGGGGGGGGGAATTGTATAATCAGGTTTGATCCTTTGGCCAAGAGCCCTTTGGAAAGCTCAATATATCCGATGGCGTAAGACAGTAGGGAAAAAAAAATCAACATCCCTTCTATTTCAGAAATTGAGATGAGTGATCAAAAACTGGGCCTGCTGGGAACTGAACATCAGTGACACAACTCGATTTTGAGCACCGAGAGCTCATTTCCTGCACCGGGCCTGATTAGACACGAGCGTCTCACGGCTCAATAGTCACTTTGTGCGGCAGGCGAGGAGAACGACGCTACCTCCGTCAGCGCCGCTGAATCGCACGAGCCTCGAGACAATGACGATTTCAAGGCCGGCGTGACTCAGGTTGGAGCGACGCGATTTTCGACGCATGACTGGAGTATGAAGCTGCGCATCACACCCACTCAAGTCTATATGAACATTAGGCCTTTAAAATTCAAAGGGGATATTAAATACAGATTTACCTGGAGGGTTGCACGTTACATTTGACATGGTTTCTACGCTTCAAGACAACGAGGCTGCGCAAGAGGAAGCATCTGGTGATGCATATTGCAGCTATATTACACGAATGATGAATGAGAGGATTGATATTGAGATCGGTATGTATTTAAGTTCGATGCTCTGGGGTATTTGAGTTTAAAGGTCATACCAAACACACTCATACACAATTTTATTCTCGCTCGTCGATAAGTTCTGCGCATCACTTTCGCAGATACGTCGAGACTTGTTTCTGTAATAAGTATAATTGTTTATTTTCCTTAGTTTACACTTTTATTTGCCCCTTCGATGATGCTGATGATGTGTGTTTGTGTGTGTGTGTATCTCGGGGACAGGGTACACATCGCATTATAGAGAAGGAGTTCCCGAACAAGTTCTTTCAATAACTTTCTCTGCCAAACTTTTGCATGTGTGGCTGGGCTTGTCATTCACAAGTTTGATGACGCTGGTGCTGTTGCTTAGCTCTGCGAGGGTCGTAGGCGATCTCGCGCGATGCTCGTATATCGCTTGGCGGCACTGAGCTTACACGACACTTTAAACTTTTCTATCGCGTTCTGATATTGATCAGTGTCTGATACGAAAGTATTAACTAAAGGTTCAGACAGTGATATGAAAGTGTTAACTAAAGGTTCAGACAGTGATATGAAAGTGTTAACTAAAGGTTCAGAGTGATATGAAAGTGTTAACTAAAGGTTCAGAGTGATATGAAAGTGTTAACTAAAGGTTCAGACAGTGATATGAAAGTGTTAACTAAAGGTTCAGACAGTGATATGAAAGTGTTAACATAAGAGTCAGACAGTGATATGAAAGTGTTAACTAAAGGTTCGGTCAGTGATATGAAAGTGTTAACTTAAGGTTCAGACAGTGATATGAAAGTGTTAACTTAAGGTTCAGACAGTGATATGAAAGTGTTAACTAAAGGTTCAGACAGTGATATGAAAGTGTTAACTAAAGGTTCGGACAGTGATATGAAAGTGTTAACTTAAGGTTCAGAGTGTTATGAAAGTGTTAACTTAAGGTTCAGACAGTGATATGAAAGTGTTAACTAAAGGTTCAGACAGTGATATGAGAGTGTTAACTAAAGGTTCAGACAGTGATATGAAAGTGTTAACTAATGGTTCGGACAGTGATATGAAAGTGTTAACTAAAGGTTCAGACAGTGATATGAAAGTGTTAACTAAAGGTTCGGACAGTGATATAAAAGTGTTAACTTAAGGTTCAGGCAGTGTTAATTAATAAACTCTGCATCTAGAAGAAGACTAATAACGCTAATGATTCTCTGTCTCTTCCTCTTCCTCCTGTTTACTACTTTGTCTGTCCTCCTCTCCTCTCCTATTCTCTTCCTCTCTCTCTCATTCCTTTCTTTCCACATTCGTTTTTAATAAACCCCCTCTCCTTATTTCCTGGCACTATCGCTTATTTCCTTACCCAAAGTAACCTCCCATTTTTTGAATCTCCTGTTCTCTCCTTCCCTATTAAACCTCCCCACGTCCTCTCACCTATTATTCGCTTAACCTCTTCAGTTCTCTCCTTAATTCCTTTATCAGATCTGACTGGCAAAAGGGTCTGACAAGTATAGTAAATGGACTCGGGATGAACGGCAAATCTTAATTCTCACAAAGTTTCGCTCAGCGTTGATAGAGCTCAGCACTGAACGAAACTTGTCCTGCATACACTATGTTTCTCTCGTGCCGTTTCCCCCTCACGCTTCATCTCACTCTCCTCTCTTTATCTCCTGCGTCTGAGTAAGACTCCTCCACTGGTCCACTAACAAGACTATTATACTCTTTGAGAAATCTTTAACAACTTGTCTGAAATTCTGTTTTCCACTTTAATTTCCCCTCTTCCTGGATGACTCTCTGAGGTAACCAACCAGGTGTGTCTTGGTGTCTTCAGGCGTAAACCAATTATGTCTCTTTTTATTCGTGAAACGAGCACCGAGTGTTCAGTACGAGAAAGGGAGAGAGAGAGAGAGAGAGAGAGAGAGAGAGAGAGAGAGAGAGAGAGAGAGAGAGAGAGAGATTAACAAGAAAATGTTTTCTCACACACATACGCACACACATGCAACATTGAACAGGACACAGCAACAAGCAACATCTTTCAGATATCGTTGATCTTCCTTTGGCAATACTGAGACCTTGGCAACCTCTTGCTCACCCTTGGCTTATTTAATCTCCCTGATTCTCTCTTTTTTTTTTTTTTTTTTTTTTTTTTACACAGGGTTTGACAAGGTTAAGGATCCCTAGTTTTATTGACAAGCTATTTACAGGTTAAGGATTCCTAACTTTATTGACAAGCTCTCTCTCTCTCTCTCTCTGTCTTCTATGTTATTCTCTCTCTTAATCAACTATTTATTTAAGGTTATTTATTTCCTTAGGATGCAGATCCCGTTTCCTACCATTCTTTCATTCCTTCTTCATCCCTCCTTTCTTCCTTTCTTCCTGCCTTCCTTCTTCCCTTTCTGCTTTCCTTTCTTACTTCCATCATTCAAACATTTAAATATTCATTCAAATAATTCATTCGGTAAATCATTCTGCATCTATCTCTCTCTCTCTCTCTCTCTCTCTCTCTCTGGATAAGGATGTAAATGCCTTAGAGAGATGGAGAGGATACTGAGGGAAGATATTGAACGTTGATGATGGAATGGAGATAGAAATCTCATGCATGGAGAGTGGAAGAATAACATTTATTAGAATGAGTAATGAACAGAACGTGGGAATGAAGGATTTGAAGGATGCAACAAGGAGTTTGAAGGCGTCAAAGTAGATGGAAAGAATGTGATTAAAAATGAATTTCTGAGACCAGTTGATTAAGCAATACATAGTTATTGTTGTTGTTGTTAACATTATGGTTGCTATTGTTGGTATTATTATTATTATTATTATTATTATTATTATTATTATTATTATTAAAGGAAATGGGAGGTAATGAATGGGATTGGTAAGTCAACTTCACTGGATCCAGAACTTCTCATCAGCATCAAGGCTTTGCCCTTGAAGGTGTGAAGGGTACAGCGTGGAAGTGGTGTGTGTGTGTGTTAAACGTGTGTTTGTAAAGAGGGAAGGTACCTAAGGATCGCCAGAAAGTATCTATGGTTTATCTGTTTAAGCAGAAAGTGTAATAGTCCTAGGAAATTAAGACTTTTGAATATATTAGTTAAAGCATAGGGGAGAAATATTTTTAAGAGAAGGACGAGAAAGATAAGGAAGGAGGGTAGGAAGGAAGAAAGGAAGGAAGGAAGGAAGGAAGGAAGGAAGGAAGGAAGGAAAGGAGGAAGGAAAGGAGGATGGAAGGAAAAGGAAGGAATGAAGGAAGAAAGGAAGGGTGAAAGAGAGAAAGAAAGGAAGGACTGAAGGAAGGAATAGAGGATGAAAGGAGGGAAAGGAAGAAATAAATGAATGAAAAAAGGAAGGAACATGTAAAATGTGTCAATTACGGGAAGATGTGTGTTTGGATCACGTGTTTTCTATGAAGATTCCCAGCAAACACGTACAAAAAATGAGCTTCTCGTTTAACCTGTGGAGGGAAGCGACGAGACTAAAAGTACAAAGGGAAAATACAGTCAAAACGCAAAGTAAATTGTGAATACTAAGCCGTACTACACAAATTGTCGAAGATAAAGCACAAATGTTAAGCACATTTTAATTGAAAGAAATGTTTCTCCTATTTGTAGAGCTTGATAAAGCTCAATACATGAAGCTTTTTCAAGCTCTACACAGAAGTTTGTGAAGAAAAGTTGAGAAAATTATTAGTATCAGGTAAAATGTGCAGGTATAATTAAGACGGCCTGGGTAATTGAACCTGTGTGCTTGTGAAGAATTGCTGGTGATAAAGACAGATTTATTGCTGTTTCTTTCTCCAAATTATATGAAAAAAGAGAACACTAAAT
>NC_091312.1:12454183-12459183 GCF_038502225.1 Cherax quadricarinatus
CCTGCCTCCACTACTTCACTTGCTAGGCTATTCCACTTGCTGACAACTCTATGACTGAAGAAATACTTCCTAACGTCCCTGTGACTCGTCTGAGTCTTCAGCTTCCAGTTGTGACCCCTTGTCCCTGTGTCCCCTCTCTGGAACATCCTATCTCTGTCCACCTTGTCTATTCCCCACAGTATCTTGTATGTCGTTATCATGTCTCCCCTGACCCTTCTGTCCTCCAGTGTCGTCAGTCCGATTTCCCTTAACCTTTCCTCGTACGACATTCCCTTGAGCTCTGGGACTAGCCTTGTTGCAAACCTTTGTACTTTCTCTAACTTCTTGACGTGCTTGACCAGGTGTGGGTTCCAGACTGGTGCTGCATACTCCAGTATGGGCCTAACATACACAGTGTACAGTGTCTTGAACGATTCCTTATTAAGGTATCGGAACGCTATTCTCAGGTTTGCCAGGCTGCAGCGGTTATTTGGTTGATGTGTGCCTCCGGTGATGTGCTCGGTGTTATGGTCACCCCAAGGTCTTTCTCCCTGAGTGAGGTCTGTAGTCTTTGTCCACCTAGCCTATACTCTGTCTGCGGTCTTCTTTGCCCCTCCCCAATCTTCATGACTTTGCATTTGGCTGGATTGAATTCGAGAAGCCAGTTACTGGACCACATGTCCAGCCTGTCCAGGTCTCTTTGCAGTCCTGCCTCATCCTCGTCCGATTTAATTCTTCTCATCAACTTCACGTCATCTGCGAACAGGGACACTTCAGAGTCTATTCCTTCCATCATGTCGTTCACATATATCAAAAATAGCACTGGTCCTAGAACTGACCCCTGTGGGACCCCGCTCGTAACAGGCGCCCACTGTGATACCTCTTCACGTACCATGACTCGTTGCTGCCTCCCTGTCAGGTATTCTCTTATCCATTGCAGTGCCCTCCCTTTTACGTGCGCCTGATCCTCCAGCTTCTGCACTAATCTCTTGTGGGGAACTGTGTCAAAGGCCTTCCTGCAGTCTAGGAAAACGCAATCTACCCACCCCTCTCTCTCGTGTCTTACTTCTGTTACCTTGTCATAAAACTCCAGGTTTGTGATACAAGATTTGCCTTCCATGAACCCATGCTGGTTTTCATTTATAATCTTGTTCCTTTCCAGGTGTTCGACCACTCTCCTCCTGATAATCTTCTCCATGACTTTGCACACAATACATGTCAGAGACACAGGTCTGTAGTTTAGTGCCTCGTTTCTGTTTCCTTTCTTAAATATGGGGACTACATTAGCTGTCTTCCATTTCTCAGGTAGTTGCCCAGTTTCAAGGGATGTGTTGAAGATTGTGGTTAGAGGCACGCACAGCATCTCTGCTCCTTCTCTAAGGACCCATGGGGAGATGTTGTCCGGTCCCATCGCCAATTATCTTGTATTAGCACCACTTGCTTTAGTGATGAATATGGGGAATACATTTTTGCTAATTTTACTGTAAAAAACCTTAAGACACCTATAACAATCGGTGCTATTTACCGGATACCTCACACAAACATCCCAAATTTCAGTGAGAAATTAAAGTCACTAATAACAAACAGACAAATGAATAAGCACCACCTTCTCTTAGCTGGAGACTTCAACATCAACCTTGGCTTACTAGATGATCAGCCTGTAACTGATTTCATCAACAATATGAACAACACGCTTCTCATACCAACAATAACTAAACCAACCAGGCTCACTGAGACAAGTGCAACCATAATAGACCACATATGGACCAATATGCTAGCCCCCCTTAAATCAGGGATAATCACAGATAGCACTACAGACCACTACCCTACCTTCCTCCTGACAAACATTAGTAAACCACCACTTGAATACAACAGTCTCATTTAGACTCCATGACGAGGCCTCAATAAGGAAGTTCACAGCTGACCTAGAGATTGTTGACTGGCCTACAGAATTCTCCAAGGCCAATGGTATTGATGACTGGACAGACATTTTTCTTAACAAATTACTTAGACTATACAACAAACATTGTCCTATAAAAACGAAACAGATCACAAACAAACGGCTTGGTTGATCATGGCTAACCAGCACCATTCTGAAATCCATTGACAAGAAACACCAATATGAAAAGCAATATAGACAGGGCTTAATACACAAAGATATTCTTAAACACTATTCATCAGTTCTCACCAAAGTAATAAAGAAAGCCAAACAACTATACTACTCCAGTAGATTCACAGACACTAGAGGAGATATAAAAAATACCTGGAAAACACTCTCTCAGATTCTAGGGACCCACAAACTGAAAAAAAACAAGAATATTGTCCTAACTAAACCTAATGAAACACCACTACATCCCACTGACACAGCTAACAAGATAAACGACTTCTTCTCAACCATAGGATCTAATCTCGCCAATAAAATCCCACATACCAATGCCCATGCCGGGGACTACCTAGATGGGAATTTCCCAAATTCCTTCTATCTTGCACCAACTGAGCCCTCGGAAGTCACCGAGATTATAAAGTCACTTAAAAACAACTCAGGGAATCTGTCTAATGTCCCACCATTACTGTACAAGCGAGCAGCCCATATCCTTTCGCATGCTATTTCATTACTTTTTAACAAGTCACTAGAAACTAGCACCTTCCCGAAACTACTCAAGATGGCAAGGGTTACACCAATACATAAAGGTGGTGACCCTACAGACTTAAACAACTATAGGCCAATATCAAACTTACCATTGCTATCCAAAATCTTTGAGAAACTCGTGCACAGGAGACTATATTCATTTATAACAGCACAAAACATACTCAACCCCTGCCAATTTGGATTCAGGAAAAATAAAAGCACTAATGATGCAATCATAAAAATGCTAGATCTGCTTTACACAGCATTGGAAAATAAGGAATATCCACTAGGAATTTTTATTGACCTAAGAAAAGCTTTTGAAACAGTAGACTACGACATCCTACTCCACAAACTTGACCATTACGGTATAAGAGGCCATGCGCTTGCTTATTTCAAATCTTACCTTACTAATAGGTATCAGTATGTCACCATTAAAGACACAGCATCAACAACACGGCCACTTGATACTGGAGTTCCGCAGGGAAGTGTCCTTGGTCCCCTGCTCTTCCTCATATACATCAATGATCTTCCAAACGTATCCCAACACCTGAAACCGATTCTCTTTGCTGACGACACGACTTATGTCATCTCTCACCCTAATCTTGCCACCCTCAACACCATTGTTAACGAGGAGCTGATCAAAATTTCGACTTGGATGACAGCCAATAAACTTACGCTTAACACTGACAAAACCTACTGTATTATGTTTGGTAGCAGAGCAGGAGATGCACAAATTAACATTAAGATCGACAACACTCTAATTACCAGACATAATGAGGGCAAATTCCTAGGCCTATACCTTGACAACAACCTGAATTTCAGCACCCATATCCAACACATAACCCAAAAAGTATCCAAAACGGTTGGGATCCTCTCCAAGATACGATACTACGTGCCGCAAAATGCCCTTCTCACACTATACCACTCACTTATTTATCCATACCTCACCTATGCTATTTGTGCTTGGGGATCAACTGCAGCAACACACCTAAAGCCAATAATAACCCAACAAAAAGCTGCAGTAAGAATAATCACTAAATCCCATCCCTGGCAACACACCCCCCCCACTCTTCATAGATCTAAACTTACTCCCTGTTCAGTACATCCACACTTTCTACTGTGCAATCTACATCTACAGGACCTTAAACTCCAATATCAACCTTGACCTAAAACGCTTTCTTGATAGTTGTGACAGAACCCACAGTTATAACACCAGACACAAACATCTCTACGACATTCCCCGTGTCCGACTAACCTTTACAAAAATTCAATGTATGTCAAAGGCCCTAAAATCTGGAACACCCTACCTGAGAACTCTAAAACTGCAGACACATTCATCACCTTCATAACTACCATTAGAAAACATCTTATCTCCCTGATACACCCCATCAACTAACTACACGAATACCACCTGGTGGTTCACACTTACACTCACTCACCCATTTGACCATAAACAGAAATATTAATCTCAATCTTATAATAATGACTCCTATGATACTCCAATACTGAAACTATGTACTGTGCCAAAACAAAAGCATTCACATTGCTAAACTCACAAACTAGTATTTAGTCACTTAGCCATAATACCAACTTACCTCATAATTTGTAATATTTTAAAATAAAGAATTAAACTAAGTCTGCCCGAAATGCCTAGCCATGCTAGGCGTTCTAGTGGTACACTCTGTAATCATTATTTAACTACATGTAAACCACACAACAACCAAATTCTGTAAATTCAACACTGTAATGTTTATAGAGAATAAACTTTGAATTGAACGATTCCTTACTAAGGTATCGGAATGCTGTTCTCAGGTTTGCCAGGCGCCCATATGCTGCAGCAGTTATCTGATTGATGTGTGCTTCCGGAGACATGCTCGGTGTTATACTCACCCCAAGATCTTTCTCCTTGAGTGAGGTTTGCAGTCTTTGGCCACCTAGCCTATACTCTGTCTGTGGTCTTCTGTGCCCTTCCCCTATCTTCATGACTTTGCATTTCGCAGGATTAAATTCGAGAAGCCATTTGCTGGACCAGGTGTCCAGTCTGTCCAGGTCTCTTTGAAGTCCTGCCTGGTCCTCATCAGATTTAATTCTCCTCATTAACTTCACATCGTCTGCAAACAGGGACACTTCTGAGTCTAACCCTTCCATCATGTTCACTTATACCAAAAATAGCACTGGTCCTAGGACCGACCCCTGTGGGACCCCGCTCGTCACAGGTGCCCACTGTGATACATCATTACTTACCATGACTCGTTGTTGCCTTCCTGTCAGGTATTCTCTGATCCACTGCAGTGCCCTTCCTGTTATATGCGCCTGATGCTCTGGCTTCTGCACTAATCTCTTGTGAGGAACTGTGTCAAAGGCCTTCTTGCAGTCCAAGAAGATGCAATCA
>NC_091312.1:12464183-12474183 GCF_038502225.1 Cherax quadricarinatus
ACTGAGAGTAAAAGGTAGATGAGATACAAGGAAAATAGAAGCAGCAAGTAAGAGAGAGGTGAAGGTGTATAAACTAACAGAGGAGCAGTTAGGGTAAGATATAAACAACTATTGGAGGATAGATGGGCTAGTGAGAGTATACGCAATGGGGTCGAAGATGTATGGGGTAGGTTTACAAATGTAGTGTTAGAGTGTTCAGCAGAAGTTTGTGGTTACAGGAAAGTGGGTGCTGGAAGTATTGGTGGAATGATGATGTAAAGAGAGTAGTAAGGGAGAAAAAGTTAGCATATGAAAAGTTTTTACAAAGTAGAAGTGATGCAAGTAGGGAATAGTATATGGAAAGAAAAAGAGAAGCTAAGAGAGTGGTGAAGCAATGAAAAAATAGAGCAAATGAGAGAGTGAGTGAGATGTTATCAACAAATTTTGTCGAAAATATAAAAAAGTTTTGGGTGAGATTAATAAGTTGAGGAAGCCTAGAGAACAGATGGATTTGACAGTTAAAAATAGGAGAGGAGAGTTATTAAATGGAGAGTTATGGGTATCATGAATATTTTAAGGAATTGTTAAATGTTGATGAAGATAAGGAAGCTGTAATTTCGTGTATAAGGCAAGGAAGAGTAGCATCTTGTAGGAGTGAAGAGGAGCGAGTTTTGAGTGTGGGGGAAGTTCGTGAGGCAGTTGGTAGAATGAAAGGGGGTAGGACAGCTAGGATTGATGGGATAACGTTAGAGATGTTAAATGCAGGTGGGAATATAGTTTTGGAGCAGTTTGTGTTGTTATTTGCTAAATATGTGGAAGAAGGTAAGGTACCTAGGGATTGGCAGAGAGCATGCATAGTTACTTTGTATAAAGACAAAGGGTACAAAAGTGAGTGCAAAAATTACAGGGGGATAAGTCTGTTGAGTATACCTGGTAAAGTGTATGGTAGAGTTATTATTGAAAGAATTAAGAGTAAGACGGAGAGTAGGATAGCAGAGGAACGAGGAGGCTTTAGGAAAGGTAGGGGGTGTATAAACCAAGTGTTTACAGTGAAACATATAGGTGAACAGTATTTAGATGAGGCTAAAGAGGTTTATGTGGCATTTATTGATTTGGAAAAGGAGTATGATAGGTTGGACAGGGGGGGAAATGTGGCAGATGTTGCAGGTGTATGGTATAGGAGACAGGTTGCTGAAAGCAGTAAAGAGTTTTTACGAGGATAATGAAGCTCAGGTTAGAGTACGTAGGAGAGAGGGAGATTATTTCCCAGTAAAAGTAGGCCTTAGACAAGGATGTGTGATGTCACCATGGTTGTTCAATATATTTATAGACGCGGGGCTCTTGGCAAGAGGTGTGGAGTTAAAAGATAAATAATCATGACACTGTGCTTTTGGAAGATTCTGAAGAGAAGTTGCATAGGCTGGTGGATGAATTTGATAGGGTGTGTAAAAGAAGAAAATTAAAAGTGAATATAGGAAAGAGTAAGGTGATGAGGTTAACAAAAGGATTAGGTGACTAAAGATTGGATATCAGATTGGAGGGAGAGAATAAGGAGGAGGTGAATGTATTCACATATTTGGGAGTGGACGTGTCAGAAAATGGGTCTATGAAGGATCAGGTGAATCATAGAACTGATGAAGGGGAAAGGGTGAGTGGTGCATTTAGGAGTCTGTAGAGAAAAAGAACTTTGTCCGTGGAAGCAAAGAGAGGAATGAATGAGAGTATAGTTGGTGTGAATATAATGCAGAAAACTCGTAGTTTGGAAATTAAGAGGAGGTGCGAGATTACCAAAACTATTATCCAGAGGGCTGAGTAGGGGTTGCTGAGGTGGTTCGAACATGTAGAGAGAATGGAACGAAACAGAATGACTTCGAGTGTATAAATCTGTAGTGGAGGGAAGGCGGGGTATTGGTCGGCCTAGGAAATGTTGGGGGGAGGGGGTAAAGGAGGTTTTGTGTGACAGGGGCTTGGACTGCCAGCAGGCATGCGTGAGCGTATTTGATAGGAGTGAATGGGGACAAATGGTTTTTAATACTTGACGAGCTGTTGCAGTGTGAGCAAAGTAACATTTATGAAGAGATTCAGGGAAACCGGCAGGCTGGACTTGAGTCCTGGAGATGGTAAGTACAGTGTCTGCACTCTGAAGGAGGGGTGTTAATGTTGCAGTTTTATAACTGTAGTGTAAAGCACCCCTCTGGCAAGACAGTGATGGAGTGAATTATGATGAATGTTTTTCTTTTTCGGGCCATCCTGCCTTGGTGGGAATCGTTCGATGTGTTAATAAAAAAAATACAGATGACAAAGATGATAAATAGATAGATAGGTAGATGGTAAACAAGGAGAATGGCATTAGCAAGTAAGAGAGAGGTGAAGATTTATAAACTAGGGTAAGATATAAACAACTATTGGAAGAAAGATGTTCTAGTGAGAGTATAGGCAATGAGGTTGAAGAGGTATAGGATAGATTTAAGAATGCTGTGTTTGAGTTGAGATTGTAGGAATGATGAGGTAAAGAGAGTAGTAAGAAATGAAAAGTTAGCATATGAGAGGATTTTACAAAGTAGTAGTGATGCAAGGAGTATATGGAGAGAAAAGAAGAGGTTGAGAGAGTGATGAAGGAATGCCAAAGCTGAATAAATGAGTGGGTGAGATACAATCAGCAAATTTTTGAGAATAGGAAAGTCTTGGAGTGTGACTAATTAGTTAAGAAAGCCTAGAGAACGATTGGATTTGACAGTTAAAAACAGGAGAGGAGAGTCATTAGATGGAGAGTTGGAAGTATTGGAAAGATGGAGGGAATATTTTTTTGAGGAACTGTTAAATATTGATGAAGATAGAGAAACATTGATTTCGTCCACTGGGGAGAGAGGCATTACATCTGAATGAGTGAGGAATAGCTAGTTGACAGTGTAGTGGAGGTGCGTATGTAGACCAACTGTTTACAGTGAAGCATATAGATGAACAGTATTTAGATAAAGGTAAAGAGATTTTCGTTACATTTACGGATTTGGAAAAGGCATATGGCAGGGTGGATAGGAGAGCAATGTGGCAGATGTTGAAAATGTAAGGAATAAGCGGTAGGTTACTGGAAGCAGTTAAGAGTTTTTACGAGGATAGTGAGGCTCAGGTTAGAGTATGTAGGAGAGTGGGAGATTATTTCACAGTAAAAGTAGTTGCTAGATAGGGATGTATGATATCACCATGGTTGTTCAGTAGATTTATAGATGGGGATGTAAGAGAAGTGAATGCTCAGGTGTTGGCAAGAGGTGTGGGATTAAGAGATAAAAAACCTAACAAAGTGGGAGTTGTCACAGTTGCTTTTCGCTGATGAAACTATGTTTTTGGAGATTCTGAAGAGAAGTTTCAAAGGCTGGTGAACGAGTTTGGAAGGGTACATAGAAGTGAACATAGGAAAGAGCAAAGTGATGAGTATAACAAAAAAATTAGGTAATGCTCCCCTTAATATCAGATTGAAGGGAGGCAGTATGGAGGAAACGAATGTATTCAGATATTTAAGAGTAGACTTGTCAGCAAATGGGTCTATGAAAGATGACATGAATCGTAGAATTGATGAATGAAAAAAAGGTGAGTGGAGCATTAAGGACTCTATGGAGACAAAGAACGTTATCCATAGAAGCAAATAGGAAAATGTATGAGAGTATAATGGTATTAATGCTCTTATATGGGTGTGAAACATGGGTGGTGAATGTTGCAACAAGGAGAAGAGTGGAAGTTGTGGAGATGTCGTGACCGAGGGCAATGTGCTGTGTGAATATAATCCAGAGAATCCGTAGCTTGGAAACTAGAAGGAGGTGAGGGGTTTCTAAAAGTATTATCAAAGGGCAAAGGAAGGGTTATTGATGTGGTCTGAACGTACAGATGGGATGGAACAAAACAGAATGACTTGGAGGGCATAAATCTGTAGTGGAAGGAAGGATGGGTAGGGATCATCCTAGGAGAGGTTGGAGGGAGGGTATAAGGGAGGTTTTGTGTGCAATAAGGCGCCTCTTTGTAGTGGTCCACTACTCCTTAAGATGAATGATAAACACAGATTTAATACTTTGCATAATGGAAATGAATGTCATTGAGTCTTCAGGTTTATAAATTTCTGTAACTTGTTTTTCTTTCTATCAAACTAAATTAATGATCTGATTATCATATCTAATCCTTCTCACTCATAACTAGTGACATCAAGATACTTCTGACTGCAGTACAAAAAAACACCATTCTCATGCCTCACCTTCACGTTGATCGAAGTTACGGAGATGAAAAATTATGGAGGTGAGGGACTGACTACTTCGAAATTACTTCTTCAAAACTTAGTTTGTTCTGGAATTGATAAAGTAACGAATATTTCTGCTGTGGGGTGATTTACATCATCATGTAATTGATAAAGTGCTAAGTACCTCTGCTGTGAAGAACAAAAAGGAACAAAACCATGACTAGAACAGTACACAAATATCCCGCACACTGGAGAAAGAAAAGCTTATTACGACATTTCGGTACGACTTTGAACCAATCACAAGACACATTGTGTCTTGTGAATGGTCCAAGTCGGACCGAAACGTCGTCATAAGCTTTTCTCTCTTCAATGTGAGGGATATTTGTGCATTATACCTCTGCTGTGGGTTGATTTAGCTCATCCAAGAAAGTGAGCAAGTGACGCAATACTTCTGTAATTGTTTAGTGCGCACTTGACACAGTGCACTTGACACCGTGCACTGAAACAATAAACTCAGGGCGAGAAATCTGATTGGTTGAACGCTCTATTGCTCTTGACCAATTAGCAGTCGAAACCAGAGGCCCTTAATGGATAGTATTGTAATTAAGAGAAATGTTATGGGCGTTATTATTGCTAGGTATTATTATTATTTATGTTGTAATTGTTGCCGTTGCTGTAGCTCATGTAACTGATGATAAGATAAAATAGAATCACTTTGTTACGTTCAGAGTTCCTGAATATATTTGTTCAGAAGTTAAGAGCTATTATCCTGTCAGCTCATTTCCAGCCTATCCTCTTTTTCCTACATTAAATTTCTTACGAGATTCGCAACGTCAACTTACAAATGCTATTTTACTTAAGTTAGGGAAGACTAGGGTACATAAACCTATTAAACAGTTTATAGTAATGGCATAATAAGCACATTAAAAAAATGGCCATGGCACGTCTTACATCTGGGTGAAGGAGCATCACAGGGAAAAGCTCACATGTTCACCTTGTGAAATAAATATATTTACAAAATATGTAGATGCCGAGAGGAGCCAATTGGGGGAAAGAACTTTCTTTTCGGTTGACTGGAGTTTTTTGCTATTGTTCGTGTTTTGTGATTCTTTTTTTCCGAAAGAAAAATATCACAATACGCTGACATTCACTGCTAGAATCATTCGAGAAATGAATGATCTGTGAGGGAGTGATGTTCTTCAGAAGACTTCAGTCTGAGTGGAACTCCTGATACCTGCGCGTCGTGCTGTGTATTATCTGTCTTTTAGCCGTAAATAAAGTTGACCTCAGGAGGTAATATTGGCCTTGTGCATAGCATAAGGAACACCGACGTGCTTTCGTTGTCAAAGCATTTTTTTTTTTTTTAGGTTTTGCTGCCGAAGCGGCTGATTTATTGTGCACTTCATATTCATTATTGTGGAAAGTTGCTTAAGAGTATTTGGATACACAGAACACATAGAAACTAACAAGAGAATATCTCGGTATATTTTATTGTCGGAGGTTAGGCTGAAATTAAAATCTAACCAGGGCGGGTCAAGGAGAGAGATGAGCTGCCTTGCAAGGTTTTCTAACCCGTTCTTGAAACGGTGATGAATATTCAAGTGATGGAACCCAAGAACTGGGGTATACTAAAGTGATGGAATCCATGAAACAGGGCATATTCAAGTAAGAGTAAGCCTGTGCCTTGTACGGAGTCTTACACTCTATAAAAAACTGTGCTGTCGAGCACAGTGTGAAATATGGTTGCTCTAAACTTGTTGGCTGTCTTGCTTGCATGATTAGCCAACTCAGTCTCCAGAGTTATATCTCTCCTTCCGTGGTATATCTTTCTGTCACTCTCTCGTATTCTCTGTCTTAGTCTACCTGTCTCCATCTCTGTTTCTCAATCACTGTCTCCCTCTCTCTCTCTCTCTCTCTCTCTCTCTCTTTTTTTTTTTTTTTTTTTTTTTTTTTTTTTTTACACAGGGTTTGACAAGGTTAAGGATCCCTAGCTTTATTGACAGCTATTTACAGGTTAAGGATTCCTAACTTTATTGGCAAGCTAAGAGCTGTTACCTACATCAGCTCATTTGAAAGCATTTTTGTTATGAGACATACAAGTAGGGAACAGGATGAAGTTGGAGCCATCTGTGGGCCAGCATTTTCATTTGATCAACTGACGTTATCTCGTTGACATCATTATGCTGTACGAATGTGTTCCATACTCGAGTCATCCTGGGTATGTATGATCTCAGATGGAGTGATGTTCTGGAGAAGGGTACAGCCAGAGTGAAGTTGCTGCTTTCTGCCCGTCTTGTGGCATAAAAGCTTGTTTCACGCTGTCCTCGAAGTGGATCCAAGTGTGGTATTTTGACAATATTGGCCTTGTACATAACAGTAAGGCCACCCACATCCCTCCTATGTTGAAGGCTCTGCTGAAATGACAGATCTATCCAGGATGGGTCCAGGCGAGAGATGAGACGTCTTGCTCTGTTCTCTACTCTGTCAAGCAGTCGCAGATGAGAGGGGGGGCAGGCAAACCAAGAAAGTGGAGCATACTCAAGGTGTGAGCGTACTTGTGCCTCGTACAGGATCTTGCAACCCCTACTGTCAAGCAGATGCGAGATACGGCGAAGTGCTGTAAGCTTCCTGGCTGCCTTGTTTGCAAGATTTACAACATGGTTCTTCATGGTTAGTTTGGAGTCAAATTTCACCCCAAGGATATCAACTTCTTCTCCAGGTGCCAACATCGTCCCATTCATCCTTACTACTGCGCCAGCATTACCATCATGGTGCCTAGAGACGAACATCATTTGCGTTTTTTCAGGTGCAAATGTTACTTGCCATCTATTTCCCCAAGCTGATATAGCTCTCAGCTGGTGATTGATGTAGCTTAGAGCAGCTGGCATTTCTTCTCTTGGATAAGTGAATGTCAGTGTACAGTCGTCTGCATATGCATGTGATTCTGGGATGAGATGAAGAAGGTCGTTGAAGTAGACATTCCATAACAGTGGACCCAGCACACTTCCTTGTGGAACGCTTGCCCCAATAGGATGCCTTGCTGATTCCGTTCCATTGAGGACTACACTTAGAGATCTACCATGAAGGTAATCACTGAGGAGACATAGCGTAGAGCCTGCAATTCCCAGTGCTTGAAGTTTTGCTAAGAGGCCCTGGTGCCACACCCGGTCGAAAGCGCCAGCAATGTCCAGTGCTACCACACAGCTGACTTTGGATTCATCCAGTGACTGGTGCCACTTAGTGGAGAGGTTTAACAACAGATCAGCAGCAGAGTAACCTTTCCTGAAGCCATATTGACGATCACAAAGTAGTGAGTGGTAGTCAAAAAAATCTGTCATTTGTCTTGAGATTATTGTCTCAAGGATCTTACCAGTGATTGACAGGAGTGACACTGGTCTGTAGTTGCTGATTTCTGCTCTGCTCTTCTTTTTGTGAACAGGGACTACATTTGCCTCTTTCCATGGAGAGGGCCATTTACACTGTACTAGGCAGTGCTGAAAGATGCGAGTTAGAGGTGCTGCTAGCTGGTCTGCACATCTTCTCAACAATCTTGGGCTCAACTTGTCTGGGCCCACAGCCTTTTCTTGGTCAAGTGATTTAAGAAGGAAATGCACCTCCTCCTGCCTTATTGTCACCACTGACAGTTTTGACACAGTTCTTGCAGCTAGCCAAGGAGGGTCCCTTGCTGGATCAGGAACTTGCATTTTGGTAGCAAAGTGTTCAGCAAAGAGGTCCGCCTTCTCTTGACTACTAGTAGAGGCTCTCTCTCTCTCTCTCTCTCTCTCTCTCTCTCTCTCTCTCTCTCTCTCTCTCTCTCTCTCTCTCTCTCTCTCTCTCTCTCTCTCTCTCTCTCTCTCTCTCTCTCTCTCTCTCTCTCTCTCTCTCTCTCTCTCTCTCTTTCTCCACCAATATAAATAAAACGAGGCGGTGCTCTGTCAGTGCCATGAAGGGAGACATTGACACCCAATTTAACCTTAGGTCATTAAAGTCCTCTCAACGCTGCTCCCACCTTCGCTCCTTTGCTTTCTCCTCTTTATTCCTTATTTCCTCCCTCAAATACTATTTACTTTTTATCTCTCCCTGCAGAAAGGCACAGATAAAATAGCTTTGTAACAATAGTGGGTGACTTTAAAAGCTCTGATATTAACTGAAGGAACCTTTAAGGCAACCAAGAGGCTGCCAGACCAATCGATTTGACAGAAATCACCTTCCTAACACAAGATTTTCACGACGTTCAGATCAAGGAAAAAATATACTGGATCGTGTTTTGACTTCGGATATCGTCCTTGTTCATTCGTGAAACGTGGGGAAGGGAAACCAAAATGTTAGTTACAAGCATCATAGAGAAACGTAGAATCATATTAATTAAAAAGACTGCGGCCCAAAATCAAAATACACAGAGCAAGAGACAACCTTTAGGTCAGAGCTAGCGACTTCACACGGAAAAATAATGCTTGTGTCAATAGCTAGAAATAACAGGCGGAGAACCTCAGGGATCGCTCCTTTACCCGATCACTTTCACAGTTTTAATAGATGATAATGAAATGAGATTTATTTCTAAAAGCGCAAAGTTAACATACAAAAAGTCTTAGCCCGGTCCGCTGTAGATGATTCAATAACCTTTAAATATATATAAATATGTTATGTAGATTTTTAACCTAGGATAACCATATTAAGTGTAGGAGTTTGATTTACGTCTTTTGGGTCCTACAAGTTCTTAGACTATATGGATTTTAGGTTAAATAAAACGCCTATCCTAGACCCTCAAAACGCCGTTTTGAGTGTCTAGAATAGGCTCGTACAGTGGTAGGAAACCTAGACATCTGTTTTTACATATATCAGTGTTATAAACTGATATATTTAGGAAACTACTATCAAAATGACCTCGGAGAGCAGCTACGGCCGCGATTCCAATAACTGAACACCTACGTGTAAAATTTTCACACCTACATGCTTCGGCGAAGATTCGTCATATTTTACGCAGCTTCCCCCCCCCACACCCCACACACATATTATATATATATATATATATATATATATATATATATATATATATATATATATATATATATATATATATATATATATATATATATATATATATATATATATATATATATATATATATATATATACATATATATACATATATATATATATATATATATATATATATATATATATATATATATATATATATATATATATATATATATATATATATATATATATATATATGCAAACAATTGCAGACAGGCGATTTTAACTATGGAAATCTTTAGTTCAAGTACTTTCACACTTCTCAGTGCGTCATCAGGAGTTTTATCAATTCAATTATTATTTTTGCGGAGTAGGTCATGGGGAAGTTTTCTAGTTCCTCTTCAAGATACGAAAGCAAGTCAGAGACTTTAATGAACAGAGTTGTAACATCAAGGTTCATTAGGGTAAAGTCATCAGGAACATTTAATTTCTGGAGCCTTTCAGTAAGGTCAACATTATTTTTAATATGTGCGTATGAGATCTTACGACAATGGAAATTAGAAGTTTAACCAACCATTTAGATAGGTTATATGCTGCTGAGACTACTGAGCTTATAATAGGACGGGCTGGGTACGCTGGCTTATGGGTCTTGATTACTCAATATAGATAAGGTAGTGTTACTGACCGAGCCGACAGATATTTAATTAATTCATCATTCCCCTTCAATAACGTTTTAATATGTTTATTGAAATGGCTGTTGACCTGGTCGGTGGGGTTTTTAATGAGCAGTTCATACGTTTCATTATCACTCAATAAATG
>NC_091312.1:12479183-12484183 GCF_038502225.1 Cherax quadricarinatus
AGGGATGTTAGAAAGTATTGCTTCATTCACAGTGTTGTCAGGAAGTGGAATAGTCTGGGAAGTGATGTAGAGTAGGCAGGATCCATACATAGCTTTAAGAAGTGGTATGATAAAACTCATGGAGCAGGAAGAGTGACCTAGTAGTGGGCACTGAAGAGGCGGGGCCAGGAGCTGTGAATCGCCCCTGCAACCACAACTAGGTGAGTACATACACACACACACACACACACACACACACACACACACACACACACACACACACACACACACACACACACACACACACACAAGTGCATTAATTCAATAAGCTCGTGTAAATGGACCAAGAAACTAGTGCGTCTCCAACAAGCCACTTGAGTTAGAGTTAATACAAGAAGCCACTTAGAGCCCTTCCGATGCTTTGAGGGCTAGTTATTGGTGGAAGTGGGGGGAATGGGTGTTGTGGTGGTGGTGGGAGTGGTAAGGGTGGTGTTAGTGGGGGTGGGGTTTAGGGGGTTTTGGTGGGTATGGTGGTGAGTGGGGTCAGATGCTCATCGTCTGCCCTGCCTCTCGTGTCATCTTCCCGTTGCTTAGCAGCAGCTTCCGGCAGTTGGTGGAGCGTGTATTCACCTATTTGTGCTTGTGGGCTTCGAGTTTCAGCTTCCTACCTTACCAATTAATCTACAATTGGCCTGTTACTGGCTTATGACCATTTAAACTCTATCACACACACTCATCAAACAATGCATTGAGTTTCACTCGACACCACCATCCAACGCGTTCCACTTGCTTATAAAAAAGACTGAAAAGTTAGTGTGCTATAGTGACTTTAATGGCTCATCTGTGTTCTTAACCTCCAACTATGTCCTCTCGTCCTTGTGTCTCTCATTTTAAAATATTCTGTGTCGAAACATCCGAGTAAATTGTAGTTTGTAATTATATTCTCCCCGGTCACTCTTTCTCTCTCTTAATTTTATTTAGTTGAGTTCATTTACGTTCTGCTCATAGCTTAGCTTCCTTATCTCCTGGACCTTCTCCAGTTTCTGAACGTGTTTGATCAGGTGCGCACTAGTTGTTGTGTACCTTCTGATTGGTTTTTCTGACATTTCCTTCCTCATATAAGAACTCGGTGAGATGTTTACTCCCTTATCTTTTTCCTGGTTGCTAGTGCATGTCGTCTTCTCCGAGTTCTTTCCCCTAATTTTTTCAACCTTGTGAGGTTGGAAAACAATTCCAGTTCTGATTTAATCTTCAATGTTACGTCATTCATAAACTGTTACAATTCTTTTAATTTTTTAATTCGTTTTTATTTATTCCGAGCGTTCCTGCTTACTTCCCTGCTCTGTTGTCCTTAATGTTCTATAATGTGTCCATGCTCATCTCCTCATCGACCTTTCCCTCCCCCTACTGAACATCTTACCTCACCAATATATCCACCTTTATATACCTCAAACAGCCCTAACAACTTGACAGCCCTTCACCTCCCGTCTCAGTGGTTCCCTTTTCTCCCCTCCCTTCTCGTCCTCTCCCATCAGCTTTCCCTTTCCACCCACTCATCACACTGTCATAGTGATGAGCATTACTTGAGATATTCTCCAGGTCCTCTTGAACAGACTTGCCCCCTCCAGCCCATGTTTATTTCTGTTAATCACAGGCCAGCAGCGGTTATGGCAGCGGAGATTACCGCTGGTGGATCTGTCAAAGATCTTGGCTAATGATGCTGATGGAATATGGAGATGGTTGGAGAGATACTGATGCCCAGAGATGTTGGTGGGAGGTGGAGATGGTTATGATGAGAGATCAGATTGAGGAGATTTTGTGGTTACATGACGTAAAACTTGTAGGAGAAATAGTTGGTGAGTTTACGGTTTGTGATACAGATGAGTGGAGATGATCGGTGGTGCTGATGGTGGGCAAAGATGGTGTGAGTGGAAGTTAGTTATGTGGTGAGAGAGAGAGAGAGAGAGAGAGAGAGAGAGAGAGAGAGAGAGAGAGAGAGAGAGAGAGAGAGAGAGAGAGAGAGAGAGAGAGAGAGAGAGAGAGGAAAGAAAAAGTATCTCGAAGTTTCTTGGACTTACAAATAACAGAATACCTTGAGTTATCTTTCGAAGCTATTTCCTGACGACTCAGTTATACAGTAGTCGCTTTGTACGATTGTCATTCCCTTGATGATCCACCGTCAACTAATAGCTTCAGATAGTTTCTCCACTAACATCACGGTCTGAATGGACACAGCCAAAACTTGCATTGAATCTATTTGAAACTATTATTTTCAATGCTGTTAAAAAATCAGTTCTAAAAAAATTTACGTTTGCAACTTAAGTGACTTAATACGTTCTGGAGATTCTTAGGAAGTTGCAGAGGATACTGGAAAAGTTTGAGTGGGTGTGTTACTGACGGACGTTGAAAGTGAAATAGAAAATAGTAAGGTTACGAGAATAAAAAAAAAGTTTAAGCAATAGAAGATTGGATGTGTGATTGGAGGAAGAGATAATGAATGTACTTACAAATTTGAGAGAGGACATGTCGACAGATTGGTTAATGAAAGAAAACGTGAAGCACAGAATAGTCGTGGGGAAAAGGAAAGGTGGTGTTAAGGCGTCTGTGGGAAGAAAATGGTTTATCTATGCAAGAAAAAAAGGGTACGTTCCTAGAGTATAGTGGTATTGACACTTGAAGATGGGTGTGAGACACAGTTTTCAAACACGGCAGTGACGAGGAGGCAGGAAGCAGTGTATATGTCACATTTGAGGCAAAGTGAATTCGGTTCGTAGACATTAGATAACAGGGTCGGAATCCAATATATACATACACACACACACACACACACACATATATATATATATATATATATATATATATATATATATATATATATATATATATATATATATATATATATATATATATATATATATATAATTCAGTGAACGGAGACGAAGCTGCTGAGAGGGTTTGGTCATTTGGAAAGGTTGAACCCACTAGAATGACCAAAAGTGTTGGAAAGAAAGGTAGGGGTCGTACCAGTAAGGGCTAGAGAGGGAGTATTAAGAAAGTTTAAAGTGGTAGGGGCTTGAGCATTCAGCACTTATATGTAAGTGTTAAATAGGAATATACGTATTTTTAAGGATTAAGGTGCTGTTAGAGAGTTTGCAAAATATAGTTTATGAAAGGCTTTAACGAAGCAGATTACTTGGACTTGAATCCTGAAGCTGAGAATTAGTTACTGTACTCTAAATGAGTGGTGGGGATGTTATACTTCAGAAAACAAACAACTACTGAAAGAATGATGGTGAATTTTTCCGGTTTTGGAAGGTTACCTTATCTTGGAGGGGGAGGACCGGTATGATTAATAAAAAACAGTAGTCAGTTTTTTCTAGTGTTCTGCATATCTTCGGAACAACTTTTGTTCACATTGTGGTTTCACATCTTGCCTCAGAGTTTCATGCCATTGTTTTTATTGCAGAATTTGGCAATTCAAACATTTGTTCGCTTTTGTATAAAATTTGTTTCGTATTTTAAAAATTTAGATGAGATTAAATATTTTGAGTATTAACTTTGTTTCTTATGTAATTTAGTTCTCGTAATTTAGGTACCCAAACTGGACAGAATGCTTAAGTGCCATCAGGCCAGGAGCATTATAGAGCATCAATATTGTTTCTGGGGTATTATACTCAATTATCTTTGTTATTAATACAGAATTATGATGCATTTTTGGTTCTCAGATAAACATTGTAGGAGGTGCTGTCAAAAAGTTCCAGGACTCGAATTTTCGCGTGCTTCCCTGGTGAAATATGTCGACCGTATAGATCAAACGGTGGAGTACAATTCTTTGTGAAGCAGCGTAGCGAGTTTCAGTGCAGTCGGTCGCTCTGTTGAGATTAGACGAGCATTTTTTGGGTTGTGTTGTCAGTACGTTGAGGCGATTTTTTGTGTAACAAAGGAAAAACCACGTATGTGTGAAAATCTGCTTCAAGATCTGTGAAACGGCTGGTGAAATTCAACTAAAGGCTTCAGAAAGCATTTGGTGACAGTCAAATGTCGTATACTGTGTTTTGAATTGTTTTCTCAAGTCAAAGCAAGACAAACATCGGTTGAAGATGATGAACACTCTGGTCGTCTATCAACGTCAAAGAATAGAAGCCAATACTAAACAACGTGAGAAAGGTTATTCACGAACATCGTCTCCAGAGTATTCACAACACTGCAATTGCTCGGAAAATTTGTTATGGGTCGTGTCAAAGCATTTTGGCTGAAAATTTAAACATGAGGCGAGTGGCTGCGAAATTTAAGCCCCAACTGCTGACTCAAAACCAGAAAGAACATTGATTACTGCCCCCTCCCCCCCCAAAAAAAAAACATGATCGTCCCCCAACCTCCCTACTCCCCAGATCTAGCCTCTTGTGACTTCTTTCTCTTCCCAAAAATAAAACTGGCACTCAAGGGGCGGCGTTTTAATGACGTGGAGAAGATTCAAGGAAAATCGTAGGTTGCGCTAGACGCCATCAGGAAAGAAGCGTTCCAGAAAAGCTTTGAGAAGTGGGATAAAAGATTAAATGATTGAACATTCTCTGAAACACTCAGGTAACTCAAACTTATATGTAAATCAGTGGATAAAATGTTGCACCATATACATATATGGCAAAAGCAATATTTTTTTTGCTAATGCTAATGATATGTGAAGTTTACTCTTGAGAAAATTGTCGTCTTCTTGAAGACAAACTCAATCGACTTTTAATTTCGCATAATGAAGGTGGGAGACTCAGGTCAATCTTGGAAGGCAAATTGACGGAAAACATGAGACGTAGTGGTGGGGACGGCGGCGGCGGCGGTGGCGATGGTGGTGGGGGTGGTGGGGGTGGTGGGGGTGGTATTGGTGGTGATTCTCCCGGTGGTGGTGTTGGTAGTGCAGGAGAGAAGTGGCGATTGTGGTAGTGGTGGTGTTGGTAGTGCAGGGGAGAAGTGGCGATTGTGGTAGTGGTGGGGGGATTGATGGTAATAATGATGGTGCTTGCGGTGGT
>NC_091312.1:12491683-12509183 GCF_038502225.1 Cherax quadricarinatus
CGAAGTGGATCCAAGTGTGGTATTTTGACAATATTGGCCTTGTACATAACAGTAAGGCCACCCACATCCCTCCTATGTTGAAGGCTCTGCTGAAATGACAGATCTATCCAGGATGGGTCCAGGCGAGAGATGAGACGTCTTGCTCTGTTCTCTACTCTGTCAAGCAGTCGCAGATGAGAGGGGGGGGGGGGCAGCCAAACCAAGAAAGTGGAGCATACTCAAGGTGTGAGCGTACTTGTGCCTCGTACAGGATCTTGCAACCCCTACTGTCAAGCAGATGCGAGATACGGCGAAGTGCTATAAGCTTCCTGGCTGCCTTGTTTGCAAGATTTACAACATGGTTCTTTATGGTTAGTTTGGAGTCAAATTTCACCCCAAGGATATCAACTTCTTCTCCAGGTGCCAACATCCTCCCATTCATCCTTACTACTGCACCAGCATTACCATCATGGTGCCTAGAGACGATCATCATTTGCGTTTTCTCAGGTGCAAATGTTACTTGCCATCTATTTCCCCAAGCTGATATAGCTCTCAGCTGGTGATTGATGTAGCTTAGAGCAGCTGGCATTTCTTCTCTTGGATAAGTGAATGTCAGTGTACAGTCGTCTGCATATGCATGTGATTCTGGGATGAGATGGAGAAGGTCGTTGAAGTAGACATTCCATAACAATGGACCCAGCACGCTTCCTTGTGGAACACTTGCCCCAATAGGATGCCTTGCTGATTCCGTTCCATTGAGGACTACACTTAGAGATCTACCATGAAGGTAATCACTGAGGAGACATAGCGTAGAGCCTGCAATTCCCAGTGCTTGAAGTTTTGCTAAGAGGCCCTGGTGCCACACCCGGTCGAAAGCGCCAGCAATGTCCAGTGCTACCACACAGCTGACTTTGGATTTATCCAGTGACTGGTGCCACTTAGTGGGGAGGTTTAACAACAGATCAGCAGCAGAGTAACCTTTCCTGAAGCTATATTGACGATCACAAAGTAGTGAGTGGTAGTCAAAAAACTCTGTCATTTGTCTTGAGATTATTGTCTCAAGGATCTTACCAGTGATTGACAGGAGTGGCACTGGTCTGTAGTTGCTGATTTCTGCTCTGTTCTTCTTTTTGTGAACAGGGACTACATTTGCCTCTTTCCATAGAGAGGGCCATTTACATTGTACTAGGCAGTACTGAAAGATGCGAGTTAGAGGTGATGCTAGCTGGTCTGCACATCTTCTCAACAATCTTGGGCTCAACTTGTCTGGGCCCACAGCCTTTTCTTGGTCAAGCGATTTAAGAAGGAAATGCACCTCCTCCTCCCTTATTGTCACCACTGACAGTTTTGACACAGTTCTTGCAGCTAGCCAAGGAGGTTCCCTTGCTGGATCAGGAACTTGCATTTTGGTAGCAAAGTGTTCAGCAAAGAGGTCCGCCTTCTCTTGACTACTAGTAGAGGTGGTCCCATCCTGTCGATTTAGAGGTGGAATAAGTTCATCAGGTAGATAACCTTGTCTGTCCTTGACCAGGAACCACCAGGTTTTGGAGCCTACCCTACCTGATGCTAACTTTCTTTTAGTGTCCACCTCCCATTTAGCAATGGCCCACTTTTGAACATCACCCATATGCCTACAGGCTTGCATGTGCAAGTTCCTGTTATAGGTGGTAGGATGTCTCTTATACCTTCGCCATGCTTTGTACTTAGCAGTAGCAGCCTCTCTACAACGAAAGCCAAACCAAGGCTGATTTGTAGGCTTCGTCACATATTGCCGGTGAGGAATGTGTTCTTGTTGTAGATTAAGGATGTGTCCAGTGAAGGCTTTCACTTGGTTGTCAACATCCCCTTGGAGAAGAGCATTCCAGTCGGTGGTGGCGAGCTCAGAGCAAAGGGCTGGCCAATTACCTCTTTCCCATAGCCAGGTTGTGCGTGTGGACTCCTCACCTCGTTCTGTTGGGATCTTAAGTGTGGTAAAAACAGCCTTGTGGTCAGACGATCCAACGTAGCCGAGGGGTTGACAAGTGACTATGCCTTCTGCCAGATCACTCACTACTGGGTCAAGGGAGGAGCCAGAGATATGAGTAGGGAAATCAACAAAGTTTCTCATGTCAAACACTGCAAGAAGGTCATCAAAGTCCCTCTGTATAAGGTGCTGGTTGAGGTCACCAACAATTATAATATGTTGACAATTGTGTTGTAGCAGAAGGGAGTCAATATTTTCCATTAGGAAGTTGATAGGGTCTGCATGTTGCCACTGAGGTCTGTACATTGCACATGCTAGTACAGAGGTACTAGTGTTTATACAGAGCTTGAAGAACATCATTTCAAGATGTGTAGGGGTGGCAACATCAATGTGCGGGGCATGAACACTTTTAGAGAAGCACACAGCAACACCTCCTCCTTGCCCTTGCCTGTCTCTTCTCATCCATGAGGTGTAGCTAGCAATTCTTGCAAAATTTTCTGGAGTCCTGTCATCCAAAAATGTTTCAACAACAGCTATCATGTCGGGACGTCGAGTGTTCACAAAACTATGTGTGAGCTCTCCAACATTAGTAATGAAACCTTTAATGTTGGCCGACAGGATGCTGATAGACTGGCTCCTCATGATGATGTGGTCAGCTTGAGGTGGTGGGTGTGTAGGGAATGTAAGGTGCCTGCCCTTGAGAGAGGTAGGGTACTGAGGCAGCTGCAGGGATGTAGGTCTGAGGTCTTGTATAAGGCACAATCCCACCTTCTTGGCTGGGATAGGAGTAGCTAAGTGGGTGACGTGTGAGAGTGTTCACCAATTCAGAGATCCTGCTTGTTTGTTCTGAGAACAGGTCTCTAAACAGGTGGCCCTGTCTGTCAAGTTCCTTTTTCTTCCGACACTGGTCCTCCTGATGTCCTTTCTTGTAGCAGTAATTACACCTGGTATCTCGCAGGCAGTTGTTGGCAGTGTGCCCCTTCCGGTGACAGCGAGAGCACAGCCTAGGTGCCTGGGAGGGTGGACGAGGATTTGTTGCACCTCCTGTGTTTTGCAGATTTGTCCTCAGATTCTGCCGCTGGAACTGTGTTAGTGGAGGGCGAGACGGCTGTAGATGTCTTCCTCCTCCACGTCCTCTTCCACGTCCTCTGCCCCGTCCTCTACCAGTTCTGACAGATGTGTCCCTGCTGTTCGTACTTTGGCGCAGTAGGTGATCAGGTGCAGTGATAGTTCCCTGATCATTAACTGCACCAATCTCTGGTAGAGAAACTCCTGGCTCAGAACTTGCTGATGAAGCACTGCTACCAGATTCTGGAATAGTGTCGGCAGGTGTGCTGACAGGTGTAGGATCAGAGATGGTATGTGCACTGTCAAGTGGACTGGCAGTGGCTGAAGCAGAGATGTCAGGTGTAGGAGAATTAACAGATCCAAGGCTTCCCTCGTTGCTGGGAAGAGGATTTGTTCCCTCTGTGGTGGTCAGAGGAATTGTGTTAGAATTCCCAAAGGTAGTGTTTTGAACTCTGTCAGTCTGTGGGACCTTAGCGATGATAGAATTCCACCAGTTGTTTACTCCTGAGTTAAGCTCAGTGTGGGACTTCCAGTCTTTGTCAATAGTGTCACCATCAGCTGAGCAGTTTACGTCACTTGAAGTAGGCTTACACTGGCCTTCTGCAATAGCTTGTAGGTTATCTAATGATTTGAGGAGCTCATGAAGTGCTTCCCTGTGATGGATTATCTTAGCTGCAACTTTACAACACAGCCCAAGAGGGCAGTCTTGATCTTTGGATTGAAGTCCCTGAAGGACTTCTGAACCTTCCTCCTGTATCTCCAGGCTTGTATCCACATATACCACAGGATTATGGATATCCTTCAATTTTCTGAAATTTTCAACCTGGCTGCAACAAAATTCTTCTTCTGGAATGCAATCTGTGTGGCAGTAGTTGGAACAAGTAGGTTCCTTACATCTAAGAAGAATTTTGTCCCTTGTGGTATACCCACAAACACTGCAGTAACTACTGGGACAATAGCCAGATATCGTGAATATTCTTGCTATTTTGCGGTGTGAAGTCATCCCAGAGGAGGCTTGTAGGCTTGTATTTCATTCCCTTCCTCACTTCTTCACCATGTACCTTATCCCAACGGGTCTGAGCACTCCTTACTAGAATTTCCATTAACATGACCAGTAAAGCGGTGGGCTTGTAAACTCTAGCGCCTGGTTAGTTTTCCAGCAGTCCATGGAAATGTTCCATCCTCTGTGCTACATGCTTGCTCTCTTGTCTCTGCTTGTGTTCACTCGGTATTTTTGCTTTTCTTTCCGTTCCATGGCCTTCTCTTACATCTCTTCCTTGATTTATCATTTTCTTACATCCCTGAATTTCTTCAACCATTCCTTACATCCCTCTATTCCTTCTTCCTTTCTTTCCATATACTGCTTCATTCCTTACATCCCTTCATTCCTTTATCTTTTCCAAACATTCATTCATTCATCATTTCAATACATCCCATCATTTTTTTATTCTTTCCTTACACCCGTTCATTCCTTCATTCTTTTCTTTCATTCATTCATTTCTTCCTCTCTTCTTTACACCCCTTTATTCCTTTATCCTTTCCCTCATTCTTCTCATACACCCCTTCATTTTTTTCAATACATCCCGTCATTCCTTCACCCTTTCCTTTCATTCATTCATTCATCCTTTCCTTCCACCTATTCATGCATTTACCTGTTGACTTTTCCAGCCTACTATCAACTCTCTCTAAATGCACTGTCTTTTCTTCATAAAACTACCCATAACGTACAGTTTACATAAACATTAGCAAATCTATTTTTGCACTAAATATCAATTTTTAATGCTGATATAAAGAACATATGACCTTGGTACCGAGGCTCTTTATAAAGAAAGAAGAAAAAGAACATCTGAAAGTCATTATCTGCAGACGAAGAATGGTTTTTAGTAAGACTCTTCTTCATCAAGCTTCGTACAGACGGCTTACAGATGATCTTACATAGTTCATCGAGAAGGGGTAAAGAGACGACGGAAACAGCTAATTCGATTACCGCTATTTGGAGGACGTGAAGAAATCCCGTATGGTTGACGGCTACCTGGGGAGACTTCGAAGCTCGCATATGATGGTCTCGGAGCGTCTGGCCAAACCCTGGAACTCCGAGATGGACTCGCAACACCTAGAAGGCCTCTGGCCCCCCCCCAAAAAGAGGCTGTTGGTTGTCTTTGGGCTGAATAAGTCGAGAATTGGATTTTGAGGAAAATCTAAAGAGACTACGTAACGACGAGGATCCATCTTGAATGTTATGAATAAATATCGATCAGTGATACAGTGTGTGAAGTACTGGTCAGGCCTGTGAAAAGGTACAAAAGCGTGTGATATAGTATCGGAGTGCCTGAGAGCGAATACAAGTGTCGGAAAAGGGTTCTAAAGAGCATGCAGTGTGTGTGTGTGTGTGTGTGTGTGTGTGTGTGTGTGTGTGTGTGTGTATGTGTGCGTGTAGGTGTATTCACGTAGTTGTGGTTGCAGGGGTCGATTCATAGCTCCTGGCCCTGCCTCTTCACTGGCCGCTTCTGGATCACTCTCCCTGAACCGGGAGCTTTATCATACCTCTGCTAAAAGCTATGAATGGATCCTGCCTCCACTACATCTCTTCCAAAACTATTCCGCTTCCTGACTACTCTGTGACTGCAGAAATACTTCTAACATCCCTGTGATTCATCTGTGTCTTTAGTTTCCAAATGTGTCCCCTTGTTGCTGTGTGCCATCTCTGGAACATTCTGTCTGTCCACTGTTGCGACCCCTGAATGGGTCACAATGTACATAATGTATATTACCTGTTCGTATAATTTTATATTGCTTATATTTGCGATATTAGCTAAATCGTAAATATATTGCTTTATATTATTATTTGACTTTGTTATATTATTAGATAGGATGTAACATTTATATATTATTCAGTGTTCATTGCTCGAGAGTGTTAAGTAGCTGACAGCATTGTCTAACTACTGTAATTATCGCTCTGCTCGTTTCTTTGACGGCTTCTCTGTAGTTGCTGGGCAGGAGCAGTCCACGGAGAGTCACGTGATCAGGGTGGGGTGATCATACCTCACCAGAAGTGAGAGACGGCCTGGCCTGCGCTCCAGCTTGTCTGTTTGACGTAGGTTCCAACAAGACGTGCCTCTCCAGCTCTCCATTGCTGGCCCTTGTTGGAAGATCGTCTCTGTCGCTTTCTTGTTGTTGGTTCTGTGTAACTCTGTTCACAGAGCATGGCCTAGACTTAGTGATTTTCGACGTTGTACTGAGGTTGTGTGTTGCATTGACACTCTTGAGAAACTCAGGTCCTGAGCTGTAGCTTCTGACCTAATTTGTACTGGTATCTGTGTATTGTCACAGTCGGGCATTTTCTAATGCTGAACTTAGGTTCAGTAGTATGGGAGTTTTGTGACTTTTGTGGAGGATCTGCAGATGGTCACTACTCAGTGTCGTTATATTATCTCCTTGTTCCTGATTCTGTGTTGCTGTTGCTTGTTATATTGCTGTTCGGTTTAACAGTCGTTTTATTGTTCAAGCAAGCTGTTCTGATTGCCAGGTTGGTCAAGAAGTTAGTTTATGTGAGGACTTTTAGTCAGTCACTGGTTAAGTCTAGTTGAGTCTAGAGACAGAGTGAACTACTTAGCGCACTTACACACACACACGAACTTACTTTTATATATATATATATATATATATATATATATATATATATATATATATATATATATATATATATATATATATATATATGTATTATGTTATTAAGTGTTAACAATGTACCAGACGGTACTTAAAAACCATAAAGATGTGATATATGCCTTCAGCACAATACTACTGTATACGAGAGAAGTGATTAAATTGATTACTATAATTTACTTTGATCTTATAAGCCTATACCCAAGATCTTTTTTCTCGAGTGAGGTTTGTAGTCTCTGTCCCCCTAGACTGTACTCCGTCTGCGGTCTTCTTTGCCTTTCCCCAATCTTCATGACTTTGCATTTGGTGGGGTTGAACTCCAGAAGTCAATTGCTGGACGAGGCCTGCAGCCTGTCCAGATCCCTTTGTAGCTCATCCTGGTCCTCGTCCGATTGAATTCTTCTCATCAACTTCACATCATCTGCAAGCATAGACAGTTCTGAGTCTATTCCTTCCGTCAAGTTGTTCACCGGTCCTAGGACTGACCCCTGTGGAACCCCACTCGTCACAGGTGCCCACTCTGACACCTCGCCGCGTACCATGACTCGCTGCTGTCTTCCCGACAGGTATTCCCTGATCCATTGTAGTGCCTTCCCTGTTATCCCTGCCTGGTCCTCCAGTTCTTGCTCTAATCTCTTGTGTGGAACTGTGTCAAACGCCTTCTTACAGTCCAAGAAAATGCAATCTACCCACCCCACTCTCTCTCTTGTCTTACTGCTGTCACCCTGTCATAGAACTGCAGTACGTTTGTGACACAGGATTTCCCGTCCCTGAAACTGTGTTGGCTGCTGTTAGACTCATTTCTTTTTAGGTGTTCCACCACTCTTCTGATACTCTTCTCCATGGTTTTGCATACTATACATGTCAGTGACACTGGTCTATAGTTTAGTGCTTCATGTCTGTCCCCTTTTTTAAAAATTGGGACTACATTTGCTCTCTTCCATACCTCAGGTAATCTCCCTGTTTCTATAGATGTGCTGAATATTGTTGTTGGGGGTACACATAGCGTCTCTGCACCTTCTCTCAGGACCCATGGAGAGATGTTATCCGGCCCCATCGCCTTTGAGGTGTCTAGCTCGCTCAGAAGCCTCTTTACTTTTTCCTCGGTTGTATGTATTGTGTCCAACACTTGATGATGTACCCCACCTCTCCGTCTTTCTGGAGTCCCTTCTGTCACCTCTGTGAACACTTCTTTGAATCTCACGTTGAATTCCTCACATAATTCGCGGTCGTTTTTTGTGATCTCTCCTTCCTTCCTTAGCCTAATTACCTGGTCCTTAATTGTTGTTTTCCTCCTGCTGTGGCTGTACAACAGCTTTGGGTCAGATTTGGCTTTCGCTGCTATGTCAATTTCATATTGTCGTTGGGCCTCCCTTCTTACCTGTGCATAGTCATTTCTAGCTCTACGACTGCTCTCCTTATTTTCCTGGGTCCTCTGCCTTCTATACTTCTTTCATTCCCTAGCACATATGATTTTGGTGACTTGGCATTTCACAATCCTTACTGTAAATAATGTGCATTAATATAAATACTTATACTCATTTTTACACTGTGATTTATTAACCGGTTACTATTACAGATTTCTTTAAACATCATTCACATATGCAAATCTATAATTACAAACATTCTCTCTATAAATAAAAACCTTAAGAATTAAACCTCATATTTCTCCAATTTACCCATTTTTTCCATTAAATCATGATCGCTCTAGCTTAAAAATTTAATAAAGTGACTCTAAAACCAATTGGACATGTGTTCAGAAGAGCAGGTAGACCACGGAGATGAGCCAATCCTCACATTAATTAATGAGTAATTGGTTCTCCTTACCTGGAATACAAGGTCGTATAGGTGTCAACAGGAGGTGGGAAGAAATCTGTCAGGAGCGTTGCTTCTTCGTGCTCAATCCGGTCAAAAATATCACATGGTAAAATAGACCAAGAAAAGGACCAAAGATATACGAGTTCGGCTTTTGAGTTACGTAGTCTGACTGGTCAGATGATGTGACTGGGTGGATGAAAAGGTTCCTTAATGTTGGTGACCATTCTTGTTCTGGGATCACACCAGATTATTTCGCTACAGTCTCAGCGCTTTCAACTTCAGATTTTCAAATCTGAAGTTAATACGAAAAGGCATTCTTAAGATTAACGTTGGTCTGACAAATAACGTTCTCAAGTAATCTGAAGAAACAGAACGGCTGGAAAAGACTAAAATTAATTCACTGAAATACTTCAGTCATTTTCCTTCTTGGGTCATGTAAATATATCTTAAATATGACTACTTGCATACACGGGAAATTTGACAAAAAATACGCTAAGGCTTTTGTTATGGCAACACAAACAATTTTTGTGTGTGCGATGTAAACGCATTATGTGGCAAAATAGACGCTGGGGTCACCTAATGGTGGTGGGATATTTAAACACACACACACACACACACACACACACACACACACACACACACACACACACACACACACACACACGCTCGACCCCTGCAACCACATATAGGTGAGTACATATAGGTGAGTACACACACACACACACACATACACACACGCACACACGCGCACACACACACACACACACACGCACACACACACACACACACACACACACACACACACACACACAAAACAACACACAAAAATAAATATATATATATATAGATATATATATATATATATATATATATATATATATATATATATATATATATATATATATATTATTAACACACTGGCCGATTCCCACCAAGGCAGGGTTGCCCGAAAAAGAAAAACTTTCAACATCATTCACTCCATCACTGTTTTGCCAGAAGGGTGCTTTACACTACAGTTTTTAAACTGCAGCATTAACACCCCTCCTTAAGAGTGCAGGCACTGTACTTCCCATCTCCAGGACTCAAGTCCGGCCTGCCGGTTTCCCTGAATCCCTTCATAAATGTTACTTTGCTCACACTCCAACAGCACGTCAAGTATTAAAAATCATTTGTCTCCATTCACTCCTATCAAACACGCTCACGCATGCCCGCTGGAAGTCCAAGCCCCTCGCACCCAAAACCTCCTTTATCCCCTCCCTCCAACCTTTCCTAGGCAGACCCCTACACCGCCTTCCTTCCACTACAGACTGATACACTCTTGAAGTCATTCTGTATCGCTCCATTCTCTCTACATGTTCGCACCACTTCAACAACCCTTCCTCAGCCCTCTGGATAACAGTTTTGGCAATCCCGCATCTCTTCCTAACTTCCAAACTACGAATTCTCTGCATTATATTCACACCACACATTGCCCTCAGACATGACATCTCCACTGCCTCCAGCCTTCTCCTCGCTGTAACATTCATCACCCATGCTTCACACCCATATAAGAGCGTTGGTAAAACTATACACTCATACATTCCCCTCTTTGCCTCCAAGGACAAAGTTCTTTGTCTCCACAGACTCCTAAGTGCACCGCTTACCCTTTTCCCCTCATCAATTCTATGATTCACCTCAACTTTCATAGACCCATCCGCTGACACGTCCACTCCCAAATATCTGAATACATTCACCTCCTCCATACTCTCTCCTTCCAGTCTGATATCCAATCTTTCATCACCTAATCTTTTGGTTATCCTCATAACCTTACTCTTTCCTGTATTCACTTTTAATTTTCTTCTTCTGCATACCCTACCAAATTCATCCACCAACCTCTGCAACTTCTCTTCAGAATCTCCCAAGAGCACAGTGTCATCAGCAAAGAGCAACTATGACAACTCCCACTTTATGTGTGATTCTTTATCTTTTAACTCCACTCCTCTTGCCAAGACCCTCGCATTTACTTCTCTTACAACCCCATCTATAAATATATTAAACAACCACGGTGACATCAAACATCCTTGTCTAACGCCTACTTTTGCTGGGAAATAATCTCCCTCTTTCCTACATACTCTAACTTGAGCCTCACTATCCTCGTAAAAACTCTTCACTGTTTTCAGTAACCTACCTCCTACACCATACACCTGCAACATCTGCCACACTGCCCCCTATCCACCCTGTCATGCGCCTTTTCCAAATCCATAAATGCCACAAAAAAACTTTATAAAACTGGGATGCTTAAATGTGCGTGGATGTAGTGCGGATGACAAGAAACAGATGATTACTGATGTTATGAATGAAAAGAAGTTGGATGTCCTGGCCCTAAGCGAAACAAAGCTGAAGGGGGTAGGAGAGTTTCAGTGGGGGGAAATAAATGGGATTAAATCTGGAGTATCTGAGAGAGTTAGAGCAAAGGAAGGGGTAGCAGTAATGTTAAATGATCAGTTATGGAAGGAGAAAAGAGAATATGAATGTGTAAATTCAAGAATTATGTGGATTAAAGAAAAGGTTGGATGCGAGAAGTGGGTCATAATAAGCGTGTATGCACCTGGAGAAGAGAGGAATGCAGAGGAGAGAGAGAGATTTTGGGAGATGTTAAGTGAATGTATAGGAGCCTTTGAACCAAGTGAGAGAGTAATTGTGGTAGGGGACATGAATGCTAAAGTAGGAGAAACTTTTAGAGAGGGTGTGGTAGGTAAGTTTGGGGTGCCAGGTGTAAATGATAATGGGAGCCCTTTGATTGAACTTTGTATAGAAAGGGGTTTAGTTATAGGTAATACATATTTTAAGAAAAAGAGGATAAATAAGTATACAAGATATGATGTAGGGCGAAATGACAGTAGTTTGTTGGATTATGTATTGGTAGATAAAAGACTGTTGAGTAGACTTCAGGATGTACATGTTTATAGAGGGGTCACAGATATATCAGATCACTTTCTAGTTGTAGCTACACTGAGAGTAAAAGGAAGATGGGATACAAGGAGAATAGAAGCATCAGGGAAGAGAGAGGTGAAGGTTTATAAACTAAAAGAGGAGGCAGTTAGGGTAAGATATAAACAGCTATTGGAGGATAGATGGGCTAATGAGAGCATAGGCAATGGGGTCGAAGAGGTATGGGGTAGGTTTAAAATGTAGTGTTAGAGTGTTCAGCAAAAGTTTGTGGTTACAGGAAAGTGGGTGCGGGAGTGAAGAGGAGCGATTGGTGGAATGATGATGTAAAGAGAGTAGTAAGGGAGAAAAAGTTAGCATATGAGAAGTTTTTACAAAGTAGAAGTGATGCAAGGAGGGAAGAGTATATGGAGAAAAAGAGAGAGGTTAAGAGAGTGGTGAAGCAATGTAAAAAGAGAGCAAATGAGAGAGTGGGTGAGATGTTATCAACAAATTTTGTTGAAAATAAGAAAAATTTTGGAGTGAGATTAACAAGTTAAGAAAGCCTACAGAACAAATGGATTTGTCAGTTAAAAATAGGAGAGGAGAGTTATTAAATGGAGAGTTAGAGGTATTGGGAAGATGGAGGGAATATTTTGAGGAATTGTTAAATGTTGATGAAGATAGGGAAGCTGTGATTTCGTGTATAGGGCAAGGAGGAATAACATCTTGTAGGAGTGAGGGAGAGCCAGTTGTGAGTGTGGGGAAAGTTCGTGAGGCAGTAGGTAAAATGAAAGGGGGAAGGCAGCCGGGATTGATGGGATAAAGATAGAAATGTTAAAAGCAGGTGGGGATATAGTTTTGGAGTGGTTGGTGCAATTATTTAATAAATGTATGGAAGAGGGTAAGGTACCTAGGGATTGGCAGAGAGCATGCATAGTTCCTTTGTATAAAGGCAAAGGGGATAAAAGAGAGTGCAAAAATTATAGGGGGATAAGTCTGCTGAGTGTTCCTGGTAAAGTGTATGGTAGAGTTATTATTGAAAGAATTAAGAGTAAGACGGAGAATAGGATAGCAGATGAACAAGGAGGCTTTAGGAAAGGTAGGGGGTGTGTGGACCAGGTGTTTACAGTGAAACATATAAGTGAACAGTATTTAGATAAGGCTAAAGAGGTCTTTGTGGCATTTATGGATTTGGAAAAGGCGTATGACAGGGTGGATAGGGGGGCAATGTGGCAGATGTTGCAAGTGTATGGTGTAGGAGGTAGGTTACTGAAAGCAGTGAAGAGTTTTTACGAGGATAGTGAGGCTCAAGTTAGGGTATGTAGGAAAGAGGGAAATTATTTCCCAGTAAAAGTGATGTTACCGTGGTTGTTTAATATATTTATAGATGGGGTTGTAAGAGAAGTAAATGCGAGGGTCTTGACAAGAGGCGTGGAGTTAAAAGATAAAGAATCACACACAAAGTGGGAGTTCTCACAGCTGCTCTTTGCTGATGACACTGTGCTCTTGGGAGATTCTGAAGAGAAGTTGCAGAGATTGGTGGATGAATTTGGTAGGGTGTGCAAAAGAAGAAAATTAAAGGTGAATACAGGAAAGAGTAAGGTTATGAGGATAACAAAAAGATTAGGTGATGAAAGATTGAATATCAGATTGGAGGGAGAGAGTATGGAGGAGGTGAATGTATTCAGATATTTGGGAGTGGACGTGTCAGCGGATGGGTCTATGAAAGATGAGGTGAATCATAGAATTGATGAGGGAAAAAGAGTGAGTGGTGCACTTAGGAGTCTGTGGAGACAAAGAACTTTGTCCTTGGAGGCAAAGAGGGGAATGTATGAGAGTATAGTTTTACCAACGCACTTATATGGGTGTGAAGCATGGGTGATGAATGTTGCAGCGAGGAGAAGGCTGGAGGCAGTGGAGATGTCATGTCTGAGGGCAATGTGTGGTGTGAATATAATGCAGAGAATTCGTAGTTTGGAAGTTAGGAGGAGGTGCGGGATTACCAAAACTGTTGCCCAGAGGGCTGAGGAAGGGTTGTTGAGGTGGTTCGGACATGTAGAGAGAATGGAGCGAAACAGAATGACTTCGAGAGTGTATCAGTCTGTAGTGGAAGGAAGGCGGTGTAGGGGTTGGCCTAGGAAAGGTTGGAGAGAGGGGGTAAAGGAGGTTTTGTGTGCGAGGGGCTTGGACTTCCAGCAGGTATGCATGAGTGTGTTTGATAGGAGTGAATGGAGTCAAATGGTTTTTAATACTTGACGTGCTGTTGGAGTGTGAGCAAAGTAACATTTATGAAGGGGTTCAGGGAAACCGGCAGGCCGGACTTGAGTCCTGGAGATGGGAAGTACAGTGCCTGCACTCTGAAGGAGGGGTGTTAATGTTGCAGTTTAAAAACTGTAGTGTAAAGCACCCTTCTGGCAAGACAGTGATGGAGTGAATGATGTTGAAAGTTTTTCTTTTTCGGGCCACCCTGCCTTGGTGGGAATCGGCCAGTGTGATAATAAAAAATAAAAAGAGATTTTAACCATCCAATTGATTTTCAAAAAGTTGAGAAAGTAGTATCAAGCAAGTCCATGGTCGACAGGAATATAATTGAATCTTGTTTCTTAAAAAGCAGTTTTGACAATAATATGAATATTTCCTTTGGTTTATATTAATTAGATCCATTTATAATTAATAGAATTTGGGAAGAATTTAATAATACACTGGACAAATAATAATTTTTAAATTTTCTTGTGTAGAATAGTTTGTGGGTGAGTTGTGCAAAGGACCTATCCAAGTTGGGTCGGCGCGCGTCACGTGTTTAACCGTTGTGGGATCTGATAGTGAGGTGCTGGCCAGACCCCTTATATAGCTACCTTAGATGCTTTACTTTCATAGTTCCTTGATAATGTGAGTAGTCACGAATGCGCTTGGAATTTCTCTATTCTTTCAGAGGGGTTGTTTTGCATATTCTGAAATCACCTGTTTACTGTGATCTTATTGCATATATATATATATATATATATATATATATATATATATATATATATATATATATATATATATATATATATATATATATATATATATATATATATATATATATGTATATATATATATATATATATATATATATATATATATATATATATATATATATATATATATATATATATATATGTATATATATATATATATATATATATATATATATATATATATATATATATATATATATATATATATATATATATATATATATATATATATATATACAGAAACAGACATGAGTTTATTCCCAATTAGGTTATCAGGTCCTTGGATTATTCTTAGACCCTATGCTTCCATTGCGAAATCATTGTCATTCTTCAGATTCCTCAGGAGACCATTTTCAGTGACCAGGTCCTTCAAGGGATACCTCTGTCGTCAAACGTCCTTGTAGACCTCAATCGACAGGTCTCCGCCACTCTCCCTCTTCATCTTCTTCACAAAGGTGGCAGTTACCAGGCTTCATAGAACCTTGTCATCTCGTGATTCGTTTTCTCTCCCTCACACACTCTCTCTCTCTCTCTCGCCTCCGAGGAAGTACGAAAGGCGGAAGAAAAGATGTTTTTTAACTCGATTCCTCGTATTTTCCTTTCGATTACTGGAGAGAGAGAGAGAGAGAGAGAGAGAGAGAGAGAGAGAGAGAGAGAGAGAGAGAGAGAGAGAGAGAGAGAGAGAGTGATAGGGAGGGGATGGGAAACACAGAGACAGACAGAGAGATTAGTAATGACTAATTTGGAGAAGGGAACATGTGAGAACCGAGCGTCGTACTTAATTACTCCCAATTACTGTGCCATTACGTGTGATTGTCGATCACAGTGAGTAGCCGTCAGGTCCTGAGGGGCGGGGTGGATGGATAGCGTGTTAGACACCTCAAGCAACATGTAAATGTAAGCTCTCATATATATGAATTTGTGCGTTAGTGTATATATATATACATATATATATATATATATATATATATATATATATATATATATATATATATATATATATATATATATATATATATATATATATATATATATATATATATATACACACATATATATATATATATATATATATATATATATATATATATATATATATATATATATATATATATATATATATATATATATATATACATATATATATATATATATATATATATATATATATATATATATATATATGTCGTGCCGAATACGTAAAACTGGTCAATTAGCAAGAACTCATTTAAAATTAAGTCCTTTCTAAAAAAAATTCTTATACGTTTAAAGACATTTTTTTCATAAATATTAATGTAAAAATTTATAATTTTGCACCAAAAGAATCTTAGAAAACTTACCTAACCTTATTATAACAAGAGCAATTTATTTTAGCCTAACCCAACTAAATATATTTTAGATTTGTTTATAGTAATTTAATACTAAACAAACACAGTGAAATTTATTTTTTTTATTAGGTTCAGAATGATTTTGGCGAAATTATTGCATACACAAATTTTCACTTGTCCTATATGGCAAGATGAACGTTGCTATTTAAACCAAGATCGCAAGTTCTGCCTGTTCGGCACGACATATATATATATATATATATATATATATATATATATATATATATATATATATATATATATATATATATATATATATATATATATATATATAAATATATATATATATATATATATATATATATATATATATATATATATATATATATATATATATATATATATTTATTTATATAAATATATTTATATAAATATATATGTATATATATTTATTATTATTTTTTTTTTTATTATCACACCGGCCGATTCCCACCAAGGCAGGGTGGCCCGAAAAAGAAAAACTTTCACCATCATTCACTCCATCACTGTCTTGCCAGAAGGGTGCTTTACACTACAGTTTTTAAACTGCAACATTAACACCCCTCCTTCAGAGTGCAGGCACTGTACTTCCCATCTCCAGGACTCAAGTCCGGCCTGCCGGTTTCCCTGAATCCCTTCATAAATGTTACTTTGCTCACACTCCAACAGCACGTCAAGTATTAAAAACCATTTGTCTCCATTCACTCCTATCAAACACGCTCACGCATGCCTGCTGGAAGTCCAAGCCCCTCGCACACAAAACCTCCTTTACCCCCTCCCTCCAACCCTTCCTAGGCCGACCCCTACCCCGCCTTCCTTCCACTACAGACTGATACACTCTTGAAGTCATTCTGTTTCGCTCCATTCTCTCTACATGTATATATATATATATATATATATATATACATTATATATATATATATATATACATATATATATATATATATATATATATATATATATATATATATATATATATATATATGTGTGTGTGTGTGTGTGTGTGTGTGTGTGTGTGTGTGTGTGTGTGTGTATACACGCACACACAAACACATCGATTAGTTTCGGAGTCACTTCCTCATCTGCGAAAGAATCAAAACAAATCTTAATATTTAGAAATCTCAATTCATCCTAAGCTGTCAAAAGCGAAAAGTTAAAAGGAAAAATGAAAATAAAAACGAAATAAGTCTACTAACCGTTCAGTGTGGGGCACAGAAAGTTGGCGTGTGACAGCGTACAACGACCCGACAGTTTCCAGTATCAAGGTGTGGGACTGACCGGTCAGTATTAGTAGAGGACTTCACGTTCATGGTGTGTGTTGTGGCTTCACAGTGTTGACGTCTAGGGTTTAATGGTGGTTTATCCGAAGGCACATTTACTCTCATAGATCTTCCTAAGCCATCCTGAAGAGTGTTCCTAGGGTTGAAGCCCCCGCGACCTATTCCCAAACTTGGCCTCTCGGTGGATGGCCTGATCAACCAGGCTGTTGGTGCTAGCAGCGCGAAGTCCAGTGTAAGCACCACAGCCAGGCTGATTAGCCCTTCCCAATATACCTAGCATTACAGTTTTGACAATTAGATTTTTGCACTACAGATGACTGGTTTTCAAAAGGGACGGAATAGGGGGAATTATTGAAGAGGAGGAAATTTTTAGGCCAATGGCTGCAATGAACTTAAAGAACTTATGGAATATATTAAGCCTCAATATTACTC
>NC_091312.1:12514183-12519183 GCF_038502225.1 Cherax quadricarinatus
AGGAGCCAGTCCATCGACATACCATTTTTTTGCCAACATGAAGAGCTAACCATTAACATATTGTCGGCAAATAAAGGAAACTTTACTTCCAATGGCTGTAAACGTTATGGTGATACTAACAAACTAAGGAAGAGTACACTTGTGTACAGTTCAGCACATTTATTGAAAGAAACGTTTCGTCTTGAGCGACTTTATCAGTTAATCATGGTTGAACGTTTCCTGTAATAAATGTCCTGAACCGTGCATAAGTGCCTTTTTCATTTCACCTTCATTGTTTACGAGATATACAGAATACACAAATTCCTTTTATGACATTCTTGCCATTTTTAAAAATGGGACAGCGGAAGTCTAGAGAATGGTGTTTAAGAAAGCACTTTTTCCACCTTATGAGTGCTACATGAGCACCAGGGCCATGGCGAAAGTGTTTGAGTGTAAAACAGTACGTTGATTCACTCCCATGCCACTAATATTTCCGTTTGTGATCACCAGGAGACGATCTTCTCATGGCTATAAATGATCTCGAGGAACTCCATACTAGCGTATGATATATACTGACCACAGTGGATAATAACCCAATCATCATCCTGAAAGTCAATAAATAGTGCCTTATTATACAGCCTAACTGCTACGTTATAGTTATAGTAAGTGTCATCACGGTATAATTAAGCTTCGTGAGGTAAATTATTGCCCCAGGTCATTAATGTACCCTTCATTCTTCCTTGTGGGCAAACCAGAAGGTTCGAGAAAGACGGGTTAACAGCTCTTCTAGACTTTCCTACAAGCAGTAATATTTAATTGTCAGCTCTCCAGGTCGTGATCGAGTGTTCCTGCGAGAGTGGCAACTGTCACCTCTTGGTTCACATTAATGCTCACTGCAAGTAAGAGCTTGAGAGCGAGTTGATTGCTAGCTCTCATATTTTAAGTATGACAGAATTATACGTGCTCTCACCCTTGCCAGCCACAATTTGGAAATGAGTGCTCAGGGCTAGAGTTAGAGAGTCCGAGTTTAAAATACCCTTGGACAGTCTCGTTTGAATACCCTGATCGAAGACAGCCAGATTTACGTGTTGTTTTCATTCCTCAAAGAGCATCCCACGCCTACCTGAAGGGTGTTTCAACGCAGCCTCGGACCAGTCCTTGACCAGTCCCCTCGGCTGTTACTGCTGGCGGCACGTGCTTCATGTTACACAGATATTCAACACACACTCTAAACCTTTGTACAGACCTAGAAAACACAACTCATATGGCTGCCGGTTCTAGAAGACTTAGGGTGCATGATCGTGCGAGACACTTTCACCAATGCAACAAGATCAGAAATCTCTCACATTATGAGTGTCACCCCATTATAACTATTGGAAACTCCAGCATATGTCTTCTACAAAGAGATTTTCACAAGTTCGTAGGTTTTGTACCTAAAAAAAATTCGTCGTTAACTTTTCGTTCATTTCCTCCCAAAAATCTTCGTGAACTATATTTTATGTAATTGAATTTATTTTGTGAGTATATCTGCCGCTCCTCCTCTTTGTAACAGACAGTATATTACTGTTTCCTTGAACGTAAAATGAGTGAGTGTTTAACGTGTTTTAAACAGTGATTATCTGACGTTGAATCTTGTTCTGAGCTCAGTGGGTCCTCGTTTTCTCTCTGTTCCTTTTGAGTTTTTATTGCCTTCAGCTTTATTTTATTTATTGACCATGTCGAAGGTTAAAGTTGCTTAATTTTTGTTAAGAAACGACGCTGTTACCTAACTAACTCTAACTTACCATAACCTAGCATAACCTAACTAAATCTAACTTACCATAACCTAGCATGACCTAACTAAATCTAACTTGATATAACCTAGTATAACGTAAAATCTAACTTACCATAACCTAGTATAACCTAACTAAATCTAACTTAACCTAACCTAACCTAACAACCAAATCTAACTTAACCTAGCATACCCTAACCAAATCTAACTTAACCTAATCTAACTTAACTAAATCTTACTTAACATAACCTAGTATAACCTAACTAAATATAACTTACCATAACCTAGTATAGCCTAACTAAATCTAACTTAATCTAACCTAACCTAACTTAACCAAATCTATCTTAACCTAGCATACCCTAACCAAATCTAACTTAACCTAACTTAACTAAATCAAGCTTAACATAACCTAACCTAAATAAATCTAACTTAACATAACCTAAATAACATAAATCGAGAAATTTACTTCAAACAGTGTGTGAGAAATCATCATAGGATTTGCGGTGATGGTTTGATTTCTGGTAATCAACAACCTTTGTACCAATGCTGATTAGTAACTAAATGATTGAATGCATTCTCTCTCTCTCTCTCTCTCTCTCTCTCTCTCTCTCTCTCTCTCTCTCTCTCTCTCTCTCTCTCTCTCTCTCTCTCTCTCTCTCTCTCTCTCTCTCTTTCTCTCTCTCTCTCTCTCTCTCTCTCCCTGCTTCCCTCTCTTGCTGCCTCCTTTCGCTTTCGATTTATACCGCCCTTCCTTTCTCTCCTGGCTCGCTCCCTCATCCTCCTCTCCCTCCCTGCCTTCTTGCCTCTCTCCCTCCCTCCCTCCAGGGGGGATAGTAACAGTGTCCACAAGGTATCATTGGTTATCTGCGTGACGCTTCATGAAGGCGAACATCACACACGGCGGCATATTGATGTCGCCCATGTGCGCCGGGGGAGGGAGGGATGGAAGGAGGGAGGGAGAAAATGGAGAGAACGTGGGAGAAAGGGTAGGTGAGAAAGATAAAGGAGGAAGTGGAGTAGTGAAGGTATGGCTAGAAAGAGAGAGAGAGGGAGAGAGAGAGAGAGAGAGAGAGAGAGAGAGAGAGAGAGAGAGGCAGTGGGACATGGAAAGAACAGAAAAAGAGAAAGGCTGATTAAGGGATGAAGGGAGGTAGAGACAGACAAACGGACAGAAAGCGGAAGAGAAGAAAAGAAAAACAAGAGTAGCTAAAGTTGACGTCAAGGCTTGGGGGGGGGGGGAGGAGGAAGACAGAGAGAAGAGTTTATCATACTAAAAACATAATAAATATTATAGGGATCTATACATCACTGCACTTCTTGGAAAAAAAAAAAAACATTCGAAGTGTACTGAATGCTGCCGAGTAACATGTTGAATGTGAAAGGTAAAATCAAATGACCTTCTGTTTGCAGAACGCAGATCATATATCTTTCTGTTTGCATAATACATCACTGTTTGCTCTCATTAGTTTTTTTTTTCAAATAGCAATGAGAATAATTTTAAAAATTACCTTATTTAAAAAAAAAAAGAATCATTGCACTGAATAATCAGTACTTACTTAATGGAAAACAAAATAGATTTCTTTCTGGCAAACATGAAAACAAATATGTTTTGAACGATTTCAGGGAACTGCAGAGACCAAAACATGCTCGAATATTTTTTAATGTAGCTGCTAGATTCGGTTCCCTGGAAAGGAAAAATATAAGTAATTGGCGCTGCAGGAAGGTCAGAAACAATACACAACGTTGGAGAAAAATGATTTGCAAATATACATTAGGTCAAACTTCCTCCACAGAGTCCACGTAAATTAAATAGCCTCAGTAGCATATGCTAGGCTACCGGACGTAGTAACTGCCGTCAGAAACTCGAATAAGGAAGCGTTCGAAATTATTTACACTTATATACATGACTTTTCCTCGTATTTGCAGGATTAGTGTGGAGCCCTTATCGGACTAAGCTGTACAAAAATAATAAAATGTTCTGCAGTTCAACACCAAACTTGTATCGGAGTTGACGGCCAAGAGCTATGAACAAATATAAAAAAGATGCATGAAGAGACGAACGAAGAACTAAAGCAGATGTGAGTAAATCGTTGCAAAATACACGAGGAAGAGGGAAAATCGATGATTAGTTAAAATGGGATGGTCCTTGATAAGGGACCTGGAAGACGGGAACCAAGGTGACTCACAGAAACATTAGGAAGAGATTTCGAAGAGAGTAGGCGTAATATTCTTGGTAGATGTGTTGACAAGAAAAAGTGTAGACAAGAACCTTCCCGTTGCAGCAAGCGATCACTCAGCTTCAACGTTCAACTGCCTCTCTGAGGAAATCTGACATGTGTGATCTACAGTGCCTTGAAGGATTCCAGGTTTACCTTTCCAGAATTAGTTTTACGTATGCCACCTGTGCATACGCCGCTGACGTCAAATGGAAGTTTGCATGTGCGTTATGTGTGGGTGTACATGTGCGTATACACATACTTGTGTGTGAGTGTGTGCGTGCGCGCACTCACTGATGTGTATCTGTTAATGAACATTAGAAACTAAAAAAAAAAAGATAATCTTGAAAAAAAAAAATATTAGAAGCTTCAAAAACGCAGCCAAAACAAACACTGTGTAATGTTACGGAATCAGGTAACTACAGTTTTCCTGTGTGCGTCGGCAGACGCGCAGAATCTCTGATCAAATTGAAAAAAAGCCACTTAGGATTATATTTCAAGTTGCTAAGGAATTCGGAAAGCGATATGAAGTTAATGAAAATGTGACAGAATCAGGAAAAACATGGCTGCCAAATACAATCTGTAATATATTGAAGAATAAAAGTCACAATATCGTAGTCAGAACAATTTACATCTAACATACAAGTCATTAGAGTTTTAGAATTGTGCAACCTATAAATCTGATTTTTTCATAGAAAGCTTATTAGAGTATTTCACTTAGCTTGATTTTTTTCCTGGGGACGTAAGAGCTACAAAAAACTTTTTATTCTAAATATCTAGAATTATTTTTCACACACACACACACACACACACACACACACACACACACACACACACACACACACACACACACACACACACACACACACACACACACACACACTCGTCAGGAAAGTTATATAAATACTACATCCTAAGAAAAAGTAATTCTGATAATGCATAATTTGTATACATACATATGAGGCATTTGAGATCAATGTCACCAGCCAATCACGCATTCTCACCATCGATTTTAATGGAAAAAAACAAGTACA
>NC_091312.1:12521683-12571683 GCF_038502225.1 Cherax quadricarinatus
GCGATTGCTAACGTCAGTTACGACGCCTCGACGCATCTAGCGTCTGTCTAGCGTTGTTGCACCGACGCTACTTAATAAAACTGCGTCGTTTAAGTGGAAGTTAAAAGTTAGTGGTGCGCAGCTTTCAATACCCGTAAAAATTAAGTAGCTAAAAATAAATATAAATATTTTTTTCTCCTGCATAAGGTTCATCAAAACTAGAATCTGATATGGGAATTTATAAATATTTTCTGTATTTTTTCCCAGCCTAAATTGATTTTAACTGAATATTAAATTAAATTTCTGGGTCTGAAGAGCTATTTTTTGTGTTTAATTCTTTTCTGAAGCAAATTTGAGAGATATTTTTTTTATTTCGAACTGTGATGTAATTTTTTTTGCATGGGCCTGTATTTTTTCAGCCTACAGGAGATGCATTTGGACCAGCTCTTAGGCACCGGAAATATCCATTCGAGTATCCATTACTGATGTGAACAATAATTAAAAAATAAATCAATTAGTGTAGTTTGCACAATTTATGAAATTCTGACTTTTCGTATAATGTTTGGCAAGGATCTGTTGAAGTATTGCGAAAATGCAAGAGTTTTTCAGGGGTATATTACGTGTTCATCTGTGGGATGTGTTTACATTTTTTAGCATGTATTAATGCCTTTGGCGAGTATTATTATCGGTCTTTTTTTTTTTTTTAATTTACGGTGCCACTTTTTGAAATTAGCGTTTTACACAAGATTTTTTTTGATGGTCAACAAAATAAATTAAATTTCACAACCTTGAAATATATCATTTATTTTCCTTTTTAAGTCAGACACATGCAAGTAATTATAGTTCAATAGAGCGACAAGTGTGAACAAATAAAGGAAACCCAATTTATGATAAAGAATGAAATTTACTGCCAACCTTTTTTGTAAGCGTACAAAAAAAAAAGAACACATCCACAGGCAGCTGAGTAGAGAAGGAAGGAAGAAAGGATGACCGGGAAGGATGACAGTAATTTGTAGGCTATATCAGATGTCAGAAAAGAATTCTTGGAATGACCATTGCTTTTTTGCGTACCCCATTATGGTTTAATTTGGATCTTCATAAACGATGCTTGTTGTCCTTCACTTCAATGTGCGGAAATGTACATTACGATGTACCACGCAAATACTGCTCTCGTTGTTGGTTTTCCAAGCATTTCTGTGCTTCTTATCTCTTTGCTTCTAAGACTCTCTTAGATTCCTTTATATAAACTGGATCTCAGTCGTAACAACAAGTAATATTGTAAATTACGGAAGTCCTGCAGCTACCGGGGTTTCTTTTTTATACGAGAATAAGGTCGCCAACGAATTTAGAACCTTCGAAGACGTTACGAAAACATCTCGTTTACAGATTTGGGAGATAATGAGGAAGACCTGGGAGATGCTTTCGGAGAGCTAAGAGATATTTTGATTGAGCTGGATACTCTGGGTGATCTGAAGGACACTTTGGATGATCTGAGAGACACTTTTGATGATCGGAAAGATACTCTGGATGATTTAGAAGACAAACTGGGTGATCCGGGAGATAATTCGAACGATCTGGCATGTCAATAGAATCATGTCAGTAGCATGTCAGTTGCATCATATACCTAGTCAATGAAAGTTTTTTCCAGTGATTGTTCAAGCTCTTACAGAAAAAAAAATGATTTTTGAACTGCCTCAGTAGCAAGTGAAAACAATGGGGAAGAAAATAAACGGAATAAGAAGAGCGGGTGATAGAGAAATAATCAAGTGTTAGAAGCAGTGAATCCAACAAATGAAGTGGCAAGTTCTGTCCGAGTGGGACCGTAAAACACATAGTGATAATGGTAGGGGCATTTATATTTATATCAACAGCATATTCATTACCCTTTACACTATCTTGTCACCCTGTCCCCCGTCACGCTGCGCAATCACTCTTCTTCCTCACGCTGCTCCCCGTTCACCCTATCCCTTCTGTTCCTCCCCGTTCACTCTATCCCTTCTGTTCCTCCCCGTTCCTCCCTGCCTCTGTCCACTCCAAAAAGCATCACAGTCTACATAATATTTCTTTGATTCTTACACTTCTATTTAAATTGCTGCGACACACCTGCTGATGCAGGTTAACAACCCCTGTAACAGCTGCTGAACCATGTGTACCTGTATTACCTCACTACACCTGAATCTACATCTTCACTACACCTGCATCTACACCTTCACTACACCTGCATCTACACCTTCACTATACCTGCATCTACACCTTCACTACACCTGCAATCTACACCTTCACTACACCTGCATCTACACCTTCACTATACCTGCATCTACACCTTCACTACACCTGCATCTACACCTTCACTACACCTGCATCTACACCTTCACTACATCTGCATCTACACCTTCACTATACCTGCATCTACACCTTCACTATACCTGCATCTACACCTTCACTACACCTGCATCTACACCTTCACTACACCTGCATCTACACCTTCACTACATCTGCATCTACACCTTCACTACACCTGCATCTACACCTTCACTACACCTGCATCTACACCTTCACTACACCTTCACTACACCTGCATCAACACCTTCACTATACCTGCATCTACACCTTCACTATACCTGCATCTACACCTTCACTACACCTGCAATCTACACCTTCACTACACCTGCATCTACACCTTCACTACACCTGCATCGACACCTTCTCTACATCTGCATCTACACCTTCACTACACCTGCATCTACACCTTCACTATACCTGCATCTACACCTTCACTGTACCTGCATCCACACCTTCACTACACCTGCATCTACACCTTCACTACACCTGCATCTACACCTTCACTACATCTGCATCTACACCTTCACTACACCTGCATCTACACCTTCACTACACCTGCATCTACACCTTCACTACACCTGCATCTACACCTTCACTACATCTGCATCTACACCTTCACTACACCTGCATCTACACCTTCACTACACCTGCATCTACACCTTCACTATACCTGCATCTACACCTTCACTACACCTGCATCTACTCCTTCACAACACCTGCGTCTATAACATGTGCATCTACAACACCTGCATCTACAACATCTGCGTTTACTTCAACAACACCTGCGTCTACAACATCTACAACACCTGCATCTACAACACTTGCATCTATAACATCTACATCGCCTGCATCTACAACATCTACAACACCTGCATCTACAACATCTGTGTTTACTTCAACAACACCTGCGTCTACAACATCTACAACACCTGCATCTACAACACCTGCATCTATAACATCTACAACGCCTGCATCTATAACATCAACATCGCCTGCATCTACAACATCTACAACACCTGCATCTATAACATCTACATCGCCTGCATCTACAACATCTACAACACCTGCATCTATAACATCAACATCGCCTGCATCTACAACATCTACAACACCTGCATCTATAACATCTACATCGCCTGCATCTACAACATCTACAACACCTGCATCTATAACATCTACAACGCCTATGACTGTTTTCTACTTCTCTTCTCCAGCTTTATTGTCTACCGCCTCATCATATGTGTACACTTGTCAAGATGTGCTGTCGCTGATGTACAGCTGTCATCAGGTGGTGGAGCAGGTGCAGCACCACGCTGACAGCACTCTCTGGGTCAGCACCTTTAAGACACCTCAAAAATGGGTCGACGCTAAAATTTTATGGGACATTTTCTTACGGGAGACCCTGAGGCTGTGTGTGTGTGTGTGTGTGTGTGTGTGTGTGTGTGTGTGTGTGTGTGTGTGTGTGTGTGTGTGTGTGTGTGTGTACTCACTTATTTGTACTCACCTATTTGTGGTTGCAGGGGTCGAGTCACAACTCCTGGCCCCGCCTCTTCGCTGATTGCTACTAGGTCCTCTCTCTCCCTGCCCCATGAGCTCTATCATACCTCGCCTTAAAACTATGTATGGTTCCCGCCTGCACTACGTCACTTGCTAGGCTATTCCACGGCCTGACTACTCTATGACTGAAGAAATACTTCCTAACATCCCTTTGATTCATCTGAGTCTTCAACTTCCAATTGTGACCTCTTGTGTCTGTGTCCCTTCTCTGGAACATCCCGTCTTTGTCCACCTTGTCTGTTCCGCGCAGTATTTTATATGTCGTTATCATGTCTCCCCTGACCCTCCTGTCCTCCAGTGTCGTCAGGCCGATTTCCCTCAACCTTTCTTCGTAGGACAATCCCCGTAGCTCTGGGACTAGTTTTGCTGCAAACCTTTGCACTTTCTCCAATTTCTTGACTTGCTTGACTAGGTGTGGATTCCAAACTGGTGCTGCATACTCCAGTATGGGCCTGACGTAAATGGTATGCAGAGTCTTAAACGAATCCTTACTGAGGTATCGGAACGCTATCCGTAGGTTTGCCAGGCGCCCGTATGCTGCAGCAGTTATCTGATTGATGTGCGCCTCAGGAGATATGCTCGGTGTTATACTCACCCCCAGATCTTTTTCCTTGAGTGAGGTTTGCAGTCTTTGGCCATCTAAACTATATTGTGTCTGCGGTCTTCTTTGACCTTCCCCAATCTTCATGACTTTGCATTTGGCAGGGTTAAATTCAAGGAGCCAGTTGCTGGACCAGGCTTGTAGCCTGTCCAGGTCTCTTTGTAGTCCTGCCTGATCCTCATCCGATTTGATTCTTCTCATTAACTTCGCATCATCTGCAAACAAGGACACTTCTGAGTCTATCCCTTCCGTTATGTCGTTCACATATACCAAGAACAGCACAGATCCTAGGACTGACCCCTGTGGAACCCCGCTTGTCACAGGCGCCCACTCTGACACCTCGTCACGTACCATGACTCGTTGTTGCTTCCCTGTCAGGTATTCTCTGATCCATTGCAGTGCCTTTCCTGTTATGTGTGCCTGATCCTCTAGCTTTTGCAGTAACCTCTTGTGAGGAACTGTGTCGAAGGCCTTCTTGCAGTCCAAAAATATGCAGTCGATCCACCCCTCTCTCTCTTGTCTTCTGTCACCTTGTCATAAAACTCTAGTAGGTTTGTGACACAGGATTTTCCTTCCCTGAAACCGTGCTGGTTGTCAGTTATACACTTGTTTCTTTCCAGGTGCCCCACCACTCTCCTCCTGATGATCTTCTCCGTGACCTTGCATACTATACACTCACCCTTTCATTCTCCCACTGCGTATCCCTGTGTATCCCCTCATTTAATTTGGTTTCCTGCACTGCAGCTTTCCTTTCTTCAGTTTCACTGGCTAATGTACTTGGGCTCAGTGGCCTGTCATTTTCCCTTCTCGGCTTTCCTTGGGCTCTGTTGTTGTCTGTTAGGGCCTCCACATAAAGCTTAGCTCTTTCATTTACTACAGTCTCCTCTGATAGAGCTTCCCCATGCAGTTGTGCCCCTTCTTTCCCTACAGTCCCCTTATTTGTGGCTGAGGTAGCAGTCTCTGTTGTCAATCCCAAAATGTTCTTTAGTTCTTTAGGCTGTTTCAGATTTTTCAGTTCCTCGTCTAAACTCTGTATCCTGGCCTCTGCTGCTTTGACATACACCTCCCATTTCCTGCTTTCCATATCTATCCTCTCTTCCATTCTCATGCTAAGTTCTTCTAGTTTCTTTTCCCATTCATGATCTCTTTTTGTGAGCTCTGCTGCCCAATCTTCCTTTGCAGCTTCCTCCTCCTGTCCCTTGGTTTTTCTTGTTGCTCTCCGGCAACCCATTTTTGTTTTATCCTGATTGCCTCAGAGTGGGAAACCTATTAGTTCTGTATGTTAGGTTAGTAGTGTGTATGTCAGAGTGTGGGGGGGAGGTAGTGGAGGAACTGTGGCTATGTGGGAGAGGAGTGGGGAGGGGTGGGGAGGGGGAGGGTGAACGGGGGAGGGGAGGGTGAACGAGGGAGGGGAGGGATCAGGGGAAGAAGTGAGATGTCGGTGGTGAGGGGGGGGAGTGTATGTGTGAGTCTGGATATGTGTGTGTGTGTGTGTGTGTAATTTTGTGTGGAATTATGTGTGGGTTTATTATGTACTGAAAGGTAGGTGGCTTGTGCGTTGTAATGTAGTCTCAGTGGTCCTTTGCTGCCCACAACTTCTTGTGACCTGACCCCCAACCTCCTGGGGCTTGACCGGCACGTACTTACAGTGTGTGTGTGTGTGTGTGTGTGTGTGTGTGTGTGTGTGTGTGTGTGTGTGTGTGTGTGTATATGTGTGTGTGTGTGTATATGTGTGTGTGTGTGTGTGTGTGTGTGTGTGTGTGTACTCACCTAGTTGTACTCACCTAGTTGAGGTTGCGAGGGTCGAGTCCGAGCTCCTGGCCCCGCCTCTTCACTGATCGCTACTAGGTCACTCTCCATGAGCCGTGAGCTTTATCATACCTCTGCTTAAAGCTATGTATGGATCCTGCCTCCACTACATCGCTTCCCAAACTATTCCACTTACTGACTACTCTGTGGCTGAAGAAATACTTCCTAACATCCCTGTGATTCATCTGTGTCTTCAACTTCCAACTGTGTCCCCTTGTTACTGTGTCCAATCTCTGGAACATCCTGTCCTTGTCCACCTTGTCAATTCCTCTCAGTATTTTGTATGTCGTTATCATGTCCCCCCTATCTCTCCTGTCCTCCAGTGTCGTCAGGTTGATTTCCCTTAACCTCTCCTCGTAGAACATACCTCTTAGCTCTGGGACTAGTCTTGTTGCAAACCTTTGCACTTTCTCTAGTTTCTTTACGTGCTTGGCTAGGTATGGGTTCCAAACTGGTGCCGCATACTCCAATATGGGCCTAACGCACACGGTGTACAGGGTCCTGAATGATTCCTTATTAAGATGTCGGAATGCTGTTCTGAGGTTTGCTAGGCGCCCATATGCTGCAGCAGTTATTTGGTTGATGTGCGCTTCAGGAGATGTGCCTGGTGTTATACTCACCCCAAGATCTTTTTCCTTGAGTGAGGTTTGTAGTCTCTGGCCCCCTAGACTGTACTCCGTCTGCGGTCTTCTTTGCCCTTCCCCAATCTTCATGACTTTGCACTTGGTGGGATTGAGCTCCAGGAGCCAATTGCTGGACCAGGTCTGCAGCCTGTCCAGATCCCTTTGTAGTTCTGCCTGGTCTTCGATCGAGTGAATTCTTCTCATCAACTTCACGTCATCTGCAAACAGGGACATCTCAGAGTCTATTCCTTCCGTCATGTCGTTCACAAATACCAGAAACAGCACTGGTCCTAGGACTGACCCCTGTGTGTGTGTGTGTGTGTGTGTGTGTGTGTGTGTGTGTGTGTGTGTGTGTGTGTGTGTGTGTGTGTGTGTGTATGTGTGTGTGTATGTGTGTGTGTGTGTATGTATGTGTGTGTATGTGTGTGTGTGTGTGTATGTGTGTATGGGGGAGGTATGCGGGGAGATACTGTTAATACATACCAGTAATTCTGGGTTATAAAAAGCGATAATTGCTACTAGGGTCTAAAGCTTCAATAAGTGTCTGCCCTTGTGTGTGTGTGTGAGGGAGGGAGGGTTAGGGGGGGAGGGGTAGATCCATTATACCTCTCTGTTCTGTCTTTCCTAGAAATGCTACACTCTTCGCTTATTGTCCTTTCTTGATTTAAGTATCAATTATTGCTGTTATTATCCTATTCCTTGTTCACTTTGGGTCAGATTTGGCTTTTCATTATGTCATTCTTCTATTGACGTTAGGCTTCTCTCCTTATTCATGCATGTTCAATCCTGGCTTTCCTGCTCATCTCCCTGTTTTCCTGGATCCTTTGTCTTCTATTCTTTTTCCATACTCTAGCACACTTGCCTTTGGCCTCTCCACACCTCCAGGTAACCATGGGCTCACTCTGGTCTTCCCATGACCCCTTGGTACGAACTTCCTCATTGCCTCCCTGCAATTTTTCATCACGTGTTCCATCATTACATATACTATCTTCCCTCTATCTCACTTACAGACTGCACCTCATGTAGGAATTGCCTCATACTTGTGTAGTTCCCTTTTAGGAAGTTTGGCTTCTCCCGTTCTTCTCGTACTTCACTTTCAGTTGTTAACTCTACTAGGTATTTGTGGCATGCAAAGAGTACGTTACATTTATTCGGCGTATGTACACACTCCCACACTCCCATATAGGCTGCCACCCAACCAGCGAACCGGGTGCTAAGGGTTTAATGATTAAGGGGGCCCCATCGTTAAATCAGTGCCTTGGTTCAGCCAATCATAATCTGGGTTGGACAATTGCTAAGGTGACGTGGTAGCACTCACGGTTAGCTCTTGTCAGATTCATCCTGCTGCTGGTTGATCACGGTTGTCTCTTTGTCTCTGGCTGTTGTCTTCCCTCTTGAATACCGTGATAGTTATTTTCCAAACTCATGTACGTAGTGTACATAAGTGTAAATGCCTATAATCATACTTGGTGAAGGAAAATATAATTTAAAGACACTTGCTGTGTTTATTTTCGCTCCAAGTCCCTTTACAGCCCAGGATAACAGGCCTTTTTCACCTGGATGCATAACAGTATTTGAAACCCAAGACCACGTAATCACTAGAGCCTAGGGGCCTTTAATGTGTGATATCCCTATGTCTGAACTGTTTAATGTAAATGTGAGGTCTAGCCTTGTTAGTTCATCCTCTTCTCTCTCTTTCTGGTTATATCTCAAGCATGTTGGTACATGAAGTTTTCCAGTACCGCCTGTAGCATCTTGGCTCTCCACGTCTCTGGTCCCTCATGTAGCTTCAGATTCTCCTAGTCAGTCTCCTTATGGTTGAAATCCCCTATGATGAGTAACTTTGCCCTGCTCATGTGGGCCCTTCTGGCAACTTTCGCTAATGTGTCCACCGTCACTCGGTTGCTCTCATCATATTCCTGTCTTGGCCTCCTGCTGTTCGGTGACGGGTTGTATACGATTGCTATCATCACTTTTGCGCCCCCGCTTTGAATTGTTCCTATTATGTAGTCATCCGCTAGTCCTCTAACTAGTCCTCTCATGTCCTCAAAACTCCATTGGTTTCTGATGATCAGTGCAACTCCTGCTTTCCCCTCTGTTCCCCATGTCTTTCCTCGGGCTGTGATATTCAGACGGGAAGATTGCATCTGTCATCACCTCCCTGTGTTTCGTCTCTGTGATTGCTATGATGTCCGGAGATGCCTCAGTGATTCTTTCCTACCACTCGTCACTCTTATTTGTAATTCAATTTCCGTTGGTGTAACATACCTTCAGCTTCCTTTCTAGGATTGTGTTCTTGGGGGTGGGATGGGTTGGTGCTGGCTGTGGGTGAGTGTGGTAGTCAGGTTAATGTGTGTGTGTGCGTGCGTGCGTGTGTGTGTGTGTGTGTGTGTGTGTGTGTGTGTGTGTGTGTGTGTGTGTGTGTGTGTGTGTGTGTGTACTCACCTATTTGTACTCACCTATTTGTGGTTGCAGGGGTCGAGTCCTAGCTCCTGGCGTGTGTGTGTGTGTGTGTGTGTTTATGTGTGTTTGCCAGCGAGAGCATGCGTCTTCGTCAATTCTCTCTCTCTCTTCTCTTTTTCTCTTATCTCTTTTGATACTTGTTTTCTTCAAAAGTAAGACTAAAAGTTGAAGTTCCTTCATCTCTACTCCTCCTAATGCAAGCGAGGAAGATACACAATAATTTACATGTAGAATGTCCTGGAGGGGCTGGTCTCGAGCCAGTACCCATGTATAAGGTGCAAAATTCACCCAGTGAAAACAGGGGCACTAGGAGTGCAATAAGAGATAGCAAAATAAGTGTAAGGGCCCAAGACTAATCAACAGCTTTCGTTCATACATCAAGAAAATTTCCAATAGATCTCTGGTTGTCATCGAGAAGATCCTCTTTAAGTTCCTCAAGTCGGTTCCTGATCAGCCCCTCTATGGTTTGTCCGTTGTGACCAACAGTAACTGCTTTGTTGATAGGATTTGATCCATCAGTAGGTATGGTCAGGCCCCTGGTCGCAGGGGGGCCATTAACCCCCGAAAACACCCTTCAAGTATCCTTCAGGAGTTTATTTTATTAGATGAAAGTTGCACTTCCACAACTCTTTTGCCGAGCCAAACCTGACATCTTTATAATAGAGTTTATTTATCGGTGCTTTTGACAGTTACATACAGGGAAATATAGCTGGTTAACTTTAGTTTTTATACATTATAAATATAAAGAAAAATGATAAGTATATGAGTCAGAAAGGAATTGCCGGAGTGAGACTTCCAATATCTGTCAGTGTAATACTGCAGATGATTGCCAGGGTGAGACTACTGATGATTGTCAATGTTATACTACTGATGACTATCACTGTAATACTGCAGATGACTGCTAGAGACTACTCATGCCTTCCCGTCTTCTGTCTACAAATACCGGCCAACTGGAGAGGACCTTGAGAACATTACCTTTCGCGTCACAGTAAAGCCACCAAAATCTCCACTTATTGAAAGCTTTGTTGAAATGACAGAGCCATCAGCTCAAGGTTGTAGGGGAGAGATGAGTCGATTTCGTGGTAATCAACCTTTTTCAGAGGTTCAAGATGACATGCGCAACACGCAATCAAAGAGAGTGGTGCATACTCAAGGTGAGAGCGAACTTATATGCTTCATGTAGAGTTTTGGATATAACCGTGTAACTGGGCCACGATACACGCAGGAAATGGTATGAATCAAATGAAATAGTGAATCAAATAAAATTTCTTAGTGTTGGCGTGTTGATACGGTTTTTGTGGAGTTACACCAGACGGTAGTCTGTTTCCTAGGAATGGTGTTGTTGCCTTCACATACCTGTGTGTGAAGGAGGTACTAAGAATTAAGGGGCTTAAATATCCAGTAGGCATTAGCGAGCGTTTTATTTCCAAGTTGGTGTAGGCGATTTATTTTCATTCAGTTTATCTTTAGCCTTTACTTAATTCTCACTCATTCTCTCGACCAAATTTCAATCAGTATTTATTTGTATAGCTAAGTGACTGGCTATAGCACAAATAATAAAAATCACATTCTAAAAATTGATCGTGTCGTGAAACTAACGAACATCCTCCCAATTTAGTGATTTTATTGGCACGTTTAATTTAGTTAAGCCTGGCTAACAGTTCATGAATTATGGATGGTATGCAAATGTATGTTATTGTATGTGAAAGACATTATGAATACTAAACTGATCTATGTCAATTAACATGTCATTTCAGTTTGTGTTTGTATAATAATTACGAACCACTCACAAAACATAACAAAAGTGCTCCGCAACATGAGGTATATAAGACCTGGATAAAAAAAAGAGTTCTGACCAACATTCACAGATGGTCAGTTGATGTCATACACGAGCACGAGACTGGCACTTCACTCTTCCTAATATCATTAATATAATTCAGGCTTACCAAATCCATCTCTCCCCCATACCTTGCATACAAGCCAAGCTATGCCCTTTCAAACCGTTAACTCATCAAAGACTACATGCACACCTGCAGCTTCAATTCAGACACTGTTACACGCCCACAAATCTCACCTTAACCCCCAACCTCTCTACCGCTGCCTACCCTTCATCACCCCTCACTGCCCCTACCTCTCCCAAATTACGGTAAACATTACTACGATATTATTACCACTCTTCAATACTACTCTTATGCCACTCGGCCAAATCTGGACAACGTAGGGTGGCCCGAAAAAGAAAAACTTTCATCATCATTCACTCCATCACTGTCTTGTCAGAGGCGCGCTGACACTACAGTTATAAAACTGCAACATTAGCACCCCTCCTTCAGAGTGCAGATTCTGTACTTCCCATTCCCATGACTCAAGTCCAGCCTGCTGGTTTCCCTGAATCCCTTCATAAATGTTACCTTGCTCACACTCTAACTTCATTTGTTTTCATTCGCTATTATCTAACACGTTCACGTATGTTTGTTCGAAGTCCAAGCCCCTCACACACAAAACCTCGTTTACCCCCTCCCTCTAACCTTTCATAGGCCGACCCTTACCCCGCCTTCCCTCCACTACAGATTTATACACTCTTGAAGTCATTCTATTTCCTTCCATCATATCTACATGTCCGAAATACCTCAACAACCCCTCCTCAGCCCTCTGGATAATAGTTTTCGTGATCCCGCACCTCCTCCTAATTTCTAAACTACGAGTTCTCTACATTATCTTCACACTCATATTGCCCTCATATATATATATATATATATATATATATATATATATATATATATATATATGTATATATATATATATATATATATATATATATATATATATATATATATATATATATATATATATATATATATATATATATATATATATATATATATGTCGTGCCGAATATGTAAAACTGGTCAATTAGCAAAAACTCATTTAAAATTAAGTCCTTTCTGAAATTTTCTCTTATACGTTTAAGATATATTTTTTTTTATTAACGTTAATGTAAAAATTTTTAATTTTGCACCAAAGGAATCTTATATATATATATATATATATATATATATATATATATATATATATATATATATATATATATATATATATATATATATATATATATATATATATATTGTGTGTGTGTGTGTGTGTAAAGTAGTAGGTTGGTAGACAACAACCACTCAGGGAGGTACTACCGTCCTGCCAGATGAGTGTAAAACAAAAGCCTGTAATTGTTTTATATGATTGTAGGATTGCTGGTGTCTTTTTTCTGTCTCATAAATATGCAAGATTTCAGGTACATTTCATACATTCCCTCTTTCTCTCCATGGATAATTTTTTTTTGTCTCCACAGATACCTCAATGCACCACTCACCTTTTTTCCTTCATCATTTCTATGGTTAACCTCATCCTTCATGAACCCATCCGCTGACAAGTCAACTCCCAAATATCTAAAAACATTCCCTTCTTCCATACTCCCTCTCTCCAATGTGATACCTAATTTTTCTTTATCATCACCTTACTCATATCTATGTTCACCTTCAACTTTCTACCTTTTCACACTCTCCCAAACTCGTCCACTAACCTTTGTAACTTTTCTTTAGAATCTCATAAAAGCACAGTATCTTCAGCAAAAAGTAATTGTGTCAACTCCTATTTTGTATTTGATTCCCCATAATTTAATCCCACCCCTCTCCCCAACACCCTAACATTTACTTCTTTTACAACCCCATCAATAAATATATTAAACAGCCATGGGGACATTACACATCCATGCCTAAGACCTACTTTCATCGGGAAGTAATCTCCCTCTCTCTTACACACCCTAACCTAAGCCTCACTATCTTCACAAAAGCTCTTTACAGCATTTAGTAACTTACCACCTATTCCATATATCTGCAACATCTGCCACATTTCTCCCGTATCCACTCTATCATATGCCTTTTCTAAATCCATAAATGCAATGAAAATTTCCCTACCTTTATCTAAATACTGTTCATATATATGCTTCAATGAGAATACTTGAACCACACATCCCTTACCCACTCTAAAGCCTCCTTGCTCACCTGCAATCCTACTCTCTGTCTTACCTCTAATTCTTTCAATAATAACTCTTAAGAACACTTTACCTGGTATACTCAATAAACTTTTTCCCCTATAATTTTTACAGTCTCTTTTGTCCCCCTTCCTTTATATAAAGGAACTATTCAAGCTCCCTGCCAATCCCTAGGTACCTTCCCCTCTTTCATACATTAATTAAACAAAAAATACCATCCTCTCCAATGCTGTATCCCCCCCCCCCTGCTTTTAACATTTCTGTCATGATCCCGTCAGTTCCAGCTACTTTCATTCTACGTAATGCCTCACGCACCTCCGCCACACTCACATCCTGCTCTTCTTCACTCCTAAAAAATGTTATACCTCCCTGACCAGTGCATGAAATTACCGCCTACCTTTCTTCATCGACATTTAAATGTTCCTCAAAATATTTCCGCATCTACCCAATACCTCCATCTCCCCATCTACTAACTTCCCTACTCAGTTTTTAACTGACAAATCCATTCGTTCCCTAGGCTTTCTTAACTTGTTTATCTCACTCAATTTTATCTCAATTTTTTTCTTATTTTCATCAAGATTTCTTGACAGTGCCTCTCTCACTCTATCTCTGCTCTCCTTTTGCACTCTCTTCACCTTTCTTTTACTCTCCATATACTCTGCTCATCTTATAACACTTCTGCTTTCGAGAAACCTCTCGTAATCTACCTTTTTCTCTTTCATCACTCCCTTTACTTCATCATTCCACCAATCACTCATCTTTCCTCCTGCCCCACATTCTAATACTGCATTTTTAAATCTATTCCAAACCTCTTCAACCCCTCCCCACTACACATTGTTGCACTAGCCCACATTTCTGCCAATAGTTGCTTATATCTCATCCGAACTTCCTCCTCCCTTAGTTTATACACTTCCACCTCTCTCTTACTTGCTGTTGCTATTTTCCTTTTGTCCCATCTACCTCTTACTCTAGCTGTAGCTGCAATTAAATAATGATCCGATATATCCGTTGCCTCTCTATAAAAATGTACATCCTGAAGCCTACCCATCATATTTACATCCACCAATACATAATCTAACAAACTACTTTGATTCCGTGCTATATCATACCTTGAATACTTATCTATCCTCTTTTTCATAAAATATATATTACTTATTACCAAACCTCTTTCTACACATTGCTCAATTAAAGGCTCCCCATTTTCATTTACCTCTGGCACCCCAAATTTATCTACTACTCCCTCCACAACATTTTTGCCCACTTTAGCGATGAAATCCCCAACGACAAGCACTCTCTCACTTGGTTAAAAACTCTACACACACTCACTCAACATTTCCGAAAATCTCTCTCTCTTCTATACTTCTCTCTTCTCCAGGTGCATAAACACTTACTATAACCCGCTTTTCACATCCAAGCCTTATTTAACTCCACATAATCCTTGAATTTATACATTTATATTCCGTCTTTCCCTGCCATAACTTATCCTTCAACATTATTGCTTCTCCTTCTTTAGCTCTATCTCTTTGAAGCCCCTGACCTAATCTCACCAATTTCTCCCCATTGACACTCACCCACCCCCTTCAGCTTGTTTCACTTAAAGCCAGGACATCCAGCTTCTTCTCATTCATAACATCCGCAATCATCTCTTTCTTATCATTCGCACAACATCCACGCACATTCAAACATCCCACTTAGACGGTTTTCTTCTTTATCTTTTTAGTAAGCTATACGGGAAAAGGGGTTACTAGCTCATTGTCCCAGGCATTTTAGTTGACTTTTACAACACGCATGGCTTACAGAGGAAATATTCTAATTCCACTTCCCCATGGATATGAAAGGAAAAGCAAAAAGAACAAGAACTACTAAGATAAAATCAAAGAAAAGTCAGATGAGTGTGTATACATAAACGTGTACATGTATGTGTAGTCTGACGTAAGTGTAAGTACAAGTAGCAAGACGTACCTGAAATCTTGCATGCTTATGAGACAGGAAAAAAACACCAGCAGTCCTACCATCAGGTAATACAAATGCAGGCTTCCTTTTAACACTTACTTGGTAGGACGGTAGTACCTCCCCGAATGGTTGCTGTCTACCAACCTACTACCACGAACGAGTGGTATTATTCAATAACAATACTGCGACTAGCCTAGGATTCGAACCCATGTCGTTTTGGCCCACATGGTGATCGAAAATCACACATGACGCTCTAATCCACGGGACCACGCAATCCTGAGCTAGGTGTTTTACCATGATCCGAGGACATAGTCGCAGTGTTGTTATTGATTAATACCACTCGTTCGTGGTTACAATAATATATATATATATATATATATATATATATATATATATATATATATATATATATATATACATATATGTATATATATATATATATATATATATATATATATATATATATATATATATATATATATATATATATATATATATATATATATATATATATGTATATATATGTCGTGCCGAATATGTTAAACTGGTCAATTAGCAAGAACTCATTTAAAATTAAGTCCTTTCTAAAATTTTCTCTTATACGTTTAAAGATATATTTTTTTCAATAATGTTGATGTAAAAATTTATAATTTTGCACCAAAAGGAACTTAGAAAACTTACCTAACCTTACTATAACAAGCGCAATTTATTTTAGCCTAACCCAACTAAATATATTTAAGATTTGTTTACAATAATTTAATACTAAACAAACACAGTGAAATATATTTTTTTCGTTAGTTTCAGAATGACTTTGGCGAAATTATTGCATACACAAATTTTCACTTGTCCTATATGGCAAGATGAGCGTTGCTATTTAAGCCAAGATCGCAAGTTCTGCCTATTCGGCACGACATATATATATATATATATATATATATATATATATATATATATATATATATATATATATATATATATACATATATGTATATATATATATATATATATATATATATATATATATATATATATATATATATATATATATATGTATATATATATATATATATATATATATATATATATATATATATATATATATATATATATATGTATATATATATATATATATATATATATATATATATATATATATATATATATATATATATATATATATATATATTATCACACTGGCCGATTCCCACCAAGGCAGGGTGGCCCGAAAAAGAAAAACTTTCACCATCATTCACTCCATCACTGTCTTGCCAGAAGGGTGCTTTACACCACAGTTTTTAAACTGCAACATTAACACCACTCCTTCAGAGTGCAGGCACTGTACTTCCCATCTCCAGGACTCAAGTCCGGCCTGCCAGTTTCCCTGAACCCCTTCATAAATGTTACTTTGCTCACACTCCAACAGCACGTCAAGTATTAAAAACCATTCGTCTCCATTCACTCCTATCAAACACGCTCACGCACGCCTGCTGGAAGTCCAAGCCCCTCGCACACAAAACCTCCTTTACCCCCTCCCTCCAACCTTTCCTAGGCTGACCCCTACCCCGCCTTCCTTCCACTACAGACTGATACACTCTTGAAGTCATTCTGTTTCGCTCCATTCTCTCTACATGTCCGAACCACCTCAACAACCCTTCCTCAGCCCTCTGGACAACAGTTTTGGTAATTCCGCACCTCCTCCTAACTTCCAAACTACGAATTCTCTGCATTATATTCACACCACACATTGCCCTCAGACATGACATCTCCACTGCCTCCAACCTTCTCCTAGCTGCAACATTCATCACCCATGCTTCTCACCCATATAAGAGTGTTGGTAAAACTATACTCTCATACATTCCCCTCTTTGCCTCCAAGGACAAAGTTCTTTGTCTCCACAGACTCCTAAGTGCACCACTCACCCTTTTCCCCTCATCAATTCTATGATTCACCTCATCCTTCATAGACCCTTCCGCTGACACGTCCACTCCCAAATATCTGAATACATTCACCTCCTCCAAACTCTCTCCCTCCAATCTGATATCCAATCTTTCATCACCAAATCTTTTTGTTATCCTCATAACCTGACTCTTTCCTGTATTCACTTTTAATTTTCTTCTTTTGCACACCCTTCCAAATTCATCCACCAATCTCTGCAACTTCTCTTCAGAATCTCCCAAGAGCACAGTGTCATCAGCAAAGAGCAACTGTGACAACTCCCACTTTATGTGTGATTCCTTATCTTTTAACTCCACGCCTCTTGTCAAGACCCTCGCATTTACTTCTCTTACAACCCCATCTATAAATATATTAAACAACCACGGTGACATCACACATCCCTGTCTAAGGCCTACTTTTACTGGGAAATAATTTCCCTCTTTCCTATGTACTCTAACTTGAGCCTCACTATCCTCGTAAAAACTCTTCACTGCTTTCAGTAACCTACCTCCTACACCATACACCTGCAACATCTGCGACATTGCCCCCCTATCCACCCTGTCATATGCCTTTTCCAAATCCATAAATGCCACAAAGACCTCTTTAGCCTTATCTAAATACTGTTCACTTATATGTTTCACTGTAAACACCTGGTCCACACACCCCCTACCTTTCCTAAAGCCTCCTTGTTCATCTGCTATCCTATTCTCAGTCTTACTTTTAATTCTTTCAATAATAACTCTACCATACACTTCACCAGGTATACTCAACAGAATTATCCCCCTATAATTTTTGCACTCTCTTTTGTCCCCTTTGCCTTTATACAAAGGAACTATGCATGCTCTCTGCCAATCCCTAGGTACCTTACCCTCTTCCATACATTTATTAAATAATTGCACCAACCACTCCAAAACTATATCCCCACCTGCTTTTAACATTTCTATCTTTATCCCATCAATCCCGGCTGCCTTACCCCCTTTCATTTTACCTACTGCCTCACGAACTTCCCCCACACTCACAACTGGCTCTTCCTCACTCCTACAAGATGTGATTCCTCCTTGCCCTATACACGGAATCACAACTTCCCTATCTTCATCAACATTTAACAATTCCTCAAAATATTCCCTCCATCTTCCCAATACCTCTAACTCTCCATTTAATAACTCTCCTCTCCTATTTTTAACTGACAAATCCATTTGTTCTCTAGGCTTCCTTAACTTGTTAATCTCACTCCAAAACTTTTTCTTATTTTCAACAAAATTTGTTGATAACATCTCACCCACTCTCTCATTTGCTCTCTTTTTACATTGCTTCACCACTCTCTTAACCTCTCTCTTTTTCTCCATATACTCTTCCCTCCTTGCATCACTTCTACTTTGTAAAAACTTCTCATATGCTAACTTTTTCTCCCTTACTACTCTCTTCACATCATCATTCCACCAATCGCTCCTCTTCCCTCCCGCACCCACTTTCCTGTAACCACAAACTTCTGCTGAACACTCTAACACTACATTTTTAAACCTACCGCATACCTCTTCGACCCCATTGCCTATGCTCTCATTAGCCCATCTATCCTCCAATAGCTGTTTATATCTTTCCCTAACTGCCTCCTCTTTTAGTTTATAAACCTTCACCTCTCTCTTCCCTGATGCTTCTATTCTCCTTGTATCCCATCTACCTTTTACTCTCAGTGTAGCTACAACTAGAAAGTGATCTGATATATCTGTGGCCCCTCTATAAACATGTACATCCTGAAGTCTACTCAACAGTCTTTTATCTACCAATACATAATCCAACAAACTACTGTCATTTCGCCCTACATCATATCTTGTATACTTATTTATCCTCTTTTCCTTAAAATATGTATTACCTATAACTAAACCCCTTTCTATACAAAGTTCAATCAAAGGGCTCCCATTATCATTTACACCTGGCACCCCAAACTTACCTACCACACCCTCTCTAAAAGTTTCTCCTACTTTAGCATTCAGGTCCCCTACCACAATTACTCTCTCACTTGGTTCAAAGGCTCCTATACATTCACTTAACATCTCCCAGAATCTCTCTCTCTCCTCTGCATTCCTTTCTTCTCCAGGTGCATACACGCTTATTATGACCCACTTCTCGCATCCAACCTTTACTTTAATCCACATAATTCTTGCATTTACACATTCATATTCTCTTTTCTCCTTCCATAACTGATCATTCAACATTACTGCTACCCCTTCCTTTGCTCTAACTCTCTCAGATACTCCAGATTTAATCCCATTTATTTCCCCCCACCTAAACTCCCCTACCCCCTTCAGCTTTGTTTCGCTTAGGGCCAGGACATCCAACTTCTTTTCATTCATAACATCAGCAGTCATCTGTTTCTTGTCATCTGCACTACATCCACGCACATTCAAGCATCCCAGTTTTATAAAGTTTTTCTTCTTCTCTTTTTTAGTAAATGTCTACAGGAGAAGGGGTTACTAGCCCATTGCTCCCGGCATTTTAGTCGCCTCCTACGACACGCATGGCTTACGGAGGAAAGATTCTTTTCCACTTCCCCATGGACAATAGAAGAAATAAAGAAGAACAAGAGCTATGTAGAAAAAGGAGAAAAACCTAGATGTATGTATATATATATATGCATGTGCATGTCTGTGAAGTGTGACCAAAGTGTAAGTTGAAGTAGCAAGATATGCTTGTTATCTAGCGTGTTTATGAGACAGAAAAAGACACCAGCAATCCTACCATCATGCAAAACAGTTACAGGTTTCTGTTTCACAGTCATCTGGCAGGACGGTAGTACTTCCCTGGGTGGTTGCTGTCTACCAACCTACCTATATATATATATATATAAATATATATATATATATATATATATATATATATATATATATATATATATATATATATATATATATATATATATATATATATATATATGGAAAACAAGACCAACTTTCTTCACATCTATTTCGTTCAGAATTTTTCCCAAACTTTTTAAATTACGCTTAACAATACTGTTGCCAAAGTGCATCACTTAACATGTATCTACGCTGAAACTCATTTTCCACCTCTCTGGACACTACACTGCCTGTGCTACGTTCCTTTGAGCACTATGTTTTATTTGACAACCTTTTACGCAGTTGTTTGTCAAAGGCGTTTTAGATATTTAGACATATTTCAACTCTGGGGAATTTTAATTCTCATTTTGCTGAAATATATTTAGGCAAGTTCATTCATATCAAAATATGAATGAACTTGCCTAAAGAATGCCTTATAATTGTTTTTCTGATTTTATCCTCGGATTCTAATGAGTGAGTGTGTGTGTGTGTGTGTGAGAGAGAGAGAGAGAGAGAGAGAGAGAGAGAGAGAGAGAGAGAGAGAGAGAGAGAGAGAGAGAGAGAGAGAGAGAGAGAGAGAAAGGATGGGGGTAAAATTGACACACTTCATCACCTATCATTGATTTTATATTCAAACACTTCTACTTATCGTCCATACGTTTCTGAGTATCAAACATCTCTATCAGTATTAAAACAATTACAATTATTCGTCAGAACAGCTGGACTATGTGAAGTAAGAAAACATTCCATTTTGAACACTCATCAAATGTTTAAACATACTGAAGGAACACAAATTAAACTAACATTGTCACATAACCTAACCTAACATTTACTCTGACGAAATTTTATATAGAAACGTGAAAAATACATCACTGACTGAACAAGTGAACAGCTCCATTACATCTATTTAGTTATTCACACAGTAATGTGAGGTTGGAATTTGTAACATTCTTTGGTATATTTGTGAACTTTCTATATATCAAATTTTGATAAATTTTCTTAAATAAAATACTTTTGAATTTGATAATGACCAGCTATTGTGCTCTGCCTATTACGATTACTACATGTTACAATAAAATAGACTGTGTTAAGTTTTTATAATATATATATATATATATATATATATATATATATATATATATATATATATATATATATATATATATATATATATATATATATATATATATATATATATATATATATATATATATATATATATAATATGAACACATCAGAAACGAGACAATTAAAACATTACGATAGCCCAAAACAGGTGAGATGGAGGAAGCAATTACCTTAATTAGCAAGAAGGTTTCACCTCTCTCATGGGATATTTCTCTCTTGGCATTTTGAGGAAGTACACACAAGGAACTACAAGCAATGTCACTGATTCCCTTGTCGACTTCTTGACAGGCAACACCCCAGAGCTTTGAGGAACAAGAATAATATTTCCCCGCCAGCAGTTTCTGAGATACATTATAGTCGCAGGAAACACAACAAAATCACTTGAAAAATTCCTCAAGTACATGAAACATTACACAAGAATCAACGATACAATACAGTCACCGGTGATATGACTCAACTCCGCTATTACAACCCAGGTACTCAAAGGGCTGTTATCCTGGATGTAAAGGGAGCAAAATAGACACAGCAGAAAAACTTTGAATTATATTATCCTTTACCAAGTATAACAGAGGTATGTACACTATATACACTATGTACAGCAATAGGTATTAGTGCACGCCACTGTAATCAAGGCAAAACAGCAGCCAAGAGAGAGGAGACCACCGTGCGTCCACCAGCGGTAGAATGAAAATGACAAGAGTGAAAATGTGAGTGGTAACCACGTCACCTTCACAGTTGTCAGATCCACATTATGATTAGCTGAACCTAGATACTGATCTGACGATGGGACCCCGATCGTCAGACCCTTAGCATCTGGTTAGCTGGTTGGTGAGGCAGCCTATGTGAGTGTGTTAACATGTTCCGAGTAAAGGAGACATAGTCTTTGCATTCAGCACCACCATCCCAAGAGGGCTCAGGACTAGACTTCCACCTCAATGGGCAAACGTGCCGCCATGGCACAGTATAATGGACCCGCCTTTCCTCTCAACCATCCAACTCATTAGATAGAGCTCAGCTTTTATCGCGACATAAAGCCAAACTCTAAACTTAGAGCGAGACAGCAGGCAGTAGGGCTAACGGAGGTCCAAGATACCTGCGGATGGTAGCAGAATATCCCCTCACTAAAAAAAAACGCCACATAATTAAATATTCATTATATACAAAAGAGTAAAAAAAGAGCTATACATATGTTTACCCAAAGTCCCTAACACATTCTAACCTAATACATTCTAGACAGAGCATCAGCTAGCGTATTTTCTTTGCCAGCAATGTGATGCACTTTAATGTTATATGGTTGCAACCTGATGGACCACATCATAAGTCTTGCGTTCTGATTTTTCATGTGCTGAAGATAAACTAGAGGGTTGTGGTCAATATAGACTGTGACCACCTGAAAAGTCTGGCCCACATACACGTCAAAGTGTTCCATGGCCAGTACCAGAGCGAGGGCTTCCTTTTCAATCGTGGAGTAAGTCCTCTGGTGCGGTTGGTATTTGGCGGAGTAGTAAGCAACAGGCTGCAACCCATCGTCCCCAGATTGCAGAAGTACTGTCCCCACCCCAGACTCACAGGCATCAACCTATAACATAAAGGGTTAGGAGAAATCAGGAGATAAGAGAATAGGTGCAGTACAAAGGAGTAATTTGGTTTTGCTATGAGCCTCTTGACATTCTGAGGTTCACTTAAAGGGGACTTTGGGACTGGGAAGTGAGGTTAGAGGGGCTATAATATCTGCAAAATTTTTACAGAATCATTTATAAAATCCTACCATACCTAAGAAACGTTGGAGGGATTTCCTATCATGAGGTACTGGATAATTTTTAATGGCAAGAATTTTAGGAAATTTAGGGGTCACTTTGCCACTACCTACTTCATGGCCCCAAAAATTAACAGTAGCCTGGGCAAAGGAAGACTTAGATAAGTTAACAGTCAATTGGAAACTCTGGAATGTCTCAAAGAGAGACTTAAGTCTAAACAAGTGTTAGTCCAAAGTATCCGACACAATAACTATGCCTATCTAGACAAGCTACCATGCCTTCAAGTCCTTTAATAGCCTGATGGATCTTTTTCTGGAATGATGCGGACGAGTTTTTCATTCCGAAGGGGGTAGCTGTATATTGATAATGACCTGGAATTACGTCTTATCTATCAAAGGTAGCTAATAGTAACCTTAAGGAGGTCTAACCTGGATACAAAAGTAGCCTTACCCACAAAGTCAGTTACGTCATCCAGACGTGACAGAGGGTAAGCATCTTCAGTTGTGACCTCATTTACCTTATGGTAGTTTGTACACATTCGAAAACCTCCATCACCTTTCTTACCAAGGATGCATGGTGAAACCCATGTACTAGACGACTCCTTCACTAACCCATGCTCTAACAGAAAGCCCACCTCCTGCTGAGTAGCCTCTGTTTTTCAGGAATAGCTCTGTAGGGGGAAAGTTTAATAGGTTTAGAGTTCCCACATCTAAGTCATAATATCCTAGTGTACATTTTTTCGGAGTATCCGAAAAGATTGTAGGAGCGCAGTTAAACTTGTTACTTGATTCTTAGACAGCCCCGCCATTAAAGGGTTACGGTTCTTGAGGAGGACAGAATTGGGAAGCTTGATATTAATCTCAGAAACAGAGTGCAAAGAGTCAGGGTAATCTACAGACGCAGACAACAGAGTCATTACCGGGACTTTATCTGGTGTATTAAATGCTTTTATTTGATTAATATGTAAGTTTTAGTTTTTGAGGCCTTATCAAGGGGAGACACCACATAATTTACATCAGATAATTTACTTACAATTTGCATAGGTCCCGTAAATCTAGCTTTCAAGGTTTGGCAAGGTATAGGTTCCTGTACTAACACCTTGTCTCCTGGATGGAAGGAGCGAAACTGTGAATTTCTGTCATACATCTGTTTCATAGTGTTTTGAGCTGCCTTTAAGTTAGCCTTAGCCAACTGACGTGCCACTTGCATCCTTGAAGAAGGGTTGTAGAGTGTTGAGCAGACGTCTTCTCCCATCCATCCTTCCTTGAGCACCCGAACAAGACCTCGCACATTGTACCCAAAGATCAGCTCAAACGGACTATACCCGGTAGACCCCTGCACAGTTTCCCTTATTGAAAACATCAGTCTGTAGGAAAATGCATACAAAAAGTTCCCATCATGGTTTTTAACGTTTGGTGGAATCTTGATCACTTTGAATAGATTTAGGAATGCCAAAGCAAGAGATAAACTTAGTTAAAGCTTTAAGAATTGCTTTAGTATTGATGCTGCGCATGGGAATTGCTTCTGGGAATCTAGTTACTACTGATTCCCAGACTTGGATTTAGGTAGTGGACCTACGCAATCTATAATTAACTCTACAAATGGTTCTCCATCGACAGGTGTAGGATGGAGAGGTGCAGGTTTAATGGGGTATCCAGATTTCACTACTTGCTGACATTTTCTACAACAGCGGATATGATTCTTCACATCCTGCCTTAACTTTGGCCAAAAGAATTATTTTATACAGGGTTTTAGTAATTCCTAAGTGGCCTCTTAATTAACGAAGAGTTATGAGCTATATTTAAAATTTGAGGTCTAAACTTTTTTGGAACTACTAACCTGTCTGACTGTTACCTTCCCTCTATCTCCTTACAAGTCTCAGAGCAGATTAAAAAGTCGCTTTTAATTTTATATTTGACTGGGTGATCTAAGAAGGATTTATCCATGGCTGCCTGAAAAGCGAAAGTTAATGGTCTTTTCGCTGTTCCTCTCGGAAGGATAGTCTCTCGGGCATGGAAACAGAGATATCTGGCAATCCTGCAACCCTGGAATAGGAAGGTTAGATCTGGGTCTGTTCACTAAATTTACTAAGCTCTGGCCAGTTTTCCTCGTTAAACAAACTGGCTATTCCAAAATCAGAGTCGTCCAAGGATAGGTTAGCATTCTCATCAGAGTCCCTTGGGATTTTGCCCGAGTTATGGCCGACTTCGGAGAAGAATTAATCATTATTGGTTCTGGACACGTACTAGAAGTGGTAATGTTATTTCCCAGTAATAACGCAGCATCTTTCATAGGAAATCCATCAGAAACACCTACAGTCAAATATCCAGTGTAATACTTGCTCTGCACATGTATTTTATGTAAGAGGACAGAAAACACTGCTCCTCCAAGAGATTCTAAAAGAATGGAGAATTTTAATAAGGTGTGCTCTGAAAGGGAAAGTACTCCCTCTCTTATAAGGGAGCAATATACTCCAGTATCTCTAAAGGTTCTGACTTCAGTTTTCCTTGAATTTTCTTGAAGGGATATTTGACAATTACTATAATATGGGGCCATCCCCTTCTCTACTTCTTTCAGGGACATAACATTATAAATTTTCCCTAATAGTTGGGGTTTATTTGGGCAGTTAGGTCTGATGTGGCCTGATTTATTACAATGGAAGCAAGCGACATTTTTGACCTTAGCTCCTTGCTGACGTTGTGGCTGGTGCCACTCTGGATACTGTTGTCGGGATACACCATGTTGAGTGGTTTGTCGCTCACCAGGTTGACCATAGGATGAATAGCGTAGCTCACCAGGTGACTTAGTTGGCCGATGTCGTTCTCCTTCCTGCTGGCACTTCATTCTCCAATCAGGAACTTTTTGTTGGCGGTCTCTGCTCATGCCAAGCTGTTGAAAAAAGAGATGGGACCGCTAGGACAAAGAGCGGTTGGCTTCAAAAGTATCAGGCAATTTGACCGCCTCCAGTGCAGTGGTCAACACGTGATCCTGCAGAAAGACTTGAACCTCTGGTCCAACAGACTCCATCAGGTTATAAACCAATATCAATTGCACCAGATCTTCAAATTGAGCGATACCACTTGCTTTGTGCCACTTGGTAAAAGCTTTGGTCTGCTGTTTTACAAAGTCAACAAAGGAGTGACCCAGCTGTCTTCTACCTAGCTTGAATTCCTTTCTGTATTTGGCAGGAATACATTGATAAACACCAAGAACCGTGGTCTTCACCACCCGATAATTACTGAAATCAGTGTCATTTAACACTGATGTAAATTCCTGTGCCTTACCAAACAACGCTGTATGCACCAAAGACGTCCAATGCTGTTCCGGCCATCTTAAAGCTCTAGCCTGGTTAAAGAAATGCGTCGAAAAATAATTCAGGCTCAGCTTCAATGAAACGAGGAACAAGCTGTACTACTTTTTGCATACTAAAGTCATTTACAGCTAGAGTAAATTGCCTCCTCTCTTTTTCTCTATCAAACTCTTCCTTAGCATTGGCTCGCTATTCCCCGTTTTCCTCAAGATTGATTTTTGCCATCTCAGGCGCCAATGCAACTGACTCACCTTCATACAACCCTGTCGCATGAAATTGCTGGTTTTGCTCAAGGGTTGTGTCTTTTCCCTCTTTCTGCGGGAACCTCAGCAGGGCTCCTGGTTCCTGTAAGGGGAAAAGTCTGATATACCATCTCCTTTGTTCGAAGTTTGACACATAAGGTTACGAAGCTGCGATGGACTGAGCAATTCGCCAACAACGCTGTAGAGAAAACTTAGACAAGTTTAATAAAGTGAATTCAGACACAAACCGTCTGACTCGTCTAGGCGGCATTTAACCCCAACGTAACACGCTATTTGCAATACACGCTCGTCTATGCACTGTACAACTGCAGAATACTCACACGACAGCAAGGCTGACACGCGACAAAGCCGAATGCAGAATACGCACATACGATAGCAAGGCTGACACGCAACTGCAGAATACTCACACAATAGCAAGGCTGACCATAGCAAAGCGAATGCAGAACTGACACGCAAAACAGCAAGCTATCTACGATCACACAATAGCAAGGCTGACCATAGCGAATGCAAAGTTGACAAGCAAAATTCGTGAAGCGTTGGCAAACCTGATGCAATGCCAGATAGCCAGCTATTTACCATTCCCTGATCCAACTTCAAGACAACACAATCGCTTGAGACATAACACAAGCACCTGAGACACAACATTAGGATCAGAGACTCAACACTCGCACCTGAGATAGAACACAGTTTCCTGAGATACAACACAAACTCCCGATATATAACACAATTACCAAAGACCCCATGCAATCACTCGGCAAGCAATACTACCATCTACTGCCAAAAATACAATACAACCACATGATAGACAACAGTTACCCAGTCAGTAATACCAGCAGCTATTGCTGTAGTTACAACAAGAGCAGACAAAATGTACACGAGTACTCAGAATTATTAAAAGAAAATTTCTAGCAGTTTTCACTAATGTGAGATGAATTTCGTATAAGACTGACAGAGAAGACGAAATAGGTAATGATTTCGTTGACTCCACCACCTTCTGTCTGTTAGAGATAGAGATGAAAAGAACATCCATATTTTCAACAGCATTCATGGACATCTACTGGTAATAAATAAGCTATTTATATACAAATCAAACGGTAGAATTCTGTAGTTGGAACCGTTTGTAAGGATTGCTCGATTAAACTCTTGAAACAGTTTCTCAGATAGCAATACTGTCAATTTAGCCATCTTTTGCTCTGGCCAGAGAAGGGATGGTAGACTCATCCACGTTTCCAGCCCGGGCCAGATTTGGTCACATTTCTCTTCGGAGAAATGTGACCAGACTAGCTGTTTAAAGTTGACCATCGTCTGAAACCAAAACAAATCTGGATTCGTTGATACCCTCTCGCCTGCAAAGTGACAGCACTTCAGCACCAGCCATCATTGCCAATCTCACGGCTGAAGAAGGCTGGGTCAGATTACATTTAAAAAATGCCTTTAACCTGGTCAGTAGAGCTGAAGTTATCAAAGTGACCGGAGAAAGAGAGAGAGAGAGAGAGAGAGAGAGAGAGAGAGAGAGAGAGAGAGAGAGAGAGAGAGAGAGAGAAAGAGAGAGAGAGAGAGAGAAAGAGAGAGAGAGAGAGAGAGAGAGAATCTCCGAGCACCCCTTCCCTTCTCTCTTTCCAGCGGGTCTGGCTGCAGCAGGGACCAGAACTACTCTTTGGGGTACATGCAATTAAATCTTGTCAACGTTTCCAACTATTGCGTTCCTTTCTTTCTCTTCTTTTTTATCCCTCTTCGCCTCACGGACCTTTCATAGCTTGCTGTTATTCCCTTGTAGTTCTACCCGAGTTTCCTCTTCAACATCCCTGGTAACTTGAATCGACTACAGAAAATACTTTAAGATGTAATGTGATATAATTTCTTAACAATTTATTTTTCTATGTAATAATCATTAAAATTTAACTGGACACTTATGCAACCATTCTACCCTTAATAGAGAATATATCTATATATCTATCTATCTATCTATCTATCTCTCTATCTCTCTATATATATATATATATATATATATATATATATATATATATATATATATATATATATATATATATATATATACATATATATATGTATATATATATATATATATATATATATATATATATATATATATATATATATATATATATATATATATATATATATATAGATATATTCTCTATTAAGGGTAGAATGGTTGCATATTTTTTTTCGTTAGCTTAAGAATGATTTTGGCGAAATTATTGCATACACAAATTTTCGTTTGTCCTATATGGCAAGATGAGCGTTGCTATATATATGTCGTGCCTATTCGGCACGACATATATATATATATATATATATATATATATATATATATATATATATATATATATATATATATATATATATATATATATATATATATATATACATGTCGTGCCGAATAGGCAGAACTTGCGATCTTGGCTTAAATAGCAACGTTCATCTTGCCATATAGGACAAGTGAAAATTTGTGTATGCAATAATTTCGCCAAAATCATTCTGAACCTAACGAAAAAAATATATTTCACTGTGTTTGTTTAGTATTAAATTACTGTAAACAAATCTAAAATATATTTAGTTGAGTTAGGCTAAAATAAATTGCTCTTGTTATAATAAGGTTAGGTAAGTTTTCTAAGATTCTTTTGGTGCAAAATTAAAAATTTTTACATTAACATTAATGAAAAAATATATCTTTAAACGTAAAAGAGAAAATTTCAGAAAGGACTCAATTTTAAATGAGTTCTTGCTAACTGACCAGTTTTACATATTCGGCACGACATATATATATATATATATATATATATATATATATATATATATATATATATATATATATATATATATATATATATATATATATATATATACATATATGCAAGGAATTTGCGAGAGCAGGCGAAATATACACAAACACTGATCTCTGGTTGAAGGAGACTCGAACCTACGAACCTTGAACAAGGTACGCAGCGCTATACCAAACTCACCACACTGGACCAAAGCCAGCTTTCAGGGAGAAGGCTTACAGCTTTTCACCTCATCCCCTGCATGCATCAGCCTTACTAGAGATTTTAACATTGCATTGTTAAAACCTCAAGTAAGGCTGATGCATGCAGGGGATGAGATGAAAAGCTGTAAGCCTTCTCCCTGAAAGCTGGCTTTGGTCCAGTGTGGTGAGTTTGGTATAGCACTGCGTGCCTTGTTCCAAGGTTCGTAGGTTCGATTCTCCTTCAGCCAGAGATCAGTTTATATATATATATATATATATATATATATATATATATATATATATATGTCGTGCCTAATAGGTAAAACTAGTCAGTTAGCAAGAACTCATTTAAAATTAAGTCCTTTCTAAAAAAATTTCTTATACGTTTAAAGATATATTTTTTTCATTAATATAATGTAAAAAAATTTAATTTTACACCAAAAGAATCTTAGAAAACTTGCCTAACTTTATTATAACAAGCGCAATTTATTTTAGCCTAATCCTACTGAATATATTTTAAATACTTTTACAGTAATTTAATACTAAACAAACGCAATGAAATATATTTTTTTCGTTAGATTTAGACTGATTTTTGCGAAATTATTGCATACACAAATTTTCGCTTGTCCTGTATGGCAAGATGAGCGTTGCTATTTAAGCCAAGATCGCAAGTTCTGCCTATTCGGCACGACATATATATATATATATATATATATATATATATATATATATATATATATATATATATATATATATATATATATATATATATATATATATATATATATATATATATATATATATATATATATATATATATATATATATATATATATATATATATATATATATATATATATATATATATATATATATATATGAAGTTCAATGTCAATGAGTGGAAGGTACTAGCCCTTGGTAATGAAAATAACCCTCGAAGCTATAATCTAGGTGAAGTAGAGCTTGATCATACAGAATGTGAAAAGGACTTGGGAGTCATGGTGAGCAGAAATCTAAAGCCAAGGCAGCAGTGCCTTAGTGTGCGCAACAAGGCCAACAGATTACTTGGATTTATCTCAAGAAGTATAAGTAACAGAAGTCCAAAAGTTATTTTACAGCTCTATACATCACTAGTGAGGCCTCATTTAGATTATGCTGATCAGTTTTGGTCCCCTTACTACAGGATGGATATAGACTCATTAGAGAACATACAGAGAAGAATGACTAAAATGATTTACTGTGTAAGGAACCTCCCGTATGAAGATAGACTTAAAGCCTTAAATCTCCACTCTCTGTAGAGGTGTAGAATGAGGGGAGATATCATTGAAGTGTATAAGTGGATGACGGGCATAAACAAGGGAGATATTAATAAAGTACTGAGGGTGTCGAACCAGGTAAGAACCAGGAATAATGGATTTAAGTTGGATAAATTTAGATTTAGAAAGGACATAGGTAAGTACTGGTTTTCTAACAGAGTTGTAGATGCGTGGAACAGTCTTCCCAGTGGGGTGATAGAGGCTAGGACCTTGGGTAGCTTTAAGAAGAGACCGGACAAATATATGAGTGGGAGGGGCTGGGTTTGATTGGTGTCATTGGGTACGGGAGTTATTTCTTGGGAAGCTTTAGGTAGTAGTCGTTTTGATAAGGACCTGCCTCGCATGGGCTAGTAGGTCTTCTGCAGTGTTCCTCCATTCTTATGTTCTTTTGTTCTTATATATATATATATATATATATATATATATATATATATATATACTATATATATATATATATATATATATATATATATATATATATATATATATATATATATATATATATATATATTGTCACACAGCAGAAGCGAAGTATGCCAGGCATGAGGAGGTCAATGACATCATAAAGAGAAGCCTCGCCACAGCCCATTGCCCATCTCAACGGGAACCCCAAGTGCAGAGGTCTGACTGAAGTCAAAAGCCTCCTGATGAAGCCACTATGCTACCCTAGAAGGGTAAAAAGCAGATAGCCTGGGACTACATCTGTGCCGCCACATTGGCAGACACTACTTGCCATACACCACAACTGAAGAGGGTGGAGCTGCCAACCACAGGGAGACCCAGAAGATCTGCGTTTATGAAGACCTTCCCCCTTGCTATAACTTCATCCTAAAAGGGTCGGAGACCCTTGGAGCATGGGGCAAGTGTGCTCTAAAGTTCCTCAAAGAGCTGGGTGAAAAGCTCATTATAGAAACCAACGACCACAAAGCAACCAGCTTCCTCTTTCAGAGACTCAGTGTTGCGATCCAGAGAGGAAATGCCTGCAGTATTTTGGGCATGCGGCCCACCGCCGGGGATCTGGACGAAGTATTCGAGATGTAGCTCCGAGTTGTTATCTAGGTTGTTTTACTTTCTATTGTATTTTTGTGAATGTTTTGTCGAAGTATTTTGTCTTTAAATAAAATATATATTAAAAATAGGGGTGGTACCAGAAAATTCTCAAACAGCTTCAGGGAGAACCTCAAGTTTTTCCTGAAGCAAGTTTATTCTTTTCTCTGAAGACGAGCGTCCCTAGGACAGTTCATGAGGTGGTACCTTCCTCTACATATATATATATATATATATATATATATATATATATATATATATATATATATATATATATATATATATATATATATATATATATACTTTGCTCACACTCCAACAGCACGTCAAGTATTAAAAACCATTTGTCTCCATTCACTCCTATCAAACACGCTCACGCATGCCTGCTGGAAGTCCAAGCCCCTTGCACACTAAACCTCCTTTACCCCCTCTCTCCAACCTTTCCTAGGCCTACCCCTACCCCGCCTTCCTTCCACTACAGACTGATACACTCTTGAAGTCATTCTGTTTCGCTCCATTCTCTCTACATGTCCGAACCACCTCAACAACCCTTCCTCAGCCCTCTGGACAACAGTTTTGGTAATCCCGCACCTCCTCCTAACTTCCAAACTACGAATTCTCTGCATTATATTCACATCACACATTGCCCTCAGACATGACATCTCCACTGCCTCCAGCCTTCTCCTCGCTGCAACATTCATCACCCATGCTTCACACCCATATAAGAGCGTTGGTAAAACTATACTCTCATACATTCCCCTCTTTGCCTCCAAGGACAAAGTTCTTTGTCTCCACAGACTCTTAAGTGCACCAATCACTCTTTTCCCCTCATCAATTCTATGATTCACCTCATCTTTCATAGACCCATCCGCTGACACGTCCACTCCCAAATATCTGAATACATTCACCTCCTCCATACTCTCTCCCTCCAATCTGATATTCAATCTTTCATCACCTAATCTTTTTGTTATCCTCATAACCTTACTCTTTCCTGTATTCACCTTTAATTTTCTTCTTTTGCACACCCTACCAAATTCATCCACCAATCTCTGCAACTTCTCTTCAGAATCTCATAAGAGCACAGTGTCATCAGCAAAGAGCAGCTGTGACAACTCCCACTTTGTGTGTGATTATTTATCTTTTAACTCCACGCCTCTTGCCAACACCCTCGCATTTACTTCTCTTACAACCCCATCTATAAATATATTAAACAACCACGGTGACATCACACATCCTTGTCTAAGGCCTACTTTTACTGGGAAAAAATTTCCCTCTTTCCTACATACTCTAACATGAGCCTCACTATCCTCGTAAAAACTCTTCACTGCTTTCAGTAACCTACCTCATACACCATACACTTGCAACATCTGCCACATTGCCCCCCTATCCACCCTGTCATACGCCTTTTCCAAATCCATAAATGCCACAAAGACCTCTTTAGCCTTATCTAAATACTGTTCACTTATATGTTTCACTGTAAACACCTGGTCCACACACCCCCTACCTTTCCTAAAGCCTCCTTGTTCATCTGCTATCCAATTCTCCGTCTTACTCTTAATTCTTTCAATAATAACTCTACAATACACTTTACCAGGTATACTCAGCAGACTTATCCCCCTATAATTTTTGCACTCTCTTTTATCCCCTTTGCCTTTATACAAAGGAACTATGCATGTTCTCTGCCAATCCCTAGGTACCTTACCCTCTTCCATACATTTATTAAATAATTGCACCAACCACTCCAAAACTATATCCCCACCTGCTTTTAACATTTCTATCTTTATCCCATCAATCCCGGCTGCCTTACCCCCTTTCATTTTACGTACTGCCTCACGATCTTCCCCCACACTCACAACTGGCTCTTCCTCACTCCTACAAGATGTTATTCCTCCTTGTCCTAAACACGAAATCACAGCTTCCCTATCTTCATCAACATTTAACAATTCCTCAAAATATTCCCTCCATCTTCCCAATACCTCTAACTCTCCATTTAATGACTCTCCTCTCCTATTTTTAACTGACAAATCCATTTGTTCTCTAGGCTTTCTTAACTTGTTAATCTCACTCCAAAACTTTTTCTTATTTTCAACACAATTTGTTGATAACATCTCACCCACTCTCTCATTTGCTCTCCTTTTACATTGCTTCACCACTCTCTTAACCTCTCTCTTTTTCTCCATATACTCTTCCATCCTTGCATCACTTCTACTTTGTAAAAACTTCTCATATGCTAACTTTTTCTCCCTTACTACTCTCTTTACATCATCATTCCACCAATCGCTCCTCTTCCCTCCCGCACCCACTTTCTTGTAACCACAAACTTCTGCTGAACAATCTAATACTACATTTTTAAACCTACCCCATACCTCTTCGGCCCCATTGCCTATGCTCTCATTTGCCCATCTATCCTCCAATAGCTGTTTATATCTTACCCTAACTGCCTCCTCTTTTAGTTTATAAACCTTCACCTCTCTCTTCCCTGATACTTCTATTCTCCTTGTATCCCATCTACCTTTTACTCTCAGTGTAGCTACAACTAGAAAGTGATCTGATATGTCTGTGGCCCCTCTATAAACATGTACATCCTGAAGTCTACTCAACCGTCTTTTATCTACCAATACATAATCCAACAAACTACTGTCATTTCGCCCTACATCATATCTTGTATACTTATTTATCCTCTTTTTCTTTAAATATGTATTACCTATAACTAAACCCCTTTCTATACAAAGTTCAATCAAAGGGCTCCCATTATTATTTACACCTGGCACCCCAAACTTACCTACCACACCCTCTCTAAAAGTTTCTCCTACTTTAGCATTCAGGTCCCCTACCACAATTACTCTCTCACTTGGTTCAAAGGCTCCTATACATTCACTTAACATCTCCCAAAATCTCTCTCTCTCCTCTGCATTCCTCTCTTCTCCAGGTGCATACACGCTTATTATGACCCACTTCTCGCTTCCAACCTTTACTTTAATCCACATAATTCTTGAATTTACACATTCATATTCTCTTTTCTCCTTCTATAACTGATCATTCAACATTACTGCTACCCCTTCCTTTGCTCTAACTCTCTCAGATACTCCAGATTTAATCCCATTTATTTCCCCGCACCGAAACTCCCCTACCCCCTTCAGCTTTGTTTCGCTTAGGGCCAGGACATCCAACTTCTTTTCATTCATAACATCAGCAGTCATCTGTTTCTTGTCATCCGCACTACATCCACGCACATATAAGCATCCCAGTTATATATATATATACATACATATATATATATATACATACATACATATATATATATATATATATATACATATATATATATATATGTATATATATATGTATATATATATATATGTATATATATATGTATATATATATATATATATATATGTATGTATATATATATGTATATATATATATATATATATATATATATATATATAAATTATATATATAAATTATATATATATATATATATATATATATATATATATATATATATATATATATATATATATATATATATATATATATATATATATATATATATATATGTATATATATATATATATATATATAATTATATATGTGTGTGTGTGTGTGTGTGTGTGTGTGTGTGTGTATTTAGGATGTGTAAAGGTAAAAAGTTGTAAGTGAACATAGATAAGAGTAAGGTGATGAGGGTATCAAACGATTAAATAAAAAAAATTGGATATCACATTGGAGAGAGGAAGTATGGAAGAAGTGAATGTTTTCAGATATTTGGGAGATGATGTGTCAGCGGATGGGTTTATGAGGAATGAAGTTAACCATAGAATTGATGAAGGAAAAAAGGTGAGTGGTGCGTTGAGGTATATGTGGAGAAAAAAACTTTATTTATGGAGGCAAAGAAGGGAATGTATGAAAGTATAGTAGTACCAACACTCTTATATGGATGTGAAGCTTGGGTTGTAAATGCTGCAGCGAGGAGACGGTTGGAGGCAGTGGAGATGTCCTGTCTAAGAGCAATGTGTGGTGTAAATATTATGCAGAAAATTCGGAGTGTGTAAATTAGGAGGTGTGGAGTTAATAAAAGAATTAGTCAGAGGGCTGAAGAGGGGTTTTTGAGGTGGTTTGGTCATTTAGAGAGAATGGATCAAAGCAGAATGACAAGGAGAGCATACAAATCTGTAGGGAAAAGAAAGCGGTGTAGGGGTCGTCCTCGAGAAGGTTGGAGAGAGGGGCTAAAAGAACAAGCTTGCGTGAGCGTGTTAGATAGGAGTTAATGGAGACGAATGGTTTTTGGGGCCTGAGGAGCTGTTGGAGTGTGAGCAGGGTAATATTTAGTGAAGGGGTTCAGGAAAACCGGGTATTTTGATATAACCGGATTTGAGTACTGGAAATGGGAAGTTCAACGCCTGCACTTTAAGGAGAGGTTTGGGATATTGGCTCTTTAGAGGGATATGTTATATATCTTTATATATGCTTCTAAACTGTTGTATCTAGGCGCCTCTGCAAAGACTGTTATTATGTGCGAGTGAGGTGAAAGTGTTAAATGATGATGAAAGTAATTTCTTTTTTGGGATTTTCTTTCTTTTTTGGGTCACCCTGCCTCTGTGGGAGATGGCCGACTTGTTGAAAAAAATGTATATATGCATATATATATATATATATATATATATATATATATATATATATATATATATATATATATATATATATATATATATATATATATATATATATATATTCATACATTCTTTCCCCATGGGCCAAGGGTCTCTGAGCACATGGGAACAATTATATTATGATGGGCAAGTTCAAAGTATTTTCTAGATTACTTGGACTCCCTGAAGCTTATAGCTGCACCTCCTTCCTCCCTGGTGTACTTTAGTTAGGTATCAGCCAGTGTGGATACACAAGCGTACACCACGTGTTTGCCATCTGTCCAGGCTTGACGGACATCTCAGTATTTTCTAGATTACTGGGACTCCCTGAAGCTTATAGCTGCACCTCCTTCCTCCCTGGTGTACTTTAGTTAGGTATCAGCCAGTGTGGATACACATGCGTACACCACGTGTTTGCCATCTGTCCAGGCTTGACGGACATCTGGACGCTTTTGGTTACCATCAGATCTGCATAAATGGGGTGGCTTTCTTATTGCTGGGCATTCAGCTGTTGTGAGGTTCCTCTTGATAATGTTATTAACCTCTTCATGCCCTGCAACCTTTCCCTCGGATTTACGGATCTGCCGATTCACTGCCTCAAATACACCAGTGTTCGGCGAGAATAGGAGCGGCAAGGCGGTTGGTTTCTGGGTCGATACATGTGCCAAGGGAGGAGTTGGGAGCAACCAACAGGAAGTCTGCATGAGGAGCTCTCACTTCTAGGAGGCGGGTTTTATCCTTCCCCGACACATTCTGAAGCATTGTGCTATATTCGCTAAAACTGGACCATCCCAGAGCGTGGTCCGTCAATGAACTTTCGGTAATGAACTCCAACATTATCCCTAAAGTGTTCAGGGAGAATCGCTGCTACAAGTCCACTGGAGGCAACACATGAGGACAGAAAAGCAGGTACCGCAATCTGTGATGCCTTGCGGACAATAATGCCTCCTAGTCTAATTGGAAGTGAAGCTTGGTTACACTGCCCGTCTTCTAGAGTAAGGTTGAGTACTTTCATAAAAATATGCCTCAGATTACTGTCATATTCATGTAGTATAGGGTTATTATATGAGAGTGCACATCTTAGGAAATACGTCAACCTGAACAGACTCAAGCACTTTGTGAGAAGGTACAAGGCACCGTGGGTGTCAAGATTGCTTATTCGTTATTCCATCCTCGTCAACTCGTCCAGTTGCTTGCTGAGAATTGAGTCGATGGCATCAGTTCCGAGAGGTGCTCCAAGAAAGGCGCAGTTTGTGGGGGCAATGGCTTATTCTCCTGGTAGTCTTGATCTCACTCCGTCGATCATTCGTTGATTGACTGACATGATTCCACATTTGGATGGATTCAGGATTAGTTCCATTTATTGTCCCCGTGTCATCACTTGGGCAAAAATAATATAGAAAGGACAGCTTTGTACCCATCAGTATGCCAAAATCTAGAAACCAGATGTTTAACTCACTGGTCAGTCTAACGTAGCTTCATGCTCTCCAAACAGGAGCATTGATTCCTTGTTATATCCAGCTGAAACAAAAGAGAAGAGACCAAGGAAATGTTCTTGTACAGCTGTTAATACCACGTCTCTTTTCAGGAGATTATGTGCATTTTTGAAATCTAATTTTACCACTGCATTGCCCTCAGGCAGATTGTTGATATACGCCCTTGTTGCATGAACCGCTGCTTCGCTTCCCTGAGGGACCCCAACGCCAGGCTGGTTTTATTGAAGCATCATGGCCGCCTCTGTGCTAATTCTTTGCAGTGCAGCTTTGGAAACAAGGCGGCGTAGAGTTGCCCACGGCAATTGGCCTAATTCCTCCATCACTCTTTCTAAGGCGCTTATATATATATATATATATATATATATATATATATATATATATATATATATATATATATATATATATATATATATATATGTATATATATATATATATATATATATATATATATATATATATATGTATATATATATTTATATATATATATATATATATATATAATATATATATATATATATATATATATATATATATATATATATATATATATATATATATATATATATATATATATATATATATGTATATATATATATATACATACATATATATATATATATATATATATATATATATATATATATATATATATATATATATATATATATATATATATAGATATATATGTATATGTAGGTAGTAGGTTGGTAGACAACAGCAACCACCCAGGGAAGTACTACCGTCCTGCCAGGTGACTGTGAAACAGAAACCTGTAACTGTTTTGCATGATGGTAGGATTGCTGGTTTCTTTCTCTGTCTCATAAACACGCTAGATAACAGGGATATCTTGCTACTCCTACTTACACTTTGGTCACACTTCACAGACACGCACATGCATATATATATATACATACATCTAGGTTTTTATCCTTATTCTAAATAGCTCTTGTTCTTTTTTATTTCTTCTATTGTCCATGGGGAAGAGGAGAAGAATCTTTCCTCCGTAAGCCATGCGTGTCGTATGAGGCGACTAAAATGCCGGGAGCAATGGGCTAGTAACCCCTTCTCCTGTATACATTTACTAAAAAAGAGAAGAAGAAAAACTTTATAAAACTGGGTTGTTTAAATGTGCGTGGATGTAGTGCGGATGACAAGAAACAGATGATTGCTGATGTTATGAATGAAAAGAAGTTGGATGTCCTGGCTCTAAGCGAAACAAAGCTGAAGGGGGTAGGAGAGTTTCAGTGGGGGGAAATAAATGGGATTAAATCTGGAGTATCTGAGAGAGTTAGAGCAAAGGAAGGGGTAGCAGTAATGTTAAATGATCAGTTATGGAAGGAGAAAAGAGAATATGAATGTGTAAATTCGAGAATTATGTGGATTAAAGTAAAGGTTGGATGCGAGAAGTGGGTCATAATAAGCGTGTATGCACCTGGAGAAGAGAGGAATGCAGAGGAGAGAGAGAGATTTTGGGAGATGTTAAGTGAATGTATAGGAGCCTTTGAACCAAGTGAGAGAGTAATTGTGGTAGGGGACCTGAATGCTAAAGTAGGAGAAACTTTTAGAGAGGGTGTGGTAGGTAAGTTTGGGGTGCCAGGTGTAAATGATAATGGGAGCCCTTTGATTGAACTTTGTATAGAAAGGGGTTTAGTTATAGGTAATACATATTTTAAGAAAAAGAGGATAAATAAGTATACACGATATGATGTAGGGCGAAATGACAGTAGTTTGTTGGATTATGTATTGGTAGATAAAAGACTGTTGAGTAGACTTCAGGATGTACATGTTTATCGAGGGGCCACAGATATATCAGATCACTTTCTAGTTGTAGCTACACTGAGAGTAAAAGGTAGATGGGATACAAGGAGAATAGAAGCATCAGGGAAGAGAGAGGTGAAGGTTTATAAACTAAAAGAGGAGGCAGTTAGGGAAAGATATAAACAGCTATTGGAGGATAGATGGGCTAATGAGAGCATAGGCAATGGGGTCGAAGAGGAATGGGGTAGGTTTAAAAATGTAGTGTTAGAGTGTTCAGCAGAAGTTTGTGGTTACAGGAAAGTGGGTGCAGGAGGGAAGAGGAGCGATTGGTGGAATGATGATGTAAAGAGAGTAGTAAGGGAGAAAAAGTTAGCATATGAGAAGTTTTTACAAAGTAGAAGTGATGCAAGGAGGGAAGAGTATATGGAGAAAAAGAGAGAGGTTAAGAGAGTGGTGAAGCAATGTAAAAAGAGAGCAAATGAGAGAGTGGGTGAGCTGTTATCAACAAATTTTGTTGAAAATAAGAAAAAGTTTTGGAGTGAGATTAACAAGTTAAGGAAGCCTAGAGAACAAATGGATTTGTCAGTCAAAAATAGGAGAGGAGAGTTATTAAATGGAGAGTTAGAGGTATTGGGAAGATGGAGGGAATATTTTGAGGAATTGTTAAATGTTGATGAAGATAGGGAAGCTGTGATTTCGTGTATAGGGCAAGGAGGAATAACATCTTGTAGGAGTGAGGAAGAGCCAGTTGTGAGTGTGGGGGAAGTTCGTGAGGCAGTAGGTAAAATGAAAGGGGGTAAGGCAGCCGGGATTGATGGGATAAAGATAGAAATGTTAAAAGCAGGTGGGGATATAGTTTTGGAGTGGTTGGTGCAATTATTTAATAAATGTATGGAAGAGGGTAAGGTACCTAGGGATTGGCAGAGAGCATGCATAGTTCCTTTGTGTAAAGGCAAAGGGGATAAAAGAGAGTGCAAAAATTATAGGGGGATAAGTCTGTTGAGTGTACCTGGTAAAGTGTATGGTAGAGTTATAATTGAAAGAATTAAGAGTAAGACGGAGAATAGGATAGCAGATGAACAAGGAGGCTTTAGGAAATGTAGGGGGTGTGTGGACCAGGTGTTTACAGTGAAACATATAAGTGAACAGTATTTAGATAAGGCTAAAGAGGTCTTTGTGGCATTTATGGATTTGGAAAAGGCGTATGACAGGGTGGATAGGGGGGCAATGTGGCAGATGTTGCAAGTGTATGGTGTAGGAGGTAGGTTACTGAAAGCAGTGAAGAGTTTTTACGAGGATAGTGAGGCTCAAGTTAGAGTATGTAGAAAAGAGGGAAATTTTTTCCCAGTAAAAGTAGGCCTTAGACAAGGATGTGTGATGTCACCGTGGTTGTTTAATATATTTATAGATGGGGTTGTAAGAGAAGTAAATGCGAGGGTCTTGGCAAGAGGCGTGGAGTTAAAAGATAAAGAATCACACACAGGGTGGGAGTTGTCACAGCTGCTCTTTGCTGATGACACTGTGCTCTTGGGAGATTCTGAAGAGAAGCTGCAGAGATTGGTGGATGAATTTGGTAGGGTGTGCAAAAGAAGAAAATTAAAGGTGAATACAGGAAAGAGTAAGGTTATGAGGATAACAAAAAGATTAGGTGATGAAAGATTGAATATCAGATTGGAGGGAGAGAGTATGGAGGAGGTGAACGTATTCAGATATTTGGGAGTGGACGTGTCAGCGGATGGGTCTATGAAAGATGAGGTGAATCATAGAATTGATGAGGGAAAAAGAGTGAGTGGTGCACTTAGGAGTCTGTGGAGACAGAGAACTTTGTCCTTGGAGGCAAAGAGGGGAATGTATGAGAGTATAGTTTTACCAACGCTCTTATATGAGTGTGAAGCATGGGTGATGAATGTTGCAGCGAGGAGAAGGCTGGAGGCAGTGGAGATGTCATGTCTGAGGGCAATGTGTGGTGTGAATATAATGCAGAGAATTCGTAGTTTGGAAGTTAGGAGGAGGTGCGGGATTACCAAAACTGTTGTCCAGAGGGCTGAGGAAGGGTTGTTGAGGTGGTTCGGACATGTAGAGAGAATGGAGCGAAACAGAATAACTTCAAGAGTGTATCAGTCTGTAGTGGAAGGAAGGCGGGGTAGGGGTCGGCCTAGGAAGGGTTGGAGGGAGGGGGTAAAGGAGGTTTTGTGTGCGAGGGGCTTGGACTTCCAGCAGGCATGCGTGAGCGTGTTTGATAGGAGTGAATGGAGACAAATGGTTTTTAATACTTGACGTGCTGTTGGAGTGTGAGCAAAGTAACATTTATGAAGGGATTCAGGGAAACCGGCAGGCCGGACTTGAGTCCTGGAGATGGGAAGTACAGTGCCTGCACTCTGAAGGAGGGGTGTTAATGTTGCAGTTTAAAAACTGTAGTGTAAAGCACCCTTCTGGCAAGACAGTGATGGAGTGAATGATGGTGAAAGTTTTTCTTTTTCGGGCCACCCTGCCTTGGTGGGAATCGGCCAGTGTGATAATAAAAAAAAAAATAAATCTTGAGTATCTGAGAGAGTTAGAGCAAAGGAAGGGGTAGCAGTAATGTTGAAGGATCAGTTATGGAAGGAGAAAAGAGAACATGAATTTGTAAATTCAAGAATTATGTAGATTAAAGTTAAGGTTGGATGCGAAAAGTAGGTCATAATAAGCGTGTATGCACCTGGAGAAGAGAGAAATGTAGAAGAGAGAGAGAGATTTTGGGAGATGTTAAGTGAATGTATAGGACCCTTTGAACCAAGTGAGAGAGTAATTGTGGTAGGGGATCTGAATGCTAAAGAAGGAGAAACTTTTAGAGAGGGTGTGGTAGGTAAGTTTGGGGTGCCAGGTGTAAATGATAATGGGAACCCTTTGATTGAACTTTGTATAGAAAGGGGTTTAGTTATAGGTAATACATATTTTAAGAAAAAGAGGATAAATAAGTATACAAAATATGATGTAGGGCTAAATGACAGTAGTTTGTTGGATTATGTTTTGGTAGATAAAAGACTGTTGAGTAGACTTCAGGATGGACATGTTTATAGACGGGGCCACAGATATATCAGATCACTTTCTAGTTGTAGCTACACTGAGAGTAAAAGGTAAATGGGATACAAGGAGAATAGAAGCATCAGGGAAGAGAGAGGTGAAGGTTTACAAACTAAAAGAGGAGGCAGTTAGGGTAAGATATAAACAGCTATTGGAGGATAGATGGGCTAATGAGAGCATAGACAATGGGGTCGAAGAGGTATGGGGTAGGTTAAAAAATGTAGTGTTGAAGTGTTCAGCAGAAGTTCGTGGTTACAGGAAGGTGGGTGCGGGAGGGAAGAGGAGCGATTGGTGGAATGATGATGTGAAGAGAGTAGTAAGGGAGAAAAAGTTAGCATATGAGAAGTTTTTACAAAGTAGAAGTGATGCAAGGAGGGAAGAGTATATGGAGAAAAAGAGAGAGGTTAAGAGAGTGGTGAAGCAATGTAAAAAGAGAGCAAATGAGAGAGTGGGTGAGATGTTATCAACAAATTTTGTTGAAAATAAGAGAAAGTTTTGGAGTGAGATTAACAAGTTAAGGAAGCCTTTAGAACAAATGGATTTGTCAGTTAAAAATAGGAGAGGAGAGTTATTAAATGGAGAGTTAGAGGTATTGGGAAGATGGAGGGAATATTTCGAGGAATTGTTAAATGTTGATGAAGATAGGGAAGCTGTGATTTCGTGTATAGGGCAAGGAGGAATAACATCTTGTAGGAGCGAGGAAGAGCCAGTTGTGAATGTGGGGGAAGTTCGTGAGGCAGTAGGTAAAATGAAAGGGGGTAAGGCAGCCGGGATTGATGGGATAAAGATAGAAATGTTAAAGCAGGTGGGGATATAGTTTTAAAGTGGTTGGTGCAATTATTTAATAAATGTATGAAAGAAGGTAAGGTACCTAGGGATTGGCAGAGAGCATGCATAGTTCCTTTGTATAAAGGCAAAAGGGACAAAAGAGAGTGCAAAAATTGTAGGTTATAAGTTTGTTGAGTATACCTGGTAAAGTGTATGGTAGAGTTATTATTGAAAGAATTAAGAGTAAGACGGAGAATAGGATAGCAGATGAACAAGGAGGCTTTAGGAAAGGTAGTGGGTGTGTGGACCAGGTGTTTACAGTGAAACATATAAGTGAACAGTATTTAGATAAGGCTAAAGAGGCCTTTGTGGCATTTATGGATTTGGAAAATGCGTATGACAGGGTGTATAGGGGGCAATGTGGCAGATGCTGCCGGTGTATGGTGTAGGAGGTAGGTTACTGAAAGCAGTGAAGAGTTTTTACGAGGATAGTGAGGCTCAAGTTAGAGTATGTAGGAAAGAGGGAAATTATTTCCCAGTAAAAGTAGGTCTTAGACAAGGATGTGTGATGTCACCGTGGTTGTTTATTATATTTGTAGATGGGGTTGTAAGAGAAGTAAATGCGAGGGTCTTGGCAAGGGGCGTGGAGTTAAAAGATAAAGAATCACACATAAAGTGGGAGTTGTCACAGCTGCTCCTTGCTGATGACACTGTGCTCTTGGGAGATTCTGAAGAGAAGTTGCAGAGATTGGTGGATGAATTTGGTAGGGTATGCAAAAGAAGAAAATTAAAAGTGAATACAGGAAAGAGTAAGGTTATTAGGATAACAAAAAGATTAGGTGATGAAAGATTGGATATCAGATTGGAGGGAGAGAATATGGAGGAGGTGAATGTATTCAAATATTTGGGAGTGGACGTGTCAGCGGATGGGTTTATTAAAGATGAGGTGAATCATAGAATTGATGAGGGAAAAAGAGTGAGTGGTACACTTAGGAGTCTGTGGAGACAAAGAACTTTGTCCTTGGAGGCAAAGAGGGGAATGTATGAGAGTATAATTTTACCAACGCTCTTATATGGGTGTGAAGCATGGGTGATGAATGTTGCAGCAAGGAGAAGGCTGGAGGCAGTGGAAATGTCATGTCTGAGGGCAATGTGTGGTGTGAATATAATGCAGAGAATTCGTAGTTTGGAAGTTAGGAGGAGGTGCGGGATTACTAAAACTGTTGTCCAGAGGGCTGAGGAAGGGTTGTTGAGGTGGTTCGGACATGTAGAGAGAATGGAGCGAAACAGAATGACTTCAAGAGTGTATCAGTCTGTAGTGGAAGGAAGGCGGGGTAGGGGTCGGCCTAGGCAAGGTTGGAGGGAGGGGGTAAAGGAGGCCTCTCTAAAATTTTCTCTTATACGTTTAAAGATATATTTTTTCATTAATATTAATGTAAAAATTTATAATTTTGCACCAAAAGGAACTTAGAAAACTTACCTAACCTTATTATAACAAGAGCAATTTATTTTAGCCTAACCCAACTAAATATTTTTTAGATTTGTTTACAATAATTTAATACTAAACAAGCACAGTGAAATATATTTTTTTCGTTAGGTTCAGAATGATTTTGGCGAAATTATTGCATACACAGATTTTCGCTTGTCCTATATGGCAAGATGAACGTTACTATTTAAGCCAAGATCGCAAGTTCTGCCTATTCGGCACGACATATATATATATATATATATATATATATATATATATATATATATATATATATATATATATATATATATATATATATATATATATATGTATATATAACACCGAGCATGTCTCCGGAAGTAAGGAATCATTCAAGACACTGTACACCGTGTACGTCAGGCCCATACTGGAGTATGCAACACCTGTTTGGAACCCGCACTTGATCAAGCACGTCAAGAAATTAGAGAGTGCAAAGGTTTCCGACAAGGTTAGTTCCAGAGCTAAGGAGAATGTCTTATGAAGAAAGGTTAAGGGAAATCGGCCTGACAACACTGGAGGACAGGAGGGTCAGGGGAGACATGATAACGACATATAAAATACTGCGCGGAATAGACAAGGTGGACAAAGACAGGTTGTTCCAGGGAGGAGACACAGAAACAAGAGGTCACAATTGGAAGTTGAAGACACAGATGAGTCAAAGGGATGTTAGAAAGTATTTCGTCAGTCATAGAGTTGTCAGGCAGTGGAATAGCCTAGAAAGTGACGTAGTCGAGGCGGGAACCATACATAGTTTAAAGACGAGGTTTGATAAAGCTCATGGAGCAGGGAGAGAGGACTCAGTAGCAACCAGTGAAGAGGCGGGGCCAGGAGCTAGGACTCGACCCCTGCAACCACAAATAGGTGAGTACAAATAAGTGAGTGCACACGCACACACACACACACATATACGTACATATAAACATATTTTCTCTCTCTCTCTCTCTCTCTCTCTCTCTCTTCCATATTCGATTTTATACGAACAAAAAAAAATGAGATTAATTTAAGGACATAAAACATAAATAATGACCCGCTAAAAATTCGCAAAATTTGCTCATTAATTTTGCGATGGTCAATTGGCATTTATTAATGCACACAATATGCAAACATCCATTAATGCTCTCGAAACATCCAAAAGAAACAAATACATCAATGAGTGCCTGGGAGTTTCTGAAATTAATATAGTTTTATTAATAGGGTTGAAGTGACGCTTAAAGTTGCATTTGAATCTATATCGCTAAGGGGAGATAATTGGAAGAGCAAAGTCGACTTCCCCACTAGAAATTATATATATATATATATATATATATATATATATATATATATATATATATATATATATATATATATATATATATATATATATATATATATATATATATATATGTATATATATATATATGTGTGTGTATATACATATTTTTTTTTTTTTTCAACAAGTCGGCCGTCTCCCACCGAGGCAGGGTGACACAAAAAAGAAAGAAAATCCCCAAAAAAGAAAATACTTTCATCATCATTCAACACTTTCACCACGCTCACACATTATAACTGCTTTTGCAGAGGTGCTCAGAATACAACAGTTTAGAAGCATATACGTATAAAGATATACAACATATCCCTCCAAACTGCCAATATCCCAAACCCCTCCTTTTTAAAGTGCAGGCATTGTACTTCCCATTTCCAGGACTCAAGTCCGACTATATGAAAATAACCGGTTTCCCTGAATCCCTTCACTAAATATTACCCTGCTCACACTCCAACAGATCGTCAGGTCCCAAGTATCATTCGCCTCCATTCACTCCTATCTAACACGCTCATGCACGCTTGCTGGAAGTCCAAGCCCCTCGCCCACGAAACCTCCTTTACACCCTCTTTCCAACCCTTTCGAGGACGACCCCTACCCCTCCTACCTTTCCACTATAGATTTATATGTTTTCCATGTCATTCTACTTTGATCCTTTCTCTCTAAATGACCAAACCACCTCAACAACCCCTCTTCTGCCCTCTGACTAATACTTTTATTAACTCCACACCTTCTCCTAATTTCCACACTCCGAATTTTCTGCATAATATTTACACCACACATTGCCCTTAGACAGGACATCTCCACTGCCTCCAACCGCCTTCTCGCTGCTGCATTTACCACCCAAGCTTCACATCCATGTAAGAGTGTTGGTACTACTATACTTTCATACATTCCCTTCTTTGCCTCCATAGATAACGTTTTTTGACTCCACATATACCTCAACGCACCACTCACCTTTTTTCCCTCATCAATTCTATGATTAACCTCATCCTTCATAAATCCATCCGCCGACACGTCAACTCCCAAGTATCTGAAAACATTCACTTCTTCCATACTCCTCCTCCCCAATTTGATATCCAATTTTTCTTTATCTAAATCATTTGATACCCTCATCACCTTACTCTTTTCTATGTTCACTTTCAACTTTCTACCTTTACACACATTCTCAAACTCATCCACTAACCTTTCAATTTTTCTTTAGAATCTCCAATAAGCACAGTATCATCAGCAAAAAGTAACTGTGTCAATTCCCATTTTGAATTTGATTCCCCATAATTTAATCCCACCCCTCTCCCGAACACCCTAGCATTTACTTCTTTTACAACCCCATCTATAAATATATTAAACAACCATTGTGACATTACACATCCCTGTCTAAGACCTACTTTTACCGGGAAGTAATCTCCCTCTCTTTTACACACCCTAACCTGAGCCTCACTATCCTCATATAAACTCTTTACAGCATTTAGTAACTTACCACCTATTCCATATACTTGCAACATCTGCCACATTGCTCCTCTATCCACTCTATCATATGCCTTTTCTAAATCCATAAATGCAATAAAAACTTCCCTACCTTTATCTAAATACTGTTCACATATATGCTTCAATGTAAACACTTGATCTACACATCCCCTACCCACTCTGAAGCCTCCCTGCTCATCCGCAATCCTACATTCTGTCTTACCTCTAATTCTTTCAATTATAACCCTACCGTATACTTTTCCTGGTATACTCAGTAAACTTATTCCTCTATAATTTTTAGTCTCTTTTGTCCCCTTTCCCTTTATATAAAGGGACTATACATGCTCTCCGCCAATCCCTAGGTACCTTCCCCTCTTTCATACATTTATTTATATATATATATATATATATATATATATATATATATATATATATATATATATATATATATATATATATATATACATATATATATATATATTGAGAGAGAGAGAAAGTTAGAGAGATCGCAGTTAGCAGGGCTCGATACTGCTACTGGGGATGGTGAAGATTCCCAGTAGCGCTCTTATCCACTCAGCCACGAATGCCACATAAGATGGGCAGACTGGTTCACAAGCCATGTTTCTTTCCCAGCCCGGGCACGTCAGTGAGCTTCAAGCATGGATTCAAGCTGTTTCACTCTCCACCTATATGTTCTGACATCTCATGCGATTTTTATATCAATGCACCACGCAGAAACAAGCGGGTATATACAGATATATATATATATATATATATATATATATATATATATATATATATATATATATATATATATATATATATATATATATATAAATATATATATATATATATATATATATATGTCGTGCCGAATATGTAAAACTGGTCAATTAGCAAGAACTCATTTAAAATTAAGTCCTTTCTAAAATTTTCTCTTATACGTTTAAAGATATATTTTTTTCATTAATGTTAACGTAAAAATTTTTAATTTTGCTCCAAAAGAATCTTAGAAAACTTACCTAACCTTATTATAACAAGAGCAACTTATTTTAGCCTAACCTAACTAAATATATTTTAGATTTGTTTACAATAATTTAATACTAAACAAACACAGTGAAATATATTTTTTTCGTTAGGTTCAGAATGATTTTGGTGAAATTATTGCATAAACAAATTTTCACTTGTCCTATATGGCAAGATGAGCGTTGCTATTTAAGCCAAGATCGCAAGTTCTGCCTATTCGGCACGACATATATATATATATATATATATATATATATATATATATATATATATATATATATATATATATATATATATATATATATATATATATATATATATATATGTATATACAGGGGAGGGATAAAATAATGGAAACACCTAGCATCTTCTCATAATAATTTTGTAACGTGTATAAAATCATGAAATTTTGCTATTTTTATGTTTTTATGATTTATTATTAGTTTTGCTTATTCCCTTTTGCTAAAAATGTTATTTTTTTACAGATTTATCAAGAGAAATTAACTAAAATCCCTAAAATGACAGATCTGTCGGACTTTGAAAGAGGTCGAATTGGTGGTGCTCGTATGGATGGTTGTAGGGTAAGAAAAACAGCTGGACTGTTTGGTGTATCAAGAGGTACTGTCTCGAAGGTAATAACAGCCTTTGCGAAAGAGGGGAAAAACCTCTTCATCAAAGAAAAGCTCTGGAAGGAAGCGAAAGCTGTCAGATAGGGATCATCGAACTCTTTCACGGATTGTTAGAAAGAATCCTAAGACTACAGTACCCAAAATTGCAGCAGAGCTTAAATGAACACCTCCATAACCCAGTTTCCACAAAAACTGTAAGAAGGGAACTTCATAAAGCTGGATTTTATGGGAGGGCTGCAATTAGGAAACCCTTAATTTCAAAAACCAATGTTGAAAAGCGTGTAGAGCGGTGTAAAAATCATCAACAGTGGTCCTTAGAGCAGTGGAAGAATGTCATTTTCTCCGACGAGTCCTCTTTCACCTTATTTCCAACCTCAGGCCGAGT
>NC_091312.1:12574183-12589183 GCF_038502225.1 Cherax quadricarinatus
CAGGATGGGTCCAGGCGAGAGATGAGACGTCTTGCTCTGTTCTCTACTCTGTCAAGCAGTCGCAGATGAGAGGGGGGCAGGCAAACCAAGAAAGTGGAGCATACTCAAGGTGTGAGCGTACTTGTGCCTCGTACAGGATCTTGCAACCCCTACTGTCAAGCAGATGCGAGATACGGCGAAGTGCTGTAAGCTTCCTGGCTGCCTTGTTTGCAAGATTTACAACATGGTTCTTCATGGTTAGTTTGGAGTCAAATTTCAACCCAAGGATATCAACTTCTTCTCCAGGTGCCAACACCCTCCCATTCATCCTTACTACTGCACCAGCATTACCATCATGGTGCCTAGAGATGATCATCATTTGCGTTTTCTCAGGTGCAAATGTTACTTGCCATCTATTTCCACAAGCTGATATAGCTCTCAGTTGGTGATTGATGTAGCTTAGAGCAGCTGGCATTTCTTCTCTTGGATAAGTGAATGTCAGTGTACAGTCGTCTGTATATGCATGTGATTCTGGGTTGAGATGAAGAAGGTCGTTGAAGTAGACATTCCATAACAATGGACCCAGCACACTTCCTTGTGGAACACTTGCCCCAATAGGATGTCTTGCTGATTCCGTTCCATTGAGAACTACACTTAGAGATCTACCCTGAAGGTAATCACTGAGGAGACATAGCGTAGAGCCTGCAATTCCCAGTGCTTGAAGTTTTGCTAAGAGACCCTGGTGCCACACCCGGTCGAAAGCGCCAGCAATGTCCAGTGCTACCACACAGCTGACTTTGGATTCATCCAGTGACTGGTGCCACTTAGTGGAGAGGTTTAACAACAGATCAGCAGCAGAGTAACCTTTCCTGAAGCCATATTGACGATCACAAAGTAGTGAGTGGTAGTCAAAAAACTCTGTCATTTGTCTTGAGATTATTGTCTCAAGGATCTTACCAGTGATTGACAGGAGTGACACTGGTCTGTAGTTGCTGATTTCTGCTCTGCTCTTCTTTTTGTGAACAGGGACTACATTTGCCTCTTTCCATAGAGAGGGCCATTTACACTGTACTAGGCAGTGCTGAAAGATGCGAGTTAGAGGTGCTGCTAGCTGGTCTACACATCTTCTCAACAATCTTGGGCTCAACTTGTCTGGGCCCACAGCGTTTCCTTGGTCAAGCGATTTAAGAAGGAAATGCACCTCTTCCTGCCTTATTGTCACCACTGACAGTTTTGACACAGTTCTTGCAGCTAGCCAAAGTGTTCAGCAAAGAGGTCCGCCTTCTCTTGATTACTAGTAGAGGTGGTCCCATCCTGTCGATTTAGAGGTGGAATAAGTTCATCAGGCAGATAACCTTGTCTGTCCTTGACCAGGGACCACCAGGTTTTGGAGCCTACCCTACCTGATGCTAGCTTTCTTTTAGTGTCCACCTCCCATTTAGCAATGGCCCACTTTTGAACATCACCCATATGCCTACAGGCTTGCCTGTGCAAGTTCCTGTTATAGGTGGTAGGATGTCTCTTATACCTTCGCCATGCTTTGTACTTAGCAGTAGCAGCCTCTCTACAATGAAAGCCAAACCAAGGCTGATCCGTAGGCTTCGTCACATATTGCCGGTGAGGAATGTAGTAGTAGTAGTACTACTACTACTACTACCACTAGTGAACATCGAAATGGTACCTCACTAGTATTGCCCCTCACTCTGAGCCTTTATATACCCTTTGTGTCCATGTATTGTTTGTAATGGCTCGATGAAGCTCCTGGAGAGCGAAACGTTGCCACAATAAAAAGTCACATTAGTTGCATTTGTGTTTTTTTACTTTACACAATACCGACAGGTTGTTAGGTAAGACACATATGCAACAGTTAGACAACTTTATTCCGAAACGTTTCGCCTACACAGTAGGCTTCTTCAGTCGAATACAGAAAGTAGGCAGGAACAGTAGAGATGTGAAGACGATGTAATCAGTCCATCACCCTTGAAGTCGTAGAATTTGAGGTTGTCAGTCCCTTAGCCTGGAGAAGTTCAGTTCTATAGTCAAGAACTATCTGAAGATCAAGCGACAGTGCGGAGACTTAAATACTGTCGGAAGGAGAGGTGCAGAGTAGTAGTAGTAGTAGTGAGAATGTAGCCACTGAGAGGTCAGGTCCCTCTCAGATCCAACAATTCTCACTTGAAAAGGTTGTTCAAGGTGTTTTCTGTACCGAGATGCCATGTGTTGCAGTGTCTGACAAGATGAACATCAAAATGGTATGCAATACCGACAGGTTGGTAGGTAAGACACATAGGCAACAGTTAGGCAACTTTATTCCGAAACGTTTCGCCTACACAGTAGGCTTCTTCAGTCGAATACAGAAAGTTGGCAGGAACAGTAGAGATGTGAAGACGATGTAATCAGTCCATCACCCTTGAAGTCGTAGAATTTGAGGTGGTCAGTCCCTCAGTCTCCGCACTGTCGCTTGATCTTCAGATAGTTCCTGACTATTGAACTGAACTTCTCCAGGCTAAGGGACTGACAACCTCAAATTCTACGACTACAAGGGTGATGGACTGATTACATCGTCTTCACATCTCTACTGTTCCTGCCTACTTTCTGTATTCGACTGAAGAAGCCTGCAGTGTAGGCGAAACGTTTCGGAATAAAGTTGCCTAACTGTTGCCTATGTGTCTAACCTACCAACCTGTCGGTATTGTGTAAAGTAAAAAAACACAAATGCAACTAATGTGACTTTTTATTGTGGCAACGTTTCGCTCTCCAGGAGCTTCATCGAGCCATTACAAACAATACATGGACACAAAGGGTATATAAAGGCTCAGAGTGAGGGGCAATACTAGTGAGGTACCATTTCGATGTTCACTAGTGGTAGTAGTAGTAGTAGTAGTGGTAGTAGTAGTGACAAAAGTAATACAATATGGTAGAGCAATTAATTCGTACATGAGTAAAAGGATATAAAAGCTATTACTTGGGTAATATAAAAATAGGTTGGGCAAATATAGACTGGAAAGAGGCAGCTTGTTCCAGTGTTCACTCTCTGTAATGTGCTTTGTGTAGTATAACAGGAGAGACTATGTGATGGCAGGGTTTACTGTTTTCAGGAGGATTCTTGCTAAGACTTCGGAGATTGTGAAACTGCCGTTGTTTTGTTTAATTGTATTCGAAACACCGATCAGTGCTGATTCGAGGCACTTGCGTCTGCGGAAATTAGTTTCTTTTGTCACTAATTGGGCGTTTCTGAATTTCATGAGATGATTGGTGGAATTTCGGTGTTGTACACAGGCGTTGTTCAAGTTATCGTTCCTACATGCGTAAATGTGTTAATTGAGGCGGGTGTCGAGGTTTCTTGCTGTTTCACCTACGTAAACCTTGTCACAGCCTCCACAGGGTATAGTGTAAACTCCTGCATTGACTGGTTCGTGGTGCTTGGATTTTGTCCTGGTTAGATCCTTGATTGAAGTGCTACAAGCGATGGCGACTCTGGTGTTAGCTTGTGAAAGTACTTTTGAGACGTTCAATGCAACCTGGCTGTTGGGAAGAATTATAACTTTGTTGGGAGTGGTGTTGATGCGTGGAGAATTAATGATATTAAGAGCTCTTTTCTTGCAGTCTTTGATGAAAAAAGGAGGAAAATGTAACTCAGTGAATGTTTGGTGAATGTATGTACATTCCTCGTCAAGAAACTCAGGACTACAAATTCGGTATGCTCTTAGGAAAAACCCGATGATGATGCCTCTTTTGGTCTTGGTGTCTTGAATGGAATAGAAGTGTGTGAGATCATTTTTATTGGTGGGTTTCCGATAAACTTGAAATCTTAGGTTGTTGTCTACTTTGTGAATGAGGACGTCGAGGAAAGGTAGCTTGTCATTGGACTCTTCTTCTAGTGTAAACTGGATCGCCGGTTCAACTGCGTTGAGCCTTGCCTGAAGATCCCGTACATCAAAACGTTTGGGAGTTATTACGAGGACGTCGTCCACGTAACGTAACCAAGTGACGCTTGAAGGGATGATGTTGGCGAAGTGTTCGGACTCTAGGTGTTCCATGTATAAGTTGGCTAGGACGGCACTGATGGGGGACCCCATTCCCATGCCGTAGGTTTGTTTGTAGAGCTTGTTATTGAAAGAAAAACAGTTGAAATTAACACAGAGTTCAATCAAGTCAACAAAATCTCCGGGAGGTAGAGGAAGATTAAGGTCCTGATTGACTTTACGTCGTAGAACCTCGATGGCTTTTTTGGTAGGTACTTTTGTGAAGAGGGAAGTCACATCCAAACTGCTTAGTTTCTTGTTACGGATGGAGAGGTTACGGATGCGGTTGAGAAGGTCGCCTGAGTGTTAAGATGAGCGAGGCTGATGGTCCCCAGAAGGCAGGAAAGATGTTTGGCAAGAACTCCGGCTAGTTTGTGTGGAGCACTGCCTATTCCTGACGTGATTGGTCTGAGAGGAATGTTGTGTTTATGGGTCTTGGGTAAACCATACATGTGTGCTGGTTTAGGGTTGCTTGGTAACAAGTCCAGAAGTTTCTTCCCTTCTCTAGTGCGTTTGAGTATTTGTCTGGTTTTGTATAGAAAATCTTTGGTGAGCGTCTCCCACTGTTGAGTGCTGATGGGTTCGTATGTAGATTGATCATTCAGAAGGTCCATCATTTTAGTGTTGTAGTCACTGGTGTTGAGTATGACGACTCCACCTCCTTTGTCGGCGGTGGTGACGATAATGTTGGGGTCGTTGGCGAGGTTTTTAAGGGCAGTGATGTATCGTCTAGGAAGATTAGAAGAAGGTTCACATAAAGCTGCAGTGAGAAGGCCCTGTATATAACCCTTCTGGAAGTTGCTGTCACTGTCTCTATGGTTCCTGGTAACTAGATTGAGTTGATAGTTAGGTTTGCGTATGTTGGTGGTAAATTTGAGTCCCAGACTCAGTGCTTGTTTCTCGTAGTCGGTTAAGGTGCGTGACGATAAGTTGTTTATCAGGGATTCGCGTCCCATTTCCTTCCATCGACTGTTAGTGCAGAGGTACTGAAGTTTGCGATTGAGTTTGAACTTCTGTTGGAGGTTAGCTGTGGTGACTGTGCTGAGAATATGCTCAGCAGTATGTTGACAATGTGAGTAGTCAAGAAAGCGCTTGGAATTTCACATATATATGTATATATATATATATATATATATATATATATATATATATATATATATATATATATATATATATATATATATATATATATATATATATATATATATATACATACATATGTGTGTGTGTGTGTGTCGTGCCGAATACGTAAAACTTCCGATTTTGCCTTAAATAGCAACTCTCTTCTTGCCGAATAAGGCAAGCGAAAATTTGTGTATACAGTAGTTTCGCAAAAATCATTCTGAACCTAACTAAAAATTATATTTCATCGCGTATGTTTATTATTAAATTATTGTAAACTTATCTAAAATATATTTAGCTGGACTAAACTAAATTAAATTGCGCTTGTTATAAAAAGGTTAGGTAAGTTTTCTGAGTTCTTTTGGTACAAATTTATTTATTTTTACATTAACATGAATGAAAAAAAAAAAAACATATCTTTAAATGTATAACAGAAAATTTTGGAAACGACTTAATTTTAAATGAGTTCTTGTTAATTAACCAATTTTACCTATTCGGCATGACCTATATATATATATATATATATATATATATATATATATATATATATATATATATATATATATATATATATATACATATATATATATATATATATATATATATATATATATATATATATATATATATATATGTATATATATATATATATATATGTATATATATATATATATATATATATATATATATATATATATATATATATATATATATATATATATATATATGTCGTGCCGAATATGTAAAACTGATCAATTAGCAAGAACTCATTTAAAATTAAGTCCTTTCTGAAATTTTATCTTATACGCTTAAAGATATATTTTTTTCATTAATGTTAATGTAAAAATTTTTAATTTTGCACCAAAAGAATCTTAGAAAACTTACCTAACCTTATTATAACAAGCGCAATTTATTTTAGCCTAACCCAACTAAATATATTTTAGATTTGTTTACAATAATTTACTACTAAACAAACACATTGAAATATATTTTTTTCGTTAGGTTCAGAATGATTTTGGCAAAATTATTGCATACACAAATTTTCACTTGTCCTATATGGCAAGATGAGCGTTGCTATTTAAGCCAAGATCGCAAGTTCTGCCTATTCGGCACGACATATATATATATATATATATATATATATATATATATATATATATATATATATATATATGCAATAAGATCACAGTAAACAGGTGATTTCAGAGTGGTTGTTTTGCATATATATATATATATATATATATATATATATATATATATATATATATATATATATATATATATATATATATATATATATATATATATATATATATATATATATATATATATATATATTTATACATATATATATATAAATATTTATATATATATATATATATATATATATATATATATATATATATATATATATATATATATATATATATATATATTTATATATATATATATATATATATATGTCGTGCCGAATATGTAAAACTGGTCAATTAGCAAGAACTCATTTAAAATTAAGTCCTTTCTAAAATTTTCTCTTATACGTTTAAAGATATACTTTTTTTATTAATGTTGATGTAAAAAATTATAATTGTGCGCCAAAAGGAACTTAGAAAACTTACCTAACCTTATTATAACAAGAACAATTTATTTTAGCCTAACCCAACTAAATATATTTTAGATTTGTTTACAATAATTTAATACTAAACAAAAACAATGAAATATATTTTTTCGTTAGGTTCAGAATGATTTTGGCGAAATTATTGCATAAACAAATTTTCACTTGTCCTATATGGCAAGATGAACGTTGCTATATAAGCCAAGATCTCAAGTTCTGCCTATTTGGCATTACATACATATATATACATATATATATACATACATATATATATATATATATATATATATATATATATATATATATATATATATTTTTTTTTTTTTTTTTTTTTTTTTTTTTTTTTTTACCAATAGGAATATTTTATTGCATAATATGGTACAGAAGATTTAAGAGATACATTGTTGATATAAAGGTGGCATATACGGTACATGTTGTTACGTGTGTATCACCGATTATAAGGCGAAAATCTCATCCAGCTCCTCAGAGCTGGGGCGTGTGCCCAAAATACAGCAGGCATTACCCCTTTGAACAGCCGCTATATATATATATATATATATATATATATATATATATATATATATATATATATATATGCAAAACAATCACTGTGAAAAAGTAGTGAAATTCCAAGCGCTTTCGTGAATACTCACATTGTCAAGGAACTATGATAGTTCCTTGACAATATGAGTAGTCACGAAAGTGATTGGAATTTCACTACTCTTTCACAGTGGTTGTTTTGCATATTTTAAAATCACCTGTTTACTGTGATCTTATTGCATATATATTTATATATATATATATATATATATATATATATATATATATATATATATATATATATATATATATATATATATGACTGTGTGTGTAATTTACTTTATTTATGTACATTGCAGTCAAGTGGTACATAGCGGGTTTGAAACATTGCCAAAATAATTCACACTCAGTGCTGAGTTAATTACAGGATTCAACAGTCGCTTTGTATATCAGGACTTCAGAAGATTGGGAACATAATTTCCCTTGCAAACTTCCCCTTTCCTCCTCCCCATGCTCTCTTTCTCTCTCTCTCTCACTCTTTCTCTCTCTTTCGTCCTTCTCTTTCTGCTCCTTATCATTTCTATTTGTTTGCCGTTTATATCGACAAATGTGAGAGGTTCTTCTACATGAAAACCTGGCCCAATCTCTACATGATATCATATAGACAGGGCATCATGTGGACAGGGCATCGTGTGGACAGGGCATCGTGTGGACAGGGCATCGTGTGGACAGAGTATCATGTATAAGAGGTATAGTGCAGATAGCGAATTGTGTAAACAGGTTTTATGTAGGTAAAATTAAAAGGACCTTGACACGAAGATCAGTGAACACAGAGGTAACCTGTCAGGTAGATGATCCGACAAAACACACGTACAGTTCACCGCAACACCAAGAACCATCAGACGAACTTCCTAAGCGCCAAACTAGTTATCAAAGAAGCAGACAGACCGAACCTGTTATGCGTAGAATCTGCTCTGATTGCAACGACTAACACAGTCATTCACAAATTGGATTGATAGATTAGACACATCTTCAACACTTGTTACGGAAACGTTTGATGACACAGTATCTTCATCAGCCCTGTACACTGAAGAATAATGAAGATCATAAGGAGTTTGAGAAATCAGTCCTTTAGCCCGGAGTCGTTGTAATCCGACCATCAATCTTAATAAGAACACAGCATTTGCGCGAGGAAGGGGCTTATATACTGCAAACAGGTGACATAAAGCAGTCGTAGGTGGTGAATTAGTCGTAGGTGGTGATGCAGTCGTTAGTAGTGAGATCACCTTTTGTCATGATTGATGGACTCAGTACATCGACTCCAGGCTGAGGGACTGATTATCTCAAACTACTTCCAATTTTCACTAATTTCTTCTTTGCATTGGACTGATGAAGTCACTGTGTCGCAAAACGTTTCCATAATAAAGATATCCAAGAGTTGCACATGTTTCGAATTTATCAACTCGTTGGTTCTCTGAATGATTTATTTACAGAAATTAGCTTCATTTCTAATTTTTGAAACATTCGCTAAACTTATTTTCATGGGATATGAATCTGCTATAACGAAGTCAGCCTAATTTTCCCCCTAATTTTAAACATTAAAGTTTTCACTTGGCCCATACGAGGCAGGTCCTTATCTAAGTTTGATTGCTCTCAGAACGTTTACGAGGTATACATTAGCAATCTCTGTCGTGTTTCGGCATTTCCAAGACAAGAATTACACTATTTTCTGAAACAGACATAAAACAATCCAGCACACAAATTGAAACTACGTAACAAATATTAGTCTGATACATTATTAATATTATTTTTGTAAGTAAATGCTAAACCTTCATGGATCTTTAGGGCTGGTAGGTAATCACAAGTGATCCAGGGAATACTAGGGTAAATTAATTTCCTTAGATGAAGACCTTGTCACCAGCCTCAAGGTACGACGAGAAGGTCTGGTCATGTGACCTGCTCCTAATTTCACTTAAACTCTTCCCAGTATGAAGTTTTATCTCGCTTATTAACCTGTGCTGAGGAAAATCAAGGTGTAAAGAATAAAATATTCACAGTTTTGTTTATTTTTTAAATGAGTTTTCTGAGGAATTAAGCCGGCAGATACAAACACGCACTCTCTTACACACACACACACATACACACACACACCTACACACGCGCACACACAAACACATACACACACACTCACACACACACACACACACACACACACACACACACACACACACACACACACACACACACACACACACATACACACACACACACACACACACAGGGGCCAGGAGCTCGGACTCGACCCCCGCGTAGGTCATGCTACACGAGAAGGTATTGGTCCAGTGTGGGTAGATTGGTAAAGCACTGCGTACCTTGTCCTAAGGTTCGTAGGTTCGAGTCTCCTTCAGCCAGAGATCAGTGTTTGTGTATATTTCACATGCTCCTGCGAATTCCTTGCATTCTTCAAATCTCTAGTAAGGCTGATGCATGCAGGGGATGAGATGAAAAGCTGTAAGCCTTCTCCCTGAAAGCTGGCTGCCTTGGATCAAACGTGTAGCTCATGCTACACGCCAAGGTATTGGTCCAGTGTGGGTAGATTGGTAAAGCACTGCGTACCTTGTCCTAAGGTTCGTAGGTTCGAGTCTCCTTCAGCCAGAGATCAGTGTTTGTGTATATTTCACATGCTCCTGCGAATTCCTTGCATTCTTCAAATCTCTAGTAAGGCTGATGCATGCAGGGGATGAGATGAAAAGCTGTAAGCCTTCTCCCTGAAAGCTGGCTGCCTTGGATCAAACGTGTAGCTCATGCTACACGCCAAGGTATTGGTCCAGTGTGGGTAGATTGGTAAAGGACTGCGTACCTTGTCCTAAGGTTCGTAGGTTCGAGTCTCCTTCAGCCAGAGATCAGTGTTTGTGTATATTTCGTATGCTCTCGCGAATTCCTTGCATTCTTCAAATCTCTAGTAAGGCTGATGCATGCAGGGGATGAGATGAAAAGCTGTAAGCCTTCTCCCTGAAAGCTGGCTGCCTTGGATCAAACGTGTAGCTCATGCTACACGCCAAGGTATTGGTCCAGTGTGGGTAGATTGGTAAAGCACTGCGTACCTTGTCCTAAGGTTCGTAGGTTCGAGTCTCCTTCAGCCAGAGATCAGTGTTTGTGTATATTTCGTATGCTCTCGCGAATTCCTTGCATTCTTCAAATCTCTAGTAAGGCTGATGCATGCAGGGGATGAGATGAAAAGCTGTAAGCCTTCTCCCTGAAAGCTGGCTGCCTTGGATCAAACGTGTAGCTCATGCTACACGCCAAGGTATTGGTCCAGTGTGGGTAGATTGGTAAAGCACTGCGTACCTTGTCCTAAGGTTCGTAGGTTCGAGTCTCCTTCAGCCAGAGATCAGTGTTTGTGTATATTTCGCATGCTCTCGCGAATTCCTTGCATATATATATATATATATATATATATATATATATATATATATATATATATACATATATATATATATATGTATATATATATATATATATATATATATATATATATATATATATATATATATATATATATATATATATATATTCATATATATGTGTGTGTATATATATATATATGTTGGTAGACAGCATCCACCCAGGGAAGTACTACCGTCCTGCCAGATGACTGTGAAACAGAAACCTGTAACTGTTTTGCGTGATGGTAGGATTGCTGGTTTCTTTTGCTGTCTCATAAACACGCTAGATAACAGGGATATCTTGCTACTCCAACTTACACTTTGGTCACACTTCACAGACACGCACATGCATATATATATACATACATCTAGGTTTTTTCCCTTTTTCTAAATAGCTCTTGTTCTTTATTTCTTCTATTGTCCATGGGGAAGCGGAAAAGAATCTTTCCTCCGTAAGCCGTGCGTGTCGTATGAGGCGACTAAAATGCCGGGAGCAATGGGCTAGTAACCCCTTCTCCTGTAGACATTTACTAAAAAAACAGAAGAAGAAAAACTTTATAAAATTGGGATGCTTGAATGTGCGTGCATGTAGTGCGGATGACAAGAAACAGATGATTGCTGATGTTATGAATGAAAAGAAGTTGGATGTCCTGGCCCTAAGCGAAACAAAGCTGAAGGGGGTAGGGGAGTTTCGGTGGGGGGAAATAAATGGGAGTAAATCTGGAGTATTTGAGAGAGTTAGAGCAAAGGAAGGGGTAGCAGTAATGTTGAAGGATCAGTTATGGAAGGAGAAAAGAGAATATGAATGTGTAAATGCAAGAATTATGTGGATTAAAGTAAAGGTTGGATGTGAAAAGTGGGTCATAATAAGCGTGTATGCACCTGGAGAAGAGAGGAATGTAGAGGAGACAGATTTTGGGAGAAGTTAAGTAAATGTATAGGAGCCTTTGAACCAAGTGAGAGAGTAATTGTGGTAGGGGATCTGAATGCTAAAGTAGGAGAAACTTTTAGAGAGGTTGTGGTAGGTAAGTTTGGGGTGCCAGGTGTAAATGATAATGGGAGCCCTTTGATTGAACTTTGTATAGAAAGGGGTTTAGTTATAGGTAATATATATTTTAAGAAAAAGAGGATAAATAAGTATACAAGATATGATGTAGGGCGAAATGACAGTAGTTTGTTGGATTATGTATTGGTAGATAAAAGACTGTTGAGTAGACTTCAGGATGTACATGTTTATAGAGGGACCACAGATATATCAGATCACTTTTTAGTTGTAGCTACACTGAGAGTAAAAGGTAGATGGGGTACAAGGAGAATAGAAGCATCAGGGAAGAGAGAGGTGAAGGTTTATAAACTAAAATAGGAGGCAGTTAGGGCAAGATATAAACAGCTATTGGAGGATAGATGGGCTTTTGAGAGCATAGGCAATGGGGTCGAAGAGGTATGCGGTAGGTTTAAAAATGTAGTGTTAGAGTGTTCAGCAGAAGTTTGTGGTTACAGGAAAGTGGGTGCGGGAGGGAAGAAGAGCGATTGGTGGAATGATGTAAAGAGAGCAGTAAGGGAGAAAAAGTTAGCATATGAGAAGTTTTTACAAAGTAGAAGTGATGCAAGGAGGGAAGAGTATATGGAGAAAAAGAGAGAGGTTAAGAGAGTGGTGAAGCAATGTAAAAAGAGAGAAAATGAGAGAGTGGGTGAGATGTTATCAACAAATTTTGTTGAAAATAAGAAAAAGTTTTGGAGTGAGATTAACAAGTTAAGGAAGCCTAGAGAACAAATGGATTTGTCAGTTAAAAATAGAAGAGGAGAGTTATTAAATGGAGAATTAGAGGTATTGGGAAGATGGAGGGAATATTTTGAGGAATTGTTAAATGTTGATGAAGATAGGGAAGCTGTGATTTCGTGTATAGAGCAAGGAGGAATAACATCTTCTAGGAGTGAGGAAGAGCCAGTTGTGAATGTGGGGGAAGTTCGTGAGGCAGTAGGTAAAATGAAAGGTGGTAAGGCAGCCGGGATTGATGGGATAAAGATAGAAATGTTAAAAGCAGGTGGGGATATAGTTTTGGAGTGGTTGGTGCAATTATTTAATAAATGTATGGAAGAGGGTAAGGTACCTAGGGATTGGCAGAGAGCATGCATAGTTCCTTCGTATAAAGGCAAAGGGGACAAAAGAGAGTGCAAAAATTATAGGGGGATTAGTTTGTTGAGTATACCTGGTAAAGTGTATGGTAGAGTTATTATTGATAGAATTAAGAGTAGGACGGAGAATAGGATAGCAGATGAACAAGGAGGCTTTAGGAAAGGTAGTGGGTGTGTGGACCAGATGTTTACAGTGAAACATATAAGTGAACAGTATTTAGATAAGGCTAAAGAGGTCTTTGTGGCATTTATGGATTTGGAAAAGGCGTATGACAGGGTGGATAGGGGGGCAATGTGGCAGATGTTGCAGGTGTATGGTGTAGGAGGTAGGTTACTGAAAGCAGTGAAGAGTTTTTACGAGGATAATGAGGCTCAAGTTAGAGTATGTAGGAAAGAGGGAAATTATTTCCCAGTAAAAGTAGGCCTTAGATAAGGATGTGTGATGTCACCATGGTTGTTTAGTATATTTATAGATGGGGTTGTAAGAGAAGTAAATGCGAGGGTCTTGGCAAAAGGCGTGGAGTTAAAAGATAAAGAATCACACATGAAGTGGGAGTTGTCACAGTTGCTCTTTGCTGATGACACTGTGCTCTTGGGAGATTCTGAAGAGAAGTTGCAGAGATTGGTGGATGAATTTGGTAGGGTGTGCAAAAGAAGAAAATTAAAAGTGAATACAGGAATGAGTAAGGTTATGAGGATAACAAAAAGATTAGGTGATGAAAGACTGGATATCAGATTGGAGGGAGAGAGTATGGAGGAGGTGAATGTATTCAGATATTTGGGAGTGGACGTGTCAGCGGATGGGTCTATGAAAGATGAGGTGAATCATAGAATTGATGAGAGGAAAAGGGTGAGTGGTGCACTTAGGAGTCTGTGGAGACAAAGAACTTTGTCCTTGGAGGCAAAGAGGGGAATGTATGTGAGTATAGTTTTACCAACGCTCTTATATGGGTGTGAAGCATGTGTGAAGAATGTTGCAGCGAGGAGAAGGCTGGAGGCAGTGGAGATGTCATGTCTGAGGGCAATGTGTGGTGTGAATGTAATGCAGAGAATTCGTAGTTTGGAAGTTAGGAGGAGGTGAGTGATTACCAAAACTGTTGTCCAGAGGGCTGAGGAAGGGTTGTTGAGGTGGTTCGGACATGTAGAGCGAATGGAGCGAAACAGAGTGACTTCAAGAGTGTATCAGTCTGTAGTGGAAGGAAGGCGGGGTAGGGGTCCGCCTAGGAAAGGTTGGAGGGAGGGGGTAAAGGAGGTTTTGTGTGCGAGGGGCTTTGACTTCCAGCAGGCATGCGTGAGCGTGTTTGATAGGGGTGAATGGAGACAAATGGTTTTTAATACTTGACGTGCTGTTGGAGTGTGAGCAAAGTAACATTTATGAAGGGGTTCAGGGAAACCGGCAGGCCGGACTTGAGTCCTGGAGATGGGAAGTACAGTGCCTGCACTCTGAAGGAGGGGTGTTAATGTTGCAGTTTAAAAACTGTAGTGTAAAGCACCCTTCTGGCAAGACAGTGATGGAGTGAATGATGGTGAAAGTTTTTCTTTTTCGGGCCACCCTGCCTTGGTGGGAATCGGCCAGTGTGATAATAAAATATATATATATATATATATATATATATATATATATATATATATATATATATATATATATATATATATATATGCAATAAGACCACAGTAAACAGGTGATTTGAAAATATGCAACAAAACAACCACTGTGAAAGAGTAGTGAAATTCCAAGCGCTTTCGTGACTACTCACATTGTCAAGAAACTATGAAAGTAACACATCAAAGGAAGGCAATCAAAGGGCTTAGACTACACCTCACAGTCAACCCCCACAACAAAGAAACACCTGACGCGCGACAATACCGGACTCATAAGAAAAGAGGAACACTGCAGTAGGTCCGCTGGTTCAACTAGACAGGTCCTCACGACATCCCACTAACAAAATATTCTACCCAAGAAATAAGGTTTATTATTTGTCGAATGTATTATTAAACTTTAACCAAATTTTATTAATTATAAATGAGTCTAATTTATATAAACCAAAGGAAATATTCGTATTATTTCCAAAACTGGTTTTTATGAAACAAGATTCAATTACATTTCTGTCAACCATGGACTTGCTTGATACAACTT
>NC_091312.1:12599183-12601683 GCF_038502225.1 Cherax quadricarinatus
CCTTTGCCTCCTGTACTTTTTTCATTCTCTGGTGCACTTAGTTTTTGTCTCCCTACACCTTCGGGTAAGCCAAGGACTCACTTTGGTCTTCCTATTATTTCTATTTCCCTTGGGAACAAACCTTTCCTATGCCTCCTTGCACTTTGTTGTTACATATTCCATCATCTCGTTTACTGATTTTCCTACCAGTTTTCTTTCCCACTGAACCTTCTGCAGGAAGCTCCTCATACCTGTGTAGTCACGCCTTTTTTAGTTTGGCTTTTCCCATTCAATTCCTGTTACCTTCTCCACTTGTAGCTCTACTATATAATCAAAACTCAGAACCACGTGAATGCTAGCTCCAAGGGGTCTCTCGTAATTGATGTCCTCAATGTCTGTACTGCTCAGGGTGAACACAAGATCCAGTCTTGCTGGCTCATCCTCCCCTCTCTCTCTGGTAGCGTCCCTGACATGTTGATGCATGTTTTCAAGTACCACATCTATCATCTTGGCTCTCCATGTTTTGGGACCCCCATGTGGCTTCAGGTTTTCCCAGTCGATCTCCCTGTGGCTGAAATCGCCCATTACCAGTAACTTTGCTCTGCTCGAGTGAGCTCTTCTTGCCACCTCAGCCAGTGTGGCCATCATCGCTCTGCTGTTTTCTTTGTACTCCTCTCCTGGGCTCCTGTAGTTCTCTGGTGGGTTATGTATTACTCCAATGACTTCTTTATGTTCTCCAGACTGAATTGTACCTACTATGTAGTCCCTTTCTCCAATCACGTCCATGCCTTCCATTTCCTCAAATCCCCATCGGTTTTTATGAGCAGTGCAACCCCTTCTCCCCCTCTACTCCTTCTATCTTTCCTCAGGATCTGATATCCCGGTGGGAAGATTGCATCTGTTATTGTCTCAGCGAGTTTCGTTTCTGTGACTGCAATGATGTCTGGGGATTTCTCGCCGATTCTTTCGTGTCATTCCTCATATTTATTCGTTATTCCGTCCGCGTTTGTGTACCAAACCTTCGGCTTCTTTTCTATCACTGTGGTCCTGGGAGAATATTGGGGTTGGTGGAGTGAGAGCCTTGGTGGGAGCTTATGTGGGGCTGCGGTGTGGGTGGGGTTTGTGATGAGGGGGGTGGGGTCAGAATGTCCATAGGGGGTAGCTGTTGGGGTGAGGTTTGTGATGTGGGGGTTGGTGGCAGAGGGAACAGTGTGTGGGTTCTGGTTTAGATTGCTCAGTTGCTTTGGGATTGTTGTGGTTGGAGTCCTTCTGCGGGAGTTTCTGCGGGGTGTGTTTGCCCTTCCTCCTGTGTCTGGGTCCTGCTCATCTTCCTCATTGCCTCTCTTTCCTCCTTGCGCCTCTGTACCCTCTCTTTCAGTGTAGTCCTTTCTTCTTGTGTTCTGTCGCGATCGATGTATACTCTCTGGTACCCCTGTTTGTCCCTCAGTCATGCTTTCTCTTGCAGGATCCTGGTTTGAGCTGATTCTTCCTTGAAAATTACTTTGACAGGCCTTTTCTTTCCACTCGCAAACCACCCAATTCTCCGAAAATTTGTCACCTGGGTCATATCGCCCTCACCTATTGTTTTCATGATGCCTTCAATCATTTTTTCCTCCTCCTGTTTTATTTCTTCAAAGCTGTCCCCTTTGGCTTCTTGGAGCCCGTAGACAAAAACTGACCTCTCCCTTTCCTCCTCCCACTGAGTCTCCATTTGCATACTCTGAGGTGTTTTAGTTCCCTCCATTGAAATGTTCTTGCCTTCAATCCCTGTCCTTGCTGAAACTTCTATGCTCAGTGAACTGTCTTTCATGGTCAGCTGTTCCTTGCTACTGCAGTTGGCTGTTAGAGTCTCTGCATATAACATACCTTCATTGTCTTCAGACCTGTCATTTGATCTTAGTGTGCTCCTCCTTTTTTCCCTGGCCCCACGTGGGTCTGATAGGGCCTTCGCATATGGCATATCTCCTTTGTGTCTTACCGTCCCCTTGTCTGTGCCTGACATAGAATTTCCTGATGTAGCTCCTGAATTATCATTTTTCTCTCTAATTTGTTTTAGGTTGTTTAGTTTCTCTTCTAAGCACTGTATCCTAGCTTCTGCTGCTAAGACTTGTAGCTCCCACTTCCTGCACTCTTCAGCTATCCTCTACTCCATTATCTTGCCAAGCTCTTCTATCTTCCTTCCCCACTCTTCCTCCCTATTTTGGAGCTCTAACTTCCAGTCTTTCCTCCCTGGTTCGTCCACCAGATCTCTTGTGTGTGTGTGTGTGTGTGTGTGTGTGTGTGTGTGTGTGTGTGTGTGTGTGTGTGTGTGTGTGTGTGTGTGTGTGTGTGTGTGCGTGTGTGTGTGTGTGTGTGTGTGTGTGTGTGTGTGTGTGTGTGTGCGTGTGTGTGTGTGTGTGTGTTCTTTCTAGCTCACAGAGGTTTAAAATTCATTCTCCACCCTAAATACATAATAAATTTTGCCTATATATGTATGTAGCCATATACTCTCTTTATAAACTAAAGTAGATTTTGAAAAAAA
>NC_091312.1:12606683-12659183 GCF_038502225.1 Cherax quadricarinatus
TGCACATGATGCCTTCTACCTACTCACCACATGCCTGTCCCTCCCTAAGTTCACCTTCTTAAGATGCTCCCCATCCTTCGACAATCCCAAACTCAGTGAATATGAAATCCTTCTAAAGTCCATGTTGGAAAATGTCCTGAGCTTTGTCTTGATGATGGATGGTGCTAGCAAGCCTCACTCCCAGTCAGGCTTGGTGGACTGGGAATACGCAAAACCTCCCAAATTGCCCTACCAGTTTTCTTATCCTTCTCCATAGTACTGAATGAGCTAATATAGCACATTCTTCCAGATTACCTGTGTGGTGTGGCGCAGGTACAAGATCCCATCAATACCAGGGCCATTATTTCCCAAGTGCATTATGGTCAAGTGCCGAAACACACTTCAGTGCTGGCCTGTAAACAGACCACATGGGATTACTCCATTGTTCAGCAGGTATATAACAACATGTTCACTGCTGCAGTGTCCTACAGAGGGACTGCCAGTCTCAAGGCAGTGAGTCCACATTATTCTGGGGAATTTATTTTAACAGTTCCGCTGTCGCCAATGGGCAGACGCCTCGACCCACTGACCCTCTTCATTGCAGTGGCTCTCCGCCTCGCTGCCCCAATTCACACAGAATATACGTGTATATGTGGCGATGAATAAGACGATCAGTACTGTCTACATGGTCTAAACTGTTCCAAAACCATGAGCTGGGACCCGACACCATCGAAGTCAAAAGTACTCTCAACAGGAGCCTCGCTTTGGCTGGGTGCCTGGCTGAGAAAAAGTTCTGATTCCCAGCATCCAGCACAACGCATATTTCCACTAATCTCCCTGACACGATTACCATATATCTGTGGAAGAATGTCAAGCTCTTAGAATGGGACTCAACACCTGCGTCGACTCTGGCTGACACCTACATGCACCACAGATTTGGGCAACAATGGGGTGCTGCCGATCACATGGAGGAGTACAAACTCAGCAGCTCTAGGGATTTGTGCCATTAGTACCAATTTATTCCAGTAGCATCGGAGGCCCTGGAACCATGGAAAAATTATGAAATAAACATACTCAGAGAACTATGTTCTAGCCTCATTGACACCACTAAGGACCAATAGTAGCCACTTTCATGTTTCAGCGCCTCAGTGTGGCCATTCTGAGGTGAATTGCCTGCTACATTCTCCTCCCAAACTTGTTTCTCAGTCTCTCTATTCTGAGAATTCTCACTAGCATATTCTTATTTTATTGTATTTTCTCTACCGTCCCTTTTTTTCTTCCGCATTATCTATATTTCCTCCTTTCCATTTCTATTTACAACTGACATGATTCTTCTCCATCGCAATTCATTTATATTTGTGAAGAAAAGACGCACAGTGCAGATTAAGCTTCTATCGGTGCAATTTTTCGCTCAGTATAGAGCTTAATCAAGTCTTGATAAAGTTATACATAGCGAAACATTGTTCCATTAAAAGCTTGTTCTCTGCATCATGTGTCCTTACGCTATTGTTATTGTTGAATGTATAACATTTACACCCATCACTCATTCTAATTGGACCTGTGTATTTTTTTTCTTTTTGCATTGTTTTAAATATTGGATCTAACATGATTCCAATATTTCTTTTTCGCCAACTCTACGCACTTAGCACTGTTTTGCTTTTTTATTTAATCTTGTATTCTCCACTACACGCTCTTCACTCATTCTAAACTCCAACTCCTTTTATTAACGTTACAATGGAATCTCTCCAAGTTCTGTTGTGTATTTTGCATAGGGCTTCGTAGCCTTATTTTTCCATGTCATATACCCCTATTCAGTTTACCTTTCGAAACGCTAATAATAAAAAAGGTCGCATTTCAATTTCGTAATTTCCACTATCATTGATTCCCAAAGCCGCCTTCCGGAGACTGACATTTGCACACTCCACTGCATCTTATTCCAGAGTCCAATGTCTTCATCTTAAATTTGATTCTACTAGTTTCTCTCCACCGTAATTCATTCCACAGTTCCAGTTCACAGTATTACACACAAGGGTGATCCTTTCCACATTCCAGTTCCTGGTGTAATTCATTCCACATTCCTCTTGATTCTCGCGCGACAGTCTTATGATTTCCGTGCAATTTTCTATTAGGTTCTATTTCACGTTTCAGGAAATTTTCCGCTTCACTTGCTAATGACCTCCATTCCGCCATGCAGCGGTTCCCATTTCATATTCTAACCCATGCAGCCTGGGTTACGCCAAGCTCGTGCCTTACGCTACTGAGAGGCGTCATTACTGCTGTCTCGAAGGCAGGATTGCACGTTTCTCAGGTCTGGAATTGCAATATGACACTTTGGGCGATGTTCCTCCTATCTCTCTCTCTCTCCCTTTCTCTCCCTATTTCCAGCCTTGTCTCCATTCTTCCCATTTTGCAATTTCACTTACCGCCAGACGAGTTCAGTAGATCCGGGTTAACCATAGCTATCACTTATAAAGCGCTTAGGCGAATTGTGAACTTGTCAGAGTTTATATATATATATATATATATATATATATATATATATATATATATATATATTATATATATATATATATATATATATATATATATATATAAATATATATATATATATATATATATATATATATATATATATATATATATATATATATATATATATATATATATATATATATTTATATATGTGTGTGTGTTTGTGTGTGTGTGTGTGTGTGTGTGTGTGTGTGTTTGTGTGTGTGTGTGTGTGTGTGTGTGTGTGTGTGTGTGTGTTTAAAACAGGCAATGCATACCTTGGAGTATGCATAATATTATAGAATAACACTAAATTAATCGACTGGTGTCAGTTTCTCATCTCCAGTCTGTTACGGTCAGCTAAAGTTTACAATCCTCAGAGCAGCTAATGGACAGAAAATGTTTGCTGCTGTGAGCTTTTAGACCGCAACCTGTAGTTCTTTGTAGCCAACACATCGAACACAAAGATTACCAGCATTTTACCCATAGATGATCTATAAACCACCTACGTTATACCCGTACCTTACACACAGTTGATCTATAAACCACCTACGTTATACCCGTACCTTACACACGGTTGATCTATAAACCGCCTACGTTATATTTGCATCCTATCCAGAGGTGATTCATAAACCACTTACATCATACCTATATAATATCCATACATGATGCATAATCTACTTACATTGAACATCAATGGAACACAATACAGACAAGCTGATAAATTCTACACATTTGTAAAAGCTATATTCTACTTACAGAACAACAAGTCTCCGCAACTTATTAGGAACCTCAGAACCTATTCGTACTCATACCTCTAATATACACCAGCAACAGAACTTTTCACCCAACCACCTTATAATTTCTCACATAGGACCGCCACCACACCTCACAACACCGCATGCGGTGTGTTTGTGACTTTTAATACATCCATTTTTTGCGTTTTTTTTTCTTTTGTCTGGCATTATACATATTTATTTCTTATACAAGAGCTGTGGAGAAAAGAGTAATATAGAAGGTAAGAATACAGGCTAAAGATAATGCACTGATTCCAGTGGAAACAACAATTTAGAAATACATTCGATGGAGATTACACCGATTTCAATTCGAACAGTAAACTAGAGAATACAAACTAGAGAGATTACAAAAGTTCCATTGGGAACATTAACTTAGGAATCCAGACGAGAAATACCAGTAAATCCAGTGGGAACACTAATACGGAACGTACGGTTTAAATAACGCTCCTGAAAAATTCTTTATCTTTATTCGGGACATTAAAAACGACAGAGGAATCTAGAAATTAAAGCAGGAATATCATGGACGCTAAATACCAGACTCACCTCTGGGAATATGGATACGGGAGTAGTTAATAAGCTGGTCTCTCCAATTAGCAAGACAGAACAGGAATGGCTAAATCATGCGAAAGAGATATAGTTGTATTGTACTGTATTGCACGAAGCGCTAAACACGTGTGTGGAACATTTAGTGCAAGGGATGGCAGAGCCTCGATCCTACGTCCATTAATCGCCGCTCTATCTCTAGCCAGATTAAGTAAATGAGAAGAAATAAACATTACGTGGAACTATACGAAATATGTACATGAATGGTATACAATATAGACAAGATAATTAATTAGATACATGTGCAACATCTGGGTAACTTTATTTGTAGACGTTTCGCCAACATCTACAAATAAAGGTACCCATACATACCCATACATGTGTCTAATTCTTTATACGAAATATGAGAAACACGAACTCAGTGTTCTTATACAAACAGAAGGCACGACAGAAACGTAGGGAAATATGATCGACACCTCAGCATAAGGTAGAGGAAATTAACAGGATAGATGGGGAGTTGGATAAAGGGGATCCTGCAGGAATGGTGGGAGGTGGAAACTTAATATTACGGAATACGCTTATGGTTCCAAGCAGGTTTGGCTTGAAATTTATGGAGAGAGAGAGAGAGAGAGAGAGAGAGAGAGAGAGAGAGAGAGAGAGAGAGAGAGAGAGAGAGAGAGAGAGAGAGAGATCAGAGGGGGAGGGGGGAAATTATTTGAAGGGGGGAGGGGATTGTGTGGTGATATATAGTGCTCTGAAAATTATGAAAGGGTTTTTTTGGAAAGTATTTTGAGATATTATGGTAGATTAGTTGAGCGTTTGTAAATGAAATTATGGGTAGTTATGTGAAACATTATGGGACAGTGTGAAACATTATGGGCGCTGTGTGAAACATTATGGGCGCTGTGTGAAACATTATGGGCGCTGTGTGAAACATTATGGGGGCAGTGTGAAACATTATGGGGGTTGTGTGAAACATTATGGGGGTTGTGTGAAACATTATGGGTGCAGTGTGAAACATTAAGGGGGCAGTATGAAACATTATGGGGCAGTGTGAAACATTCTGGAGTAGTGTGAAACTTTATGGGTTCAGTGTGAAACATTATGGGGGCAGTGTGAAACATTATGGGGGTTGTGTGAAACATTATGGGGGTTGTGTGAAACTTTATGGGTTCAGTGTGAAACTTTATGGGGGCAGTGTGAAACATTATGGGGGTTGTGTGCAACATTATGGGGGTTGTGTGAAACATTATGGGTGCAGTGTGAAACATTAAGGGGGGCAGTATGAAACATTATGGGGCAGTGTGAAACATTATGGGCGTTGTGTGAAACATTATGGGAGCTGTGTGAAACATTATGGGGATTGTGTGAAACATTATGGGCGCTGTGTGAAACATTATGGGGATTGTGTGAAACATTATGGAGATTGTGTGAAACATTATGGGCGCTGTGTGAAACATTATGGGGATTGTGTGAAACATTATGGGTGCTGTGTGAAACATTATGGGGATTGTGTGAAACATTATGGGCGCTGTGTGAAACATTATGGGGGCTGTGAAACATTAAGGGGGTCTGGGGTTATAAGACTTTCTGACCTCGGGTTCTATCCCCGCCCGTGGTATGGTTTGTTCGCAATCGAGTCATTACGATTTCGTGAGTCGAGTTATCATGGGGGCTGTGTGAAACATTATGGGACAGAGTGAAACATTAAGAGGGTTGTGTGAAACATTATGAGGGCAGTGTGAATCCTTATGGGGGTTGTGTCATGATTGTGACCAGACTTACCTGGAGTTCATTACCTTTGTAAATTGTGAGTTCATTACCTTTGTAAATTGTGAGTTCATTACCTTTGTAAATTGTGAGTTCATTACCTCTGTAACTTGCTCAGCTATCAAAACTTTGGAGTCCAGTCACTGGACCAATTATGTACCTCTGTAATCTTTTGACTACCGCCCGCAGGATGGGTATGGGGTGCATAATAAACATATTAAACTAAAGGCAGTGTGAAACATTATGGGGGTTGTATGAAACATTATGGGGGCAGTGTGAAACATTATGGGGCAGAGTGAAACATTAAGAGGGCTGTGTGAAACATTATGGGGGCAGTGTGAATCCTTATGGGGGTTGTGTGAAAAATTATGGGGGCAGTGTGAAACATTATGGGGGTTGTATGAAACATTATGGGGGCAGTGTGAAACATTATGGGGGCAGTGTGACACATTATGGGGCAGTGTGACACATTATGGGGCAATGTGAAACATTATGGGGGCAGTGTGAAACATTATGGGGGTAGTGTGAAACATTATGAGGGGCAGTGTGAAACATTATGGGGCAGTGTGAAACATGAGGGCAGTGTGAAATATTATGGGACAGTGTGAAGCATTATGGGGACAGTGTGAAACATTATGGGTGCAGTGTGAAACATTACAGGGGCAGTGTGAAACATTATTGGCACAGTGTGAAACATTATGGGGGCAGTGTGAAACATTCTGGAGTAGTGTGAAACTTTATGGGTTCAGTGTGAAACATTATGGGGGCAGTGTGAAACATTATGAGTGAAGTGTGAAACATTATGGGAACAGTGTGAAACTTTATGGGGGCAGTGTGAAACATTATGGGGGTTGTGTGAAACATTATGGGTGCAGTGTGAAACATTAAGGGGGGCAGTATGAAACATTATGGGGCAGTGTGAAATATTATGGGGGTAGTGTGAAACATTATGCGGGGCAGTGTGAAACATTATGGGGCAGTGTGAAGCATTATGGGGACAGTGTGAAACATTATGGGTGCAGTGTGAAACATTACAGGGGCAGTGTGAAACATTATGGGTGCAGTGTGAAACATTATGGGGGCAGTGTGAAACATTATGCGTGAAGTGTGAAACATTATGGGGGCAGTGTGAAACATTATGGGGGTTGTGTGCAACATTATGGGGGTTGTGTGAAACATTATGGGTGCAGTGTGAAACATTATGGGGGGCAGTATGAAACATTATGGGGCAGTGTGAAACATTATGGGGGCAGTGTGAAACATTATGGGGGCAGTGTGAAACATTATGGGGGTTGTGTAAAACATTATGGGTGCAGTGTGAGACATTATGGGGGTTGTGTAAAACATTATAGGGGCAGTGTGAAACATTATGGGGTTGTGTAAAACATTATAGGGGCAGTGTGAAACATTATGGGGGTTGTGTAAAACATTATAGGGGCAGTGTGAAACATTATGGGGGTTGTTTAAAACGTTATGGGCGCAGTGTGAAACATTATGGGGGTTGTGTAAAACATTATAGGGGCAGTGTGAAACATTATGGGGGTTGTGTAAAACATTATAGGGGCAGTGTGAAATATTGTATGGAAATTTACTAGGTGAAAGTTTCTCAAAAACCTTAAGAAGCAACCACACCGTGTTGGGTCTGTGATCTATACTTCACCCACGACGATAGTGCAAAATGGAAGGAAACTCCAGCACAAGTCTCCCAACGTAATGAAAACAATCACCAGTCGAATTATATTATATTTATATTATAATGGTGCTCATTCCAGACACGTTGAAGAGCATCACATAGACCCCTGATGTTATACATGTGTCTTGCCACTACTTGTTTTTCATTTCTTTTTTTTGGGGGGGGGGTCCAGGGCTGGTTGCAAAGAAGGAAAAAAAACAATGAAATGGTCACTGAGGTAATAGGTAACAGTACGAGTAGATCTACCTCTTAGAACCTGGTCTGTAAATATTATAACATTGAGGAAAATTAAAGCACATGGAATAGGAGGAGAAATTTTTTCCTGGATAGAGGCATGGTTGACAAATAGGCAGCAGAGAGTTTGCATAAATGGGGAGAAATCAGAGTGGGGAAGCGTCACGAGCGGTGTTCCACAGGGGTCAGTGTTGGGCCCCCTGCTGTTCACAATCTACATAAACGACATAGATGAGGGCATAAAGAGCGACATCAGCAAGTTTGCCGATGACATCAAAATAGGTCGTCGAATTCATTCTGACGAGGACATTCGAGCACTCCAGGAAGATTTGAATAGACTGATGCAGTGGTCGGAGAAGTGGCAGATGCAGTTTAATATAGACAAATGCAAAGTTCTAAATGTTGGACAGGACAATAACCATGCCACATATAAACTAAATAATGTAGATCTTAATATTACGGATTGCGAAAAAGATTTAGGAGTTCTGGTTAGCAGTAATCTGAAACCAAGACAACAGTGCATAAGTGTTCGCAATAAAGCTAATAGAATCCTTGGCTTCATATCAAGAAGCATAAATAATAGGAGTCCTCAGGTTGTTCTTCAACTCTATACATCCTTGGTTAGGCCTCATTTAGATTATGCTGCACAGTTTTGGTCACCGTATTACAGAATGGATATAAATTCTCTGGAAAATGTACAAAGGAGGATGACAAAGATGATCCCATGTATCAGAAACCTTCCCTATGAGGATAGACTAAGGGCCCTGAAACTGCACTCTCTAGAAAGACGTAGAATTAGGGGGGATATGATTGAGGTGTATAAATGGAAGACAGGAATAAATAAAGGGGATGTAAATAGTGTGCTGAAAATATCTAGCCTAGACAGGACTCGCAGCAATGGTTTTAAGTTGGAAAAATTCAGATTCAGGAAGGATATAGGAAAGTACTGGTTTGGTAATAGAGTTGTGGATGAGTGGAACAAACTCCCAAGTACCGTTATAGAGGCCAGAACGTTGTGTAGCTTTAAAAATAGGTTGGATAAATACATGAGTAGATGTGGGTGGGTGTGAGTTAGACCTGATAGCTTGTGCTAACAGGTCGGTTGCCGTGTTCCTCCCTTAAGTCAATGTGACCTGACCTGACTAGGTTGGGTGCATTGGCTTAAGCCGGTAGGAGACTTGGACCTGCCTCGCATGGGCCAGTAGGCCTTCTGCAGTGTTCCTTCGTTCTTATGTTCTTATGTTCTTATATAAGTTCAGCTTGTAGTTCATGTTATCAAGACGTTATTTAGTTACTTGACACTTCGATTTCCTCAATCATATCACCACAATTTTCCACCACTTCCTAGGTGATAAATTCCAGCTTTTTATGATTATTTGTTCCATCCTATTTTTATTTATTGGTTTATATTCTGAAATCACTCTCCAGTTCTTCCTGTTCCTCTGCAAACTTACCTCACCTTGAACTTCTAGGTGGCGACTGGAAGCAGGTGAGACGCTCTTGATCCAATTAATCAGAGTTACTCTTTCTTTCCACGGATCAAACTTATTTGCTTCCCATTTTCAAAGCGCTTAATTATGACCCCTCAGGATTTATCACCTCCGCCATGAACAAAATAATGATCACTCTCTTTTCCTGTCCAATCCTCCGTTCGATCACAGCTTATATAGGTCCTAATTTTGCCTTTCTTACATGGATGAAAGTGGGATAATTGAAATACTGGTTTCTATGAGATAATCTCCAAGTGCCTTATCCGGCTGGCTTCACCCCGAACTTCAAAACTTATAACTTGATAATACAACTTCTGAGTGAGTTCAAACTCTTCAGTTCCGCTCCACGCGTCATTCTCAAGTTCCTCCCTCTTTTTCAGTCTTTCGGTTCCTCCTCCATACGGTATTCTCCAGCTTCTCCCTCTCCCTCCTTTTTCCCTCCTCTCTCTGTTCCTTCTCAACTCGCCATTTTCTTGGTCCACCCTTCTGTTCTGTTTTCAGGCGTCATTCTCCATTCCAAATGGAGCTTAAAACTTCAAGCAGATTTCATTTCGCAGAGTATATTTTCTTAGCAAAGTTGTTTATTGCGATACGGGAGTCCGCTAAGCTACCCGAGTATCCGGGGAGTCGGAAACAGCCATTGGGTTAGCTAAGTGACATGGAAAGAGAGCCCGGGTTCATTAAATGACCAGACAGAGAATAGCTTCCGGATCTACTAAGTGACCTGAAATCAACGTCCATATTCATTACACAACCCATAAATATCAGTTGGGTTCACTAAGTGATCCAGAAATATCGCTCAGGTTCACTAAGTCACTCGCCCGAAATCACCACCCGAGTTCATTGACCTGGAAAAAGAGGAACCTGACCCTGTCACCCGGAAACGGCGCCCGGGGTGAAAAAAGAGAGCTCAGGGAGTTCTTCACCGTGTCGTTGTGTTCACAAAAAACGCTTCCGTAAACAATGGACTCGAGGACGCAGAGAGCTGGGAAATGTATCTGTAACTTGCAATCGACGTTCTTTCTTTAAGTAAAAAATTATTTTGTGGAGAGATGTGTATATGGAGGAAGACATCTGTCAACATAATTAACGAGAAAAATATATGATTTTCGTTCACCATGAGGTGGGGACAAAACGACATGGGTTCGAATCCTCGTCTAGTCGTAGTGTAGTTATTGATTAATACCACTCGTTCGTGGTTACAATGATATGTATATATATATATATATATATATATATATATATATATATATATATATATATATATACATATATATATATATATATATATATATATATATATATAAATAAACACTGATCTCTGGCCAGAGATCAGTGTTTGTGTATATTTCGCCTGCTCTCGCGAATTCCTTGCATATATATATATATATATATATATATATATATATATATATATATATATATATATATTGCTCGTGAGGCAAGTACACCAAACGGGGAGTAGAACGAAATTATCTCAAAGGTACCCACACCACCGTATGTCCTCGGATGACGGTAAAACACCTAGCTCTGCTGGATGCGTCATTCTTGTAGGATTGCATGGTACCGTGGGTTAGAGCGTCATGTGTGATTTTCACTCACCATGAGGTAGAACCAAAAACGACATGGGTTCGAATCCTTGGCTAGTCGCAGTGTTGTTACTGATTAATACCACTCGTTTGTGGTTACAGTACTATATATATATATATATATATATATATATATGAAGATATATATATATATATATGAAGATACATATATAGATATATATGTAGATATATATATAGATATATATATATATATATATATGTAGATATATATATAGATATATCTATATATATGTAGATATATATATAGATATATCTATATATATGTAGATATATATATAGATATATCTATATATATATATATATGTAGATTATATATATATATAAAGAGAGAGCGACAGACAGAAAGACAGAGTAGAGTAGATAGAGCAGAGAACAGAGCAAGACGTCTCATCTCTCGCCTGGGCCATCCTGGATAGATCTGCCATTTCAGCAGAGCCTTCAACGCAGGGGGGATGTGGGTGGCCTTACTGTTATGTACAAAGCCATCATTGTCAAAGTACCACACTTGGCTCCATTTCGAGGAAAGCGAGAAGCCAGCTTCTATACCACAAGACGGGCAGAGAGCAGTAACTTCACTCTGGCTGTACCCTTCTCCAGAACATCACTTCATCTTAGATCATTTATTCCCAGGATGACTCAGGTATGGAACACATTCGTACAACATTATGATGTCAACGAGATAAAGTCAGTTGATCAAATGAAAATGCTGGTCCACAGATGGCTCCAACTTCATCCTGTTCCCTAATTGTATGTCTCACAACAATAAAATTGCTTTTAAATGAGGTGATGTAGGTAACAGCTCTTAGCTTGTCAATAAAGTTAGGAATCCTTAACTTGTGAATAGCTTGTCAATAATGCTAGGGATCCTTGTCAAACCCTGTAAAGACAGAGAGAGAGAGAGAGAGAGAGAGAGAGAGAGAGAGAGAGAGAGAGAGAGAGAGAGAGAGAGAGAGAGAGAGAGAGAGAGAGAGAGAGAGAGAGAGAGAGAGAGAGAGAGAGAGAGAGAGAGAGACTAGGTTGACGCTGCTCTCCAAACCAGCCAATATATTCCTGGACTCCCACTTACTGCTCAAATAAGTTGTCTGTACTTGAGTGCTACTTAGGTATGGCCTAGATATATATGTAGAGTAGGTTAATGTTACAATATATCAAATAGCAGGAGAACATAAGGGTAGGCAGTAAGTGAGTATTAAATCAATTGGAAAATAATCCCTAAATGATTCTATGTAAACTTAAGCAATGCTGGATTCTCTTTCAATGCAAGGATTATATACTTAGTAAAACACTCCCGTATAACAAAAGATAAGGTATAATACAAGGGAAAGGGAATAATGCAGGGTAATAGCCAGACAGTTCACACACTACAACACTGCTAGCTCCTGGGCTCACCATCCAAGCAAGGCTTCACCTCAAAGGTCTATTCCTCTCTGCTGACTATATATGAAATCCCACTTCCTCCTGCTCCTGCTCCTGCTACTGCTCCTGCTCCTGCTCCTGCTCCTGCTCCAGCTCCTGTTTCTTCTCCCTCCAAGTTGCTAGCTGTTTCTGGTGAAAAATGTGTCATCTCATAACAAAGCCAGGAAGTAATTCTTCTGAACACAACAAATACTGGAGACAACAAACAAAACACATCATATTTATAACATATTTATAACAGCTTTATAACAGACCTCAAATTAAAAATAAATATCCCAAAGCGTATAAAAAGCCACAAATTGTATGTAAACGAGTCTCACACTATTTTAAAAGATCGAAAACTGAAAAAAAACTTTGGAAAAGAGATCTAGTACTATATAAAAATATTGAAGAATATGATAAAACAAAAAAACACATTCCGGACTGTTTAAAAATAACCATATAAAAAAGTTCAAAACTGAATGATAATCTTTTGAATTAGGAAAAAGATCATAAACGACACAGAATAGAAGCCAAAACTTTATTAAAAAAAAAAAGATCTGAACATTGAGAATTCAAAACAACAATAAAATCACAAACTATAAAAATATCCCAGTCTATATGAAAAAAAGATTCAAAATATAAATATTCCCGAACTTTAAAAGAGGATCCCAAACTAAACAGTGTGTGATTTTTTCTTTATAGTGAAAACGATCCCAAACTGTACAAAAAAGTTCAAGATTACGTGCAAAATATTCAAAACTACATAAAAATAATCTAAAAATATATAAAAGGTCTCAAAGTACAACAACAACAAAAAAAAAAAAAAAGAAAATTCGTAAGTTCCCTAATAATAAAAAAATCCAAAATTATTCGAACAAATCGGTTTTCTATCAGTTTTATAAACGATTTATACAACATGAAAAAGGTCGCAAACTATATGAAAAAAAATGGAAGACTATAGAAAACTAAGGTTTTTAACATGAAAGAAATCCTAGAAGCACTAAAACAATCACAGGCAGAAGCAACAAATATCGTTCACTCTGAACTAAATTGTTACACCGATAAAGCAAAAATTCTGCGACCATTAAAAGTGTGGCAACAAATGGTAGGGAAAACCCAATGTTTATTCTCTTTTATTTACCGCACATGGACACACACACACACACACACACACACACACACACACACACACACACACACACACACACACACACACACACACACACACACACACACACGCACACACACACACATACGCTAGTAGGACGTAACAGTGAATCTACACCGGATCATTACCCAGAATCCATCAGATATTACGGAAGCTGGCTAAGGGTCTCAGTACGATGCCTGTGACGGCGCTGATCTGAAGTTCGACTACCTGAGCAAGTCCATCTGGAAGAGAGGAGCATATGAGGAATTGAAGTATGGTAGAAAGGGACTTTGTGCAGAGCAAGCCTTCAAGGAGACATCACTAAGGCATGCTCTACACCGAGTGTCTGTCTACCACACTTGTCGGCAGTACCTGATAACCAACTCACATAAAATAGACATCATCCAGATTTGGGAAAATAAACTACATAAATATTAGGGGTTTTCTGAAGAAGGTACAGTGGGAAAGAGTAATAATGGCTGACAAGACTAAGAGAGAATGGACTGAATTGCAGGGAAAGGCCGGAAGGAGGGAGTGGAATGAACAAAATCTTGGAGAGAGGAAAAATGTACCAGAGCACGGAAAAGCTAGAAAATTATAGCATGCCAGTAAACAGGAAAGTGATCAGAGGAAAAAACAAATACGCGAGGACGAAAAGAGACGTGTAGCAGCAATATAAAACTGACGACAAATACTGACGAAGAAAAAAGAGAAAAACCAGATTAACTGAGGCTCGACAGCATCTGTACAGATAAAGATGAAAAAAAATTCTTTTCATTGAATCTGTCACAGCTGAAGCAATGGGACGTGGCAAAATATCTCCTTGGTCTGCTGTGTCCAAGGCCATTCGGAATTACCTGTTATTACCAATTATCGTATTTTTTAGTTAATCAAGTTGCGCACTAATTTTTTCATGAATGTTAGTATTCTCGATGGTATAGAACGGCTATGGGTAGCTTCTTATTCCCTGTTTTAAGCAACCTGTATATTGAATTTACCGAACCCATGATCCCTCACTGACATACTGTCAGTGAGTGCCAGGCGGCTTCCTTATCTGTTGTGCCTATGCCTATTTTCTGAATTCCTTGAGTTTTTTATACCCAGCTTAAATCAGTGCGTCCCCTCGATTAAGTATGTGACTGAAACTCAGCAGGATGGCTCCTCTCTCTTTTTGTGGACTCTTTTAGATATCAACGTAGGAGATAGTTTAAATTTGGTGCTTACAGAGATCCCTCAAATGTCTGCTCATATTTTCATAATAATTTAGCTCATTCCATGGGAATAAAACATTCAGTGCTTTCGTCACCGTTTTTGTGTGTCTGCAGCTCTGAATGTTATGATGAAAAGACGGAATATTTATGATATTTGTGCTAAACTGCAGAACTTTGAATCTTTTATTAAGTATTCGCTTAAACACACACGCAAAAAAGACTTATTTTAACCTACACACATGTGTAATTCACTATTAATCAAACTAGTGAGTTTTGACGTACTCTCAAGCCCTTGCTAATATATCTTTATTTGTTCAAGCATTAAATATTAATTTGGTGTTTAAGAATGTATTCACTTCAATTTTCTTAACAAAAAATGCACGAACTGTATCTTTCAGGGTGTCTATAAACTCTCTTGCTCAGATAGTGACTCGTTTGACATACCAGTGAGAGAGATAGAGAACAAATATTCTTTAAAACCTGCTATCGTTCTTGGTGCTGTATTCCAGCATTTAATAAGCAAGTAAGCAAACTGCTCCACATCAGTGATATAGCAATAATACCAGGCTGGTGTTGCTTAGCTCATGCCGAGAATGAGAAATGTGGGTTCAGATCCTTCACGCTGGCTGAGTTAAAACGCTTGTTCATATTTTTCTTGTACTTCTGGAGTCATAGTGTACTGGACGGCTACTTGTTAGGGACCACGGTTTGAATTCCCGTCCATTCTTCTGTTTACTTATCTTGAGTTCCTAGAATGAATAGCGTAATATATATATATATATATATATATATATATATAAATATATATATATATATATATATATATATATATATATATATATATATATATATATATATATATATATATATATATATATATATATATATATATATATATATATATATATATATATATATATATATATATATATATATATATATATATATATATATATATATATGCAATAAGATCACAGTAAACAGGTGATTTCAAAATATGCAAAACAACCACTCTGAAAGAATAGAGAAATTCCAAGCGCTTTCGTGACTACTCACATTATCAAGGAACTATGAAAGTGAAGCATCCAAGGAAGCTATATAAGGGGTCCGGCCAGCACCTCACCATCAGATCCCACAACGGTTAAACACGTGACGCGCGGCGAGCCAACTTGGATAGGTCCTTTGCACAACTCACCCCCAAGCTATTCTACCCAAGAAAATTTAAAAATTATTTGTCCAGTGTATTATTAAATTCTTCCCAATTCTAGATCCATTTATAATTAATAGAATTTGGGAAGAATTTAATAATACACTGGACAAATAATTTTTAAATTTTCTTGGGTAGAATAGCTTGGGAGTGAGTTGTGCAAAGGACCTATCCAAGTTGGCTCGCCGCGCGTCACGTGTTTAACCGTTGTGGGATCTGATAGTGAGGTGCTGGCCGGACCCCTTATATAGCTTCCTTGGATGCTTCACTTTCATAGTTCCTTGATAATGTGAGTAGTCACGAAAGCGCTTGGAATTTCTCTATTCTTTCAGAGTGGTTGTTTTGCATATATATATATATATATATATATATATATATATATATATATATATATATATATATATATATATATATATATATATATATATATATATATATATATATATATCGTGCCGAATATGTAAAACTGGTCAATTAGCAAGAACTCATTTAAAATTAAGTCCATTATAAAATTTTCTCTTATTCGTTTAAAGATATAATTTTTTCATTACTGTTAATGTAAAAATTTATAATTTTACAACAAAGGAATCTTAGAAAACTTACTTTACCTTATTATAACAAGCGCAGCTTATTTTAGCCTAATCCAACTAAATATATTTTAAATACGTTTACAGTAATTTAATACTAAACAAACGCAATGAAATATATATTTTTCGTTAGGTTCAGAATGATTTTTGCGAAATTATTGCATACACAAATTTTCACTTGTCCTAGATGGCAAGATGAGCGTTGCTATTTAAGCAAAGATCGCAAGTTTTACATATTCGGCACGACTTATATATATATAAATATATATATATATATATATATATATATATATATATATATATATATATATATATATATATATATATATATATATATATTTATATATATATATATATATATATATATATATATATATATATATATATATATATATATATATATATATATATATATATATATTTATTATTTTTTTTATTATCACACTGGCCGATTCCCACCAAGGCAGGGTGGCCCGAAAAAGAAAAACTTTCACCATCATTCACTCCATCACTGTCTTGCCAGAAGGGTGCTTTACACTACAGTTTTTAAACTGAAAAATTAACACCCCTCCCTTCGTGCCGAATATGTAAAACTGGTCAATTTGCAAGAACTCATTTAAAATTAAGTCCTTTCTGAAATTTTCTCTTATACGTTTAAAGGTATATTTTTTTCATTAATGTTAATGTAAAAAATTTAAATTTTGCACTAAAAGAATCTTAGAAAACTTACCTAACCTTATTTTGAAAAGAGTAATTTATTTAACCCTAACCCAACTAAATATATTTTAAATACGTTTACAATAATTTAGTACTAAACAAACACAATCAAATATATTTTTTTCGTTAGGTTCAGAATGATTTTGGTGAAATTATTGCATACACAAATTTTCAATTGTCCTATATGGCAAGATGAGCGTTGCTATTTAAGCCAAGATCGCAAGTTCTGCCTATTCGGCACGACATATATATATATATATATATATATATATATATATATATATATATATATATATATATATATATATATATATATATATATATATATAGAGAGATAGATAGATAGATATGTCCATATATATGTCGTAACGAGTAGGTAAAACTTGCGATTTTGGCTTAAATAGCAACGCTCTTCTTGCCGAATAAGGCAAGCGAAAATTTGTGTATGCAACAATTTCGCAAAAATCATTTTGAACCCAACGAAAAAAATATAGTTCATTGTGTTTGTTTATTATTAAATTATTGTAAATTTATCTGAAATACATATAGCTGGATTAGGCTAAATTAAATTGCGCTGGTTATAATAAGGTTAGGTAAGTTTTTTTAGTTCTGTTTTGGTACAAAATTATTAATTATTACATTAACATAAATGAAAAAATATATCTTCAAGCGTATAAAAGAAGATTTTAGAAAGGACTTAATTTTAGATGAGTTCTTGTTAATTCACCAGTTTTACCTATTCGGCACGATATATATATATATATATATATATATATATATATATATATATATATATATATATATATATATATGAGTGTTTATATATATATATATATATATATATATATATATATATATATACATATACATATATATATATATATATATATAACACTGCGCTAGCCAAGGATTCGAACCCATGTTATACTGGCCTGCATCATGGTAAGCGAGAACCACATGACGCTTTAAACCACAGGACCACCCAACCTTACCTTGGGTGGTCCAGTGATTTAAAGCGTCATGTGGTTCTCGGTTACCATGTGGCAGGCCAGTACAACATGGGTTCGAATCCTTGGCTAGCGCAGTGTATATATATATATATATATATATATATATATATATATATATATATATATATATATATATATATATATATATATATATATATATATATATGTCGTGCCGAATATGTAAAACTGGTCAGTTAGCATGAACTCATTTAAAATTAAGTCCTTTCTAAAATTGTCTCTTATATGTTTAAAGATATATTTTTTTCATTAATGTTAATGTAAAAAAAAATAATTTTGCACCAAAAGAATCTTAGAAAACTTACCTAACCTTATTATAAAAAGAATAATTTATTTTAGACTAACCCAACTAAATATATTTTAGATGTGTTTACAGTAATTTAATACTAAATAAACATAGTGAAATATATTTTTTTCGTTAGGTTCAGAATGATTTTGGCGAAATTATTGCATACTCAGATTTTCTCTTTTCCTATATGGCAAGATGATCGTTGCTATTTAACCAAGATCGCAAATTCTGCTTATTCGGCACGACATATACATACATATATATATATATATATATATATATATATATATATATATATATATATATATATATATATATATATATATATATATGTATATATATACATATATATATATATATATATATATATATATATATATATATATATATATATATATATATATATATATATATATATATGTCGTGCCGAATATGTAAAACTGGTCAATTAGCAAGAACTCATTTAAAATTAAGTCCTTTCGAAAAATTTCTCTTATACGTTTAAAGATATATTTTTTTCATTAATGTTTATGTAAAAATATTTAATTTTGCACCAAAAGAATCTTAGAAAACTTACCTAACCTTATTATAACAAGAGCAATTTATTTTAACCTATCCCAACTATATATATTTTAGATTTGTTTACAGTAATTTAATACTAAACAAACACAGTGAAATATATTTTTCTCGTTAGGTTTAGAATGATTTTGGCGAAATTATTGTATACACAAATTTTCAATTGTCCTATACGGCAAGATGAGCGTTGCTATTTAAGCCAAGATCGAAAGTTCTGCCTATTCGGCACGACATATATATATATGTATATATATATATATATATATATATATATATATATATATATATATATATATATATATATATATATATATATATATATATATATAAATATAAAAAATATATATAAATATATACATATATATATATGCCGAATATGTAAAACTGGTCAGTTAGCATGAACTCATTTAAAATTAAGTCCTTTCTAAAATTGTCTCTTATATGTTTAAAGATATATTTTTTTCATTAATGTTAATGTAAAAAAAAATAATTTTGCACCAAAAGAATCTTAGAAAACTTACCTAACCTTATTATAAAAAGAATAATTTATTTTAGACTAACCCAACTAAATATATTTTAGATTTGTTTACAGTAATTTAATACTAAATAAACACAGTGAAATATATTTTTTTCGTTAGGTTCAGAATGATTTTGGCGAAATTATTGCATACTCAGATTTTCTCTTTTCCTATATGGCAAGATGATCGTTGCTATTTAACCAAGATCGCAAATTCTGCTTATTCGGCACGACATATACATATATATATATATATATATATATATATATATATATATATATATATATATATATATATATATATATATATGTATATATATACATATATATATATATATATATATATATATATATATATATATATATATATATATATATATATATATATATATATATATATATATATATATATATATATGTCGTGCCGAATATGTAAAACTGGTCAATTAGCAAGAACTCATTTAAAATTAAGTCCTTTCGAAAAATTTCTCTTATACGTTTAAAGATATATTTTTTTCATTAATGTTTATGTAAAAATATTTAATTTTGCACCAAAAGAATCTTAGAAAACTTACCTAACCTTATTATAACAAGAGCAATTTATTTTAACCTATCCCAACTATATATATTTTAGATTTGTTTACAGTAATTTAATACTAAACAAACACAGTGAAATATATTTTTCTCGTTAGGTTTAGAATGATTTTGGCGAAATTATTGTATACACAAATTTTCAATTGTCCTATACGGCAAGATGAGCGTTGCTATTTAAGCCAAGATCGAAAGTTCTGCCTATTCGGCACGACATATATATATATGTATATATATATATATATATATATATATATATATATATATATATATATATATATATATGTATATATATATATATATATATATATATATATATATATATATATATATATATTATATGTATATATATATATATATATGTATATATATATATATATATATATATATATATATATATATATATATATATATATATACATATATATATATATATATATATATATACATATATATATATATATTTATATATATATACATATATATATATATATATATATATATATATATATATATATATATGTATATATATATATATATATATATATATATATATATATATATATATATATATATGTCGTGCCGAATAGGCAGAACTTGCCATCTTGGCTTAAATAGCAACGCTCATCTTGCCATATAGGACAAGTGAAAATTTGTGTATGCAATAATTTCGCCAAAATCATTCTGAACCTAACGAAAAAAATATATTTCACTGTGTTTGTTTAGTATTAAATTACTGCAAACAAATCTAAAATATATTTAGTTGGGTTAGGCTAAAATAAATTGTTCTTGTTGTAATAAGGTTAGGTAAGTTTTCTAAGATTCTTTTGGTGAAAAATTATAAATTTTTACATCAACATTAATGAAAAAAATATATGTTTAAACGTATAAGAGAAAATTTTAGAAAGGACTTAATTTTAAATGAGTTCTTGCTAACTGACCAGTTTTACATATTCGGCACGACATATATATATATATATATATATCTATATATAGATATATATATATATATATATATATATATATATATATATATATATATATATATATATATATATATATATATATATATATATATATATATATATATATATATATACATACATATACAAGCAACCACGGTGGGAGTTGTGCAATTCTTTCCAAATTATAGTTTTTCACAAAAGATTAATTCTTTAAGGGACGGGAGAAGTTTTGTGGCTAGTGAAGGGGTCTTGATCTCCTATTACTTGAAACAAACTGTATTTCCTCCCAATTAATAGGCTCAGTATCTAATATATAAAATAATAATACAAAAAGATGAACGAGTTTGCTAACCAAAGCCACATAGTAATCAAAGTATTGTGCCAAAATAAAAGTGTAGGTCCCCTAATTCACGCACTGGCGGCCCACGCGAATAAAAAGCTACAAAGTCGACCAAACGCCGCATATATATAGAAATAAAAGACTGCTAATTGGAAAAATTGTAACGTAGAATCGGAAAGATTGAATAGCAGTGGCCATAAAACAACCAAAACCAATATAACTTGTGGAAAGCCAACACAAAATGGCGAAATGCGATCGACACCACCAGTGTGACTACACATGCATCAAACGGCCTCCTCTTCCCTCCCCCCTCAAAAAAAAAAAATAAATATTAAACAAAACACAACACAAATATCAAAATTATGAGCACGATTTTTGGTGGGGATCAGGAGATCCTCACCTGAAGCGAACCAAAGATGCCAACTCTAATCTAAATTGGAGTGTCTATTGCACTTCAATAAACTCTTGCCTACATGCTTTCTAGAGAGAAGATGTCTCGCAATGGTAAAATCAGGTTACGTAGCAGTAAATGTGTATGGAATTAACACTTATTCTAGAAATTATCAGGGCCAATTAAGAATAAAAAGGAACAATACCGTGACTGGAATAATACACAAATAACCCGCACATATAAGACCGAAACTTATGACGACCTTTCGGTCCGACTCATTCCGAAACGTCCTCATAAGTTTCATTCTCGCATTTGCGGGTTATCTGTGTATTGAAAAAAAGATTAATTGCAAGTTCTTCAGACCAGGTATTAATATTACAGCCAATTTACTGAAAATTTTTGCTCTAAGAGCAAGAAGACTTCCCTAGAACTATGTTTATCCAATTTGTTTCCAACAATATACATTTGATTTTTGAGTATTTTGGAAATAAGTATTATGTGCAGCACCCTTGCACAATACTGGAAAACAAAACAGTTCCTACTACTTGCTATCAGAATGCTGTGAAATTCCGGTTTACATTAATAAAAATATGTTGGGTAATAAGTTTAACGTTACCATTATGCCAGAGTTAAGGATTTATAAGCGCATTTGTAGATCAAATGAGCTCAAACACGGAAGGATCTTCAGTACCATAACACGTCGGGATAGTAAGCGCTGGAACATCTATGGAATCCCCGCCACTAGACTACGTAGGGATCCTCGGCACTGTAATATGTATGAATCCTTAGCACTACATCACGTGGGAATATTTAACACTAGAACACATGGGTATCTATCTCATCGTTGGAAAACGTTCGATCACATGGGGATTCGCGTTCGTCAGTAGCGTAACAGGTGTGAATCCTGATGTGTGGGTTCCTTAAGCTAGCAAGGACTGCTAGTACCATACCTGTAGAGAGATGTTGCAGTTCTTCAAGCCTTCATAATACCTCCTCAAGTCATACTCGAACATCCGTAACACTTACTTAAGTCATACCCGATGTAGAGGTCTCTATTAGAGTGAATGATCAGATCTGTCGCGCTCAAATTGGAAAAGTTTGCAGCGGTTTTCCAGAAGGAGAGAAAGAATAGAAGAACTGAGTCTGGGACGGAGGGGAGAGTGAAGGAAGGGAGAGATGAGGGACGGAAAAGAATAAAAAAAAGGGAGGACTGAGAAAAAGGGAGAACGAAGAGGGTGATTGGGTGATAGCATGCTAGTTTTTCAATTGGGCGCTATGCATAATTTTATCCACATACGTATAAACATGATTACTTCATTTACATTATTATTATTATTATTATTATTATTATTATTATTATTATTATTAATATTATTATTATTTTAATGAGGAAAGTGCCTGGGAATAGGAGGTAATCAGATATAATCGAAGGCACTTTCGAAGGGTTTCACATATGAAACTGAATGTAAACATGAAAGTGATCAGAGTCATGGGCCCAGCAAATGCAGTTCAATACCCGTGTGTGGGGGGAGGGGGGATGGAGGAGCCTTAAAAATTAGGAAAAGAGGAAGAAAACTGGTTCATAGCCAAAAAAAAAATATTACAAGTAAACTCGAAGAACTCTCCTGTGAAGTTAAGTAAACTGTGAGAAACTGAAGCGATACCTGAGGAAAGCTGTGTAATCATCAGACGGAGCCCGAGATTACTGACCCAAGTTCCACACATAAGTTGTGTCTGGAGTTCCATTTTCTTACACCTGCTCATATCCGCTCAAACCCACCCTTTCTCACTCTCCCCCGCCCTCTAACACCCACAAATGCCTTCGCCTACCCTCTCACACCAACACTCTCTCCCATCTGTTGTCCTAGTTCCACCTCTTGTTTCCTTTTCGTTGCCTTGCACACACTCTCTCGCACCCTTTGTTAGTCTTCCAATCCCCTTCGTTTTCCACTCTCTCTGAGGGTGGGGGAATACTTTGGGGGTGAAAGAATGTTCTATGTGTCAGAGAAACGCTTTGGGAGTGGGAACTGCTTGCTATCATTCCCTCTCTATCTCTTTCTGTCACTCTTCTGTGCCTGCCTGCACTCACTACTGATCCAGCTTGTGGGAGATGTTAATAAGTAAATCACAACCTCATTAATACTGACGGGAATGTATCTGTCTTATTTTGTTGTCAAAATAAAAGCAATCTCTACTTGTCATTTTTTGAAATAACAAGACTGGTGGCCAAGAAGCTGACTAGAAGACATTGATTATACATTTAAGAACTACCTAACTTGTATATATATTTGAAATTTACACACACTTCACTAAAAGAAAATGCAATGTATACAATATGGATATATAATCTCAGTAAAATTCAAATATCTTATTACTTCTAAAAATATTGCTCATTATACAGCTATAAACTTATCATAAATAAGTTTTTCATCTAGCAGTTGCAAAATGTGGAAACAGCATCAAGACATAGGATATAAAATCATTAATAATTTAGTGGTTTGCCATTTCCTATAAGGTTTGCTTGCACGTATCTCGAGAAAAGGATATTTGGATGCTAATACATGGCATTCCGGTGCATAGCCACTTTCCTCTGTCCATTTCCTTTGTATTTCATGTTGCTAACCTTTGTCTAGCAATGGCAACGTCTTGTAATCTACTGACCTTGTTATTCTCTGCTAAAACCTATTTAACTTGACACATTTCATTATGAGTGAGAATTGATCTGCTCGTTCCTATATGCACTGTTCTGCTTCCAACTCGTTTGCCAGTTCGATTCTGACAATGTTTTTCAAACTTCTGTTTGAGAAGCGAAAATTATACTTGACGTTCTCTTTGTTTAATGCTTAGTTAAGTCTTTGATTTTTGCCTTGCTCAGAGAGGCCTATGTGAGAGATAACCCAGTAACCCAGTACAGTTTAACTCTAATCCCTCTCTTCATGATCTGTGTACATATGTGTCTAGCTTCATTATCGGTCTCATTACCTACCATCCCGTCTCTCCCTTCCTTGCTTTCCTTCACTTGTACCAATTACTATTCATCATTATATTTCCCTCTTATTCTTACCTCTCCCTTATATAATTATCTCTACCTTTTACTCTTATCTCTTCCCCTTTTACTTATCATTCCTTTTCAACTCATTCCTCTTCCATCCCAATGGTTTCATCTTTTCCTGCTCCTCCTCGTTCTCCCTTCGTCATGTATTTGGACCAAACGAAAGTACAAGTCCGTATTAACGTCATATACCTACACATTAAAGATTTTGTTTATCAGCATCGTTGTTATGAATCAAGCAGCGAGAGTTTGTTTTATCTTATGAGTCATGGAGTGAGTGTCTTGCCTACGTTTTAAATCAATGAGTGAATATCTTGCCTTTCTTATGAATCAAGCAGTGGGTGCTTGATCTTGTTAATCAAACAGGCAGTGTCTTGCCTATTTTTTTCATAAGATACGCAAAGAACTCACTTCTAGATATTTTGTGTGTCATATGAATAAAAAAATAATGCTTTGCGTACTTCACGAAACAAGCAATAAGCATTTCGTAAAATTCACAAAGAAAAGGCCATGAAAAAATATCAGTCTCGAAGAAGAAGAAGAACAACAACAACAACAACAATAACATTACAAACAAAAATAAAACACCAACGAGAGAAAATGTTACTTATATTGTGTCTCATTTGTTTGGTTATTTACACAAGCAAGTAACATCATCACCATTCAGGCGCACATAAACATTTTATTATGAATGAGGCGGTTATGCAACACTTGGGTATCTTTACTGCAGAAACGTTTCGCTCGCCAGCCAGTGACTTCCTCAGTCCAGTACAAAGAAGACTGAAGAAAGACGAGAAGGGCTTTGAGGTAATGAGTCCCTCTGCCTAGAGATGATATGTTCAGTCTATTAACATTCTCCCAGCATTCTCCCAGCATTCTCCCAGCATTCTCCCAGCATTCTCCCAGCATTCTCCCAGTATTTTCCCAGCATTCTCCCAGCATTCTCCCAACATTCTCCACCTGACTCTCCACCTTATAAAACTCACTGTGTGGGTGAAACGTAGTTAATAAAGGACTGCATTATACTGTATATGTGTTTATTGTTCCTGGGCCCATTGTTGTTCATTATTTACATTAATGATCTTTTTGAAGGAATTGTAGGTGACATGAGTAAATTTGCTGATGATACAAAAATAGGCCAAATGACTGCTATGGATGAGGATACCAATGAAGTCCAAGAGGACAAATTAATATCTTGGTCTGAAAAGTGGCAGATGAAGTTCGATGTGGACAAGTGTAAATGAAGTGGAAATGAAAATAACCCTCGAAGTTATCAACTAATTGATGTAGAGTTTGAACACACAGAATGTGAAAAAGACTTGGGAGTCATGGTAAGCAGAAATTTGATAGCAAGACAACAGTGTCTAAAGCCCTTTACCGGGCAGGTCCGAGTTTACTCGGACCTGAACACATGTTTTTTGAGCATGTCATCCTACTCCCACCGTGCATCTGGATTCTCGTTCTCTATTTTTGAGCAGTCAGAAGCCTTCCCTGAGTCGCTCCAGCTAAGTGGTGATGGTGTCCGCTCTCTTCCCATTGGTCAAGAGAGCAAAATGTAAACACTTCTAGCTTGGCGTCGGCTAGAGACGTTTTTTCATCGAGTGTTGGTCATATACTCTTAGATTTTATCCTCTACTACGTCGGTAAGTACTGATTTGTGTGTCTAGTGTGTAAATGAATAGTTTAGTCATAATCTGATATATATATGAATGTCTGTGAAGCATAATATGAGTGCACCATGCAAATGAAAAAAGTGCAACAAAAAAAGTCTGATCAGACTCAGACTTGCCAGTTAAGGTGCTGTTTTTTACCTCAGTAAATAAATATTTCTAAAAAAATATGTAATGCATATATGAATTCTGTAATGGTCTGGGTGTGTGTAGAACATTTTTATTGTCCTTCCAGATCAATGAGAGATTGTTTTATGGTCAGTCCTCCATATATAAGTCAAAATATGTCTGCATTTTGGAGGAAAGTGACTCAGATCAAGAGCCAGATGACCTGGAATTGTTTGACAGTGGTGATGAATAATTGCCACCAGATGCAGAAGTGTGAAGTGATGAGGAGGAGGAAGCTAGACCATCCAAAAAGCCAAAACGCTTGGTCATTGGCCAGTGTTAGGCAAGCTACTTACATGCAAGCATTGCAGCAAACACAAACATCATGTCACATCCTCATTTTCCTGTGTCATATGCAAAGTAAATCTATTCATCAAGACTAGATTGTACAAATTAGTAATGTAGAATGATTGTTCTTTCTCAGGAAACTCAGGAATATGGGAATTGAAAGTTGTATAACTTTGCAATGTGTCCATGTTGCTATTTCGTTTCTTTTTCTATTTTTTAATACTTACAAAATGTTTGGAAACAAGTTCCATTTATGTTTTTGATATTGTCTATTTGTATAATAAATTTAAAAAATAGTTATTTGTTTTTTTAACACTTTCAAATCTGCAACATTTTAAATTGTTGTCCCTCTAACGGGCAGGTCCGAGTTTAACCGGACTTCGCATATTAGTAATTGCACAACAAGTAACTTTTACAACTCCATTTATATGGGTTTATTGACCTTACATTCAGCGGCTCTATCCAGTCATAGGAAATCAATTTCGAAATCGCATATTTGGCCAGGCTTGCCTCTAAAGGATTCTAAGTGTGCACAATTAAGCTAACAGATTACTTGCGTTTATATCAAGAAGTTGAAGATTGAAACACTTATGCAACATATGGGAAAATCTTTATTGAGGAAACGTTTCGCCACACAGTAGCTTCATCAGTCCAATACAAAGAAGAAAGGTGTAAAGAGAGGAGGAGTTTGAGGTAATCAGTCCCTCAGCCTTGAAGTTGGTGTAAAGAGAGCTCTTTACACCAACTTCAAGGCTGAGGGACTGATTACCTCATCTTTTGTATTGATAAAGCCACTGGTTGGCGAAATGTCTACAATAAAGATACCCAGATGTTGCACATGTGGATATAAATTCATTGGAGAATGTGCAGAGAAGGATGACAAAGTTGATTCACTTTATAAGGAATCTCACTCATGAAGATAGACTTGGAACTTCGAATCTTCACTTTTTGAGAGATGTTGAATGAGAGGAGATATTATTGAAGTATATAAGTGGATTGTGGGCATAAACAAAGGCGATATTAATAAAATACTGAGCTTATCGAATCAAGTAAGAGCTAGAAATAACGGATTTAAGTTGGATAAATTTAGATTTAGAAAGAACATACATAAGTACTGGTTTTCAAACAGAGGTATCGATGCGTGGAATAATCTTCCGAGTAAAGTAACAGAGGCTAAGATTCTCGCTAGCTTTAAAAAGAAATTAGATAAATATATAAATGGAAGGGGCAGGGTTCGCTTGGCTCCTGGAGTACAAAAGGAAATTCTTGGGTAGCTTTGGGAATATGTTGGTGGTTTTGATAAGGACCTGCCTTGTTTGGGCCAGTAAGCCTGCTCCATTCTTATGTTCTTAATATGCTTAGGGTTATCAAAGCTTATGGGAAAAGATACTTATGTGAGCCATGGGCTCACCCCTTAGTGCAGTACTTGCCAACTTATATATGGAGGACCTAGAATCCAGACGGATCCCCAACAACATCCCTAGGTCAGTTACATGGATGCCTTACGTTGAAAATTGGTCATTGTACCCAAAAATCTAGACGTACGTGGCATCCTCAACACCGTCAACACTCTGGAACCTACTATTAAATTTACACTAGAGGAGGAGAAGGACAACCAATTACCTTTCCTCGACGTTCTCCTACTCTCTGGTGAAAACAGATTTTCTTTTAGACTCTACCGTAAACCTACATACAAGCACGATCTTCTACATTTCTTCTCTCACCATGACACCAGAACTAAAAGACGGGTAGTTATTAGCTTCTTTCTGAGAGCCTACAGAATTTCCAGTCCGCAGTTCCTCGAAGAAGAATGCACATACATCACCCAGACGTGTAGCAGACGAGAGCATAGTCACTGGTAGGCGGGATTCCCCAGAGGAAGTAGGTCATACCCAAAGAGATGGGTTAGTTGTAGTAATTGTTGTCGTAGCCGTGAAGAAGATTATGTATATGTCCTCAGAATCAAGATTCCATGATGTTGCAGTGCTTGACAAGTTTCGCCATCCAGTGGCTTTATCGATACAAATTCTAGGACATAATTTGAAGTTAGTAGAACTATATACAGAAGATGAGGTAATCAGTCCCTCAGCCTTGGAGTTGATAAATTAGACACATGTGCAATACTTGGGTATCTTTAATGAGGAAACGTTTCGCCTCACAGTGGCTTCATCAGTCCGTACAAAGGAGAATGGTGAAGAACAGTAGGAGTTTGAGGTAATCAGTCCCTCAGCCTTGAGTCGAGGTGGTCAGTCCATCAGTCTACCCATATCTTCCCTTAGTGACAAGCTATAACACTTGTCTTCTTCCACAAAAGCATCACTTTACTTCACAAGTCTTAGATAAAGCAAATTTGAATTCATTTTAAGAAAAAAATCACAACAAAGACAGCACTGTAAATGTGTATTGTATAGTTAATTAACATAATTACAGATGTTGGGCTAGTCTAATTCATTTGCTGTGGGTTTTGAACATCCGTCTCTCTCTGTCTCTCTCACTCTCTCTCTCTCTCTCTCTCTCTCTCTCTCTCTCTCTCTCTCTCTTTTCTTTTTTTTTTACACAGGGTTTAACAAGGTTAAGGATCCCTAGCTTTATTGACAAGCTATTTACAGGTTAAGGATTCCTAACTTTATTGGCAAGCTAAGAGCTGTTACCTACATCAGCTCATTTGAAAGCCTTTTTATTGTTATGAGACATACAAGTAGGGAACAGGATGAAGTTGGAGCCATCTGTGGGTCAGCATTTTCATTTGATCAACTGACTTTATCTCGTTGACATCATTATGCTGTACGAATGTGTTCCATACTCGAGTCATCCTGGGTATATAGGATCTCAGATGGAGTGATGTTCTGGAGAAGGGTACAGCCAGAGTGAAGTTGCTGCTTTCTGCCCGTCTTGTGGCATAAAAGTTTGTTTCACGCTGTCCTCGAAGTGGATCCAAGTGTGGTATTTTGACAATATTGGCCTTGTACATAACAGTAAGGCCACCCACATCCCTCCTATGTTGAAGTTTCTCTCTCTCTCTCTCTCTCTCTCAAACTTTCCTGTTCTTTCTTTTCCTCTTCCAGCTTTCCCCTTACTAAAACTATTTTTACAGCTTCCCTTCGTGGTACTCTTCCCCTTCCTCTTTCATGTTTTTGTCTCCTCTCTTTATCATCCTCCATTCTTTTTATTATGCATTTCCATTCTCTCACTATAAAAAACAATGCTGGAAAACAGGAGTTCTCTGGCGAGTACACAGGCATAAATGCTTTCTAAAGGTGCACACACGTGCACACATGTACATGAACACACTCACACACCTACACACGCATACATATGTACACACACATGCAGGCATACGAATTACAGGCACCCACACGTTTACACCACAGACATACCCCCACACGAGCAAATACACACACACACACACACACACACACACACACACACACACACACACACACACACACACACACACACACACACACACACACACACCCACACCCACCCACACCCACACCCACACCCACCCACACACACACACACACACACACACACACACACACACACACACACACACACACACACACACACACACACACACACACACACACACACACATGCTCTAAAGGGTGACAGTAGTAAGACAAGAGAGAGAGGGGTGGGTAGATTGCATTTTCTTGGACTCTAAGAAAGGCTTTTGACACAGTTCCACACAAGAGATTAGTGCATAAGCTGGAGGACCAGGCAGGGATAACAAGGAAGGCGCTGCTGTGGATCGAGGATGGCTGTCGGGAAGACATCAGAGAGCCCTGGCACGAGACGAAGTGTCAGAGTGGGCGCCTGTGACGAGCGGGGTTTCACAGGGGTCAGTCCTAGGACCAGTGCTGTTTGTGGTATATGTGAACGACATGACGGAAGGAATAGACTCAGACGTGTCCCTGTTCACAAATGATGTGAAGTTGATGAGAAAAATTCAGTCAGACGAAGACCAGGCACAGCTACAAAGGGATCTGGACAGGCTGCAGGTCTGGTCCAGAAACTTGCTCCTGGAATTCAACCCTAACAAGTGCAAAGTCATGAAGATTGGGGAAGGGCAAAGAAGACCGCAGACGGAGTACAGTCTAAAGGGCCGGAGATTACGAACCTCATTCAAGAAAAAGGGTCTTGGGATAAGTATAACACCGGGCACATCTCCTGAAGCCCACATTAACCAAACAACTGCTGCAGCATATGGGCGCCAAGCAAACCTAAGAATAGCATTCCGACATCTCAATAAGGAATCGTTCAAGACCCTGTACACGGTGTTTGTCAGGCCTATATTGGAGTATGCAGCACCAGTTTGGAACCCACACCTAGCCAAGCACGTAAGGAAATTAAAGAAAGTACAGAGGTTTGTAACAAGACTAGTCCCGGAGCTAAGGGGCATGTCCTACGAGGAGAAATTAAGGGAAATCGACCTGATGACAGTGGATGACAGGAGAGGTAGGGAGGATATGATAACGACATATAAAATACTGAGAAGAATCGACGAGGTGGACAGGGACAGAATGTTCCAGAGATGGGACACAGCAACAATTAGAAGCTGAAGACTCAGATGAATCACAGGGATGTTAGGAAGCATTTCTTCAGTCACAGAGTTGCCAGGAAGCGGAATAGTCTGGGAAGTGATGTAGTGGAGGCAGGATCCATAAATAGCTTTAAAAAGAGGAATGATAAAGCACATGGAGCAGGGAGAGAGTGACCTAGTAGCGACCAGTGAAGAGGCGGGGCCAGGAGCTGTGAATCGACCTGAATACACACACAAACACACACCTGCGCGCGATACTGAAATTAAAATACAACATACAAAGAGGACAGAAATTTAATCAGAAGAAATTCAAAGGCAAGCAATTAATAAAAGAATTGTGAGAGAATATTGCTAATAACTGAACGCCCAGCTATTTAATATTTGAAAAAAATATTATGTTAACGAAAGTCAAAAATGATCCAAAAGGAGAAATCTCAATTAGATTTCATATGGAAGAGCAAAACCCGTTGGGGTCATAAAACACTTAGGGGAACTGGAATCAATCAGACTCGAGGAAGGGGAGATAGCTCCACTTCCTTGGATCAAGATCTTAATAAAAAAGCTGACTATAGCGTGTAAGGCTAGAAGGGAAAGAAAATATTCATCTATATTTCTCCGGTAGAAGACTGCTGGTGAGGTGCTCTTGGTCCAAGGAATTATAGCTGCTTTAGCCCTTTTGTCGGATCAAACCTGATTGCTTCCCATTCCCAAGACGCTCTATGACCCTTACAGATTTAGCGTTAGCCTAAAACAAAATAACAATATTAACAACAACAGCAACAATAATAATAATAATTAATAATAATAATAATTATTATTATTATGAAATGAAAGGTGTTTATTAGAAAATTAGGAGGAATCCTTAGTGAAATAATTTAATAAACTGAGAATAAATAATCAGGAGCCATAAGAGATAAATTATGTAGCAAAGTACGATTTGATAGTGAAAGAAACGACTCACGAAATCGTGGCTAACGCGACGGTCTGGAGTTTTGGGACTCTCTGACCGCGGGTTCAAACCCCACCCGTGGCATGGTTTGTTTTTTAGGGAAAGAAAGTAGAAAGCAAACGAGACTAGGATAAGAAGAAGAAAGGAAGATAGAATAAATTAGAAGGACGCAAGAGATATTACATTAAAAAGTAAGAAGCATCAGAAAATAGAGTATAGAACAGGAAGCAAGAGAGAGAATAGAATATAAGGTAAGAAAGTAGAGAGAATAGAGTATGGAGCAGGAAGCAAGAGAGATTAGAGAGAAGGAAGCAAACGATATTGAATATCAAAGACACTCAAGATAGTCAAGTATTAGAAAGGATCAAGAAATACAAAATATACAAACAGTTCTGCATTACACGAGAGAAATGCAATAAACAGTTTATTCTACAATAAAGAAAAAGATGGTAAAAACACTGTTCTCCATCCTAAAACATATGGACTCTCACCACCACCACCACCGTCATCTACAAACATGAGCATCACCACCACCACCACCACCACCACCACTATCACTCTTCACCTACCCCTTCCCCCCAGACAACCACCACCACCACATCTAACCACTTCCTTACCCACCTGACTCATCACTCACACTCACGCTCGTAATTCGTGGAAGGAATTCATCACAGGGGTTCCCCTCAAACCCGAAATGCATGGCAGTAAGTCATAAGACGCAAGATATTACGCAGGAGGAGCGACAGATTGCCCAACCCAGACAAGATTAAGTGAGTGTAGTTACTCTACCAGAGAGAGGGAGAGCGAGAGAGAGAGAGAGAAAGAGAGAGAGAGAGAGAGAGAGAGAGAGAGAGAGAGAGAGAGAGAGAGAGAGAGAGAGAGAGAGAGAGAGAGAGAGAGAGAGAGAGAGAGAGAGAGAGAGAGAGAGAGAGAGAGAGAGAGAGAGCGAGAGAGAGAGGGAGAGAGAGAGAGAGAGAGAGAGATAGAATATATATATATATATATATATATATATATATATATATATATATAAATATATATATATATACATATATATATCCTTATTTAAGGTATACCTTCACCTTCGGGATGCTACCCAAAATTGTCGACTAACGCCCAGATACGTGAGTTACTGCTAGGTGAACAGGGGCAGCAGCTAAAAGAAGACGTTCCCATGCGTCGAGCACAGCTAGAAGTCGAACCCGGGTCTATATATTTGTGAGTCTAACTCTCTAATCAATGATCTTGCAAATGTCCTTCATGTTATAACCAAGTGAGATAGTGGCTTTAGTGGGCCAGAGCAGCAGCAATAGCAGCTTACCTCTAGTGTACTGAGCAGGTGGTCTAAGTGGTTATTTGGGGAAGTAGGTGGTGCTCAAGTCCAACCAGGTGTGGCCAGGTGTGCCCAGGTGTGACCAGTTGTGTCCAGGAGTGGGTGAGTTTCCTCTATGAGGCTCGTGGGCCACGCTTATTTGGTTCTCTCATTTACTGGAGCATATAATGGTATCCAAAGACATATTGGAGGCCTGTTTAAGTGCATTTATTTTTTCCTCTTATGCTTTTATCTTTGTGCATTCTGCTTCCTTTTCTTCTTTAGTCTACTTTTCCTTTTGTCCTCTCCATCTCCTTATATTATATTTGAGCTCATTCCTATATCGTCTTCTTTAATGTTCATGTACTTCACTCATTTACCAATTAACATTAAAATTCTAATCTGCTTTTGTTTTCATAAGTATGATTCTTGTTATCTAATGAATTATAGTTCCTTCTTCATGGAGTTCTTCACCCTTATCTATTTCGTATTCCTGTTCTTTTTCTTAATCCTTCTCCTCCTCTCTAACGGTTCACTGGACAACATTGTTCTCCATTACCCGTCCCTGTGGAACCATTGCTTTGGCCACGGGTTCGCCGCAGCCTCTTTATACTCACGCTGAAAATCTCTGCTTGTTCCTTCGTGCTTCTTGTCCCTCGCTACGTGGTTTATTCCTCTTCGCTACGGGGGTTATCCCCCTTCGCTTACGTCGGTTGTCCCCTTTCGTTACGTGGGTTATCTGTATCGTGGTCATTCTCCCAATCGCTAGTCCCACCTCGTCACATCTGTAATGATGTGACGACCTACTGTATGTTCCTATCCCCCTCCTCTCTCTCTGTCTCTCTCTCCTTCTCTTTATTATTATTATTATTATTATTATTATTATTATTATTATTATTATTATTATTATTATTATTATTATTATTATTAGTTTATATTAGTATTTCTGATGAATATTACTGAGCCGATTTATTTGCCGGTTTTTCTGAGACTTAAAATGTATTTATCTTAGGATTGTTAATTAGAAATTAATCATTTTTTTGTAAACAAAATTAGATTTAATTATTCAAATTCAATCAGCTATTTTAATTAAGGTCGCATTAATTACACAGTTCTCTTCATTTAGATAATCTTTGCAGATAAATTATTCGAGTAATTAATAATTCTCGTTCCGCTGAAAAGCAGCGTTTCTAGTGAAGACGTAAAAAAAAACGGATGAGTAATGTAACAAGTGTAACGGGGTTAATGTAATAAAATAATTAATTTGTGAGAAGGAAATCCTTATGATTTATTATTATTATTAAAATTATTATTTATTTGTATTCATGTAGCTCCTGGGAAAAGGAAAGGATTTCGGTTTGACCCGGGGAAGGGGAGTACAGCTTCGGTTCCTGGGATCAAGAGTTCTTCAGCGGCATCAAGGTACTCCCCCTTGAAGGGGCCTTGTGAAGCATGAAGCATCGAACCTTCAAGGAGGTTCAAACCAAACTCCTTTAGGAAAATAATATATGGAAAAAATCAATGAAGAACATTCTGAAAATAATAAAGTGGGTCTAAAGACGTGACACATATTTCACAATATTTAACTGCACGATAAAAAGTAAAGCACAAACTTTAACGATAATTCGGGGAGATCTCTCTCGTTTACATATGAAGCTCCAGCACAGGTGAAAGTAGTGAATACAGTCAAAGCATTAGAGACAGTGTGGCCCCGTGTTCGAAGCTTAGAATCACTGGGCTTCACACACACATCATAGGTGATAGGTATTAGCTTGAGCAGTGAGTGAGTGCTGCATGTACACACGCAGTGTGAGGTGGAAAAATTTACTTTCTGTTCAGTCAGTTGTGATGCAGCTTATGAGACAACATGTCCTGACTTCTCAAGTCGTGCACATATAAACATGAGTCACAAGCAGCGAGATGCCTCACTGTGGCGAGTGAAGTAGGAATCGCTAAGTTGAATAATCACGATCACATTCGTGGCCTGGTAGCTTTATCCTTATCCTAATAGTACAGATGACCCAAACTGTAAGTGATGGGACGAGTGGGGGCAAGACAGCGGTTATTAAAAACAAGAACTCAATAAATTCTCATATAGTAGACTTAGTGAGAAAACAGAATTATTACAAAATTATGCCAACAAATAAGGGTCGAAAATTCAAGACCCAGGAACAAATTAAAGTAAATAACACAGAGGGCAGACACTTACAGGCTTCGGAAAACAGAACAATAGGTCAAATGACCGGATAAAACTTGCTGGACCACACGTCACCCTTCCCTCCGGGTCCCCTCGCACACGGGGAGTTCCAAGACGCGAACGACAGGATGTGCATTCCTTCGCAAGCGACAATAAACACAGGAAAACGACCTACACCCCAATCATTCACGCATTCATACAGAGATGATATGTACAGACAAACTTTTCCTTCACTGGCGAGTAGGATGGGCGACACTTGATAAGAATCCCTTATTTCCTCTCCGTCCATTAATCAGGTAATGAGTCATCTCGTTTGATATGGCCAACCTCGCCCCTTCCTTACTTTCCCTCCTTTCTTTCCATTTTTCTCTTCTATCTCCCTCTCGCTTTTCTGCCCTTTATTTTCATTTTCTCTCCCTTCATCTTAGTTTCCTTCCTCTTCCTAATTTTCTTTCTGCCCCCCCCTCTCTCTGTTAACCTTCTCTTCTCTCCTTCCCTCTCTTTGCCTCTCTCTCACTGCCTCCCACTTTCTCTCTAACAATCCACCTCCCTCTCTCCTTCCCTCTCACCAAGCAATGACCTGCCCGTAACCTCGTGTTTAATGGGAGATATATTGCGTTAACATTATAGTCGTAGCCGCCGTCTCGAGGAGTCATAAGAGGGTTATGAGGGTTGGAAGTAAGGCAGGGGGAGAACAGGCACTGTTGACACTCTTCATGAGGTCCTCTAGCACTATCATGACTGGTTCTGGCAGCTGTTGGCTCTTCTGGCACTGACTGCTTCTTGGAACTGCTACCAATGATTAAGTTCGCCCCACTGCGTAATGATATCACTCTGACATTATACCGTCTACCGTCATTATACAATTCGCATTACCTTTCTGTCATTACCTATTCTTCTTTGCCAAATTACGATTACCCATTCGTGATTACCTACACATAATTACCTATACGTGATTGCTAATTTGCAGTTAATGGAATAGTGCTGTAGCACTTCGCTTATGATACATATAAAACGCTCATATTTATGTTGGTTTCGGGTGAGTGTTTATGTGTGGTTTTTCTGTCTCTGCTTCAGTATTTTATTCTATGTTTTGGCATTCGTAAATCAGTGTTAGCAATTTTCTACTGTATTTTTATGACATGCCATTTCTCTGCCATTTCACCACGCATAAAATAACAACGAAAGCGTTCACCCAGTTCTTTCAAATAAACAAAATACTGGGCAAAAGCTGATCTTGGACAAATACAGTAGTCCATTCTTGAAGCTAAGAGAATGTAAAATAAAGTAAGAGGATGACAGGACTCACCGAACGAAAATAATTAAAGTCAACGCAGAATACAACTAGTGCAGTTATTGAGAAGAGAGGAAACATTTAATGAAACTGTAGTTTTAGCGAGGAGTAGGAAGAAGAATAACAAAAACAAGAAGAAGAAGCAGAAGCAGAAGAAGAAGAAGGAGGAGGAGGAGGAGGAGGTGAAAAATAAGAAGAAGAAGAAGAAGAAGAAGAAGAAGAAGAAGAAGAAGAAGAAGAAGAAGAAGAAGAAGAAGAAGAAGAAGAAGAAGAGGAAGAAAAAAAAGAGGAAGAAGAAGAAGAAAAAGAAGAAAAGAAGAGACTAGGTATACTGCTGGAAACTCTTATGTTGTTGCCTCATCAACTAAACTGTTCTATATTTCACTTGCAAATTTAAGGGATTGCGCCGCATCATAATTTTTATTTTTTTTTTAAATTTGGTTATGAAGGCAGAAGTGAAGTTTTGCTAGGACTGAGATGCTAAGTTGCAGCATATATGGTGCCTTCTCTATTAGCAGGATACAAGACATGGCCGCAGTACTGGAACGACCCACACAAGGTTAGCAAACTCCTAGCTTACTGCTGCACTAATGCCCCTATCTCGCTCATTTTGATGCCTGGCGATGAGACTTTTGCCGCCTTGTTCTCCCTTGTCAGCTTAAGTCGCTCTCACGCTCTAACAACCGAAGCCTTTTGTTAGATGAGATCTTCAAGTCTTGTTTCTCTTCATCTCATTTAATGTTTGTATTGGCGTCGTCGTCGTCTCATAGTCGACGTCTTTCATTCTCTCTTGAATTTTGTCTTCAGAGTATTTTCATTATCATTAATGTCTTCACTGACAGGTTTATATATATATATATATATATATATATATATATATATATATATATATATATATATATATATATATATATATATATATATATATGTATATCGATATGCTAACAGTTTTCTTTCTCAACATCTTCACAACTATTTCCCTCACCATTTATTCATTAGCATCATGGTCATCTTCATAACAGCATCAATCAAAAAATCGTTACCATCGGCGCCATCTTCAGCACCTTCACCGTCATCATTTTTATCATCAACTTCCACTTAATTATCTTCTGAAACACCGTCTTATTCCTTCCACAAGAAGAACTACAAACGAGAAACACGAGACATTAATATTAACTCATTTACTCTGCTTCATGTAAAGGAACTCAAACATGACTGTAGAAAACGAGAAATATTCAACATTTAATTTAAATCTATTTTTTGAGGGGGCATGAATCCCTTTGAATCACTTCGAAAACTTCTAAGGTACAGTGAAAAAAAATTATGCCGAAGTTCGCTGAGAAAAGCGTGCAGGATAGAGTGAGGAATTAAGAGTAGTAAAACAGTGATGAGCTTCCCTATTAAAGTTTAATGACTCTACCTTGTAAGGCGAGAGAACAGACCTTCTCAGTGTAGTCGGGAATGACGTTATTTTGTTGAAGAAATTCTTAAGATGACATTTATTTGCGATTTTATTAAAAAAATCCGGGGATTAATTACATGTATTTATTTACTGATTCTTTTAATTATTCATTTACTTATGCTGTTTATGATATAAATATATATTAGTTAAATTTATTCTACACAGTGGAAATGTATCACATGTCTGAAATCCAAACTCTCTGTCATGTAATCAATCTGAGGGTAAACTTTAATGAACATTGATGATTTCCTTCTGGTAACAGATCTTTTCATACCTGAGACTGACATATTTACTTAATATCAGGCACGTAAGAAATGTTCCTGCGCAGTACGATATCTTAAGTTACTTGCAGTAAAAGAAAGCCTAAGAATCGACAAAAGTTGTATACATCGTTTTCCAGAAATCCTTCGACGGTGTACCAGGTAAAAGGTTGTTAGATGCAATAATAGATATTTCAGGGCTGAATCAATGGATAGATAACTGATAAGAACGAGTAGTTTTTGAACAGGGAAGAATCTGAATGGCTGAAATGGAGTTCCTCAGGAATCGATCCTATTCTCGGTTATTTTTCATAATTTACAGAGTTGAATTGTCCAGCTAATAATAATAATAATAATAATAATAATAATAATAATAATAATAATAATAATAATAATAATAATTATAATAATAATAATAATAATAATAATAATAATAATAATAATAATAATAATAATAATAATAATAATAACGATTATATTCAGACAGCGTGGTTAGAGAGAGCCTTCTAATGCAATATCCTGATTTCCTCTGTCTAGCCAAACTGCAGTTCAGTTTTCTGCAGATAACCTCGATATACACCGTAGTATCTTGTGTTATCCGCCTGTCTCTCTCGCTTCTCCCTGGTTCTCTCTCTCTCTCTCTCTTAGATTGCATGTATAAATCACCATCCAATAACCACAGCACCGACGATGATCCCAATAAGTTACCGGAAGAGGAAATCTCCCCAGAGAATCGCCCATCCTCCTCTCTCATCTTCTTTCCAAGATACTCAATAAGAAAACCCTTCCCTTCGCTCCCCTCCCCTTCATGCACTCAAGAAATTCTCTCCTTCACTGCATGGACTCAAGAAGTGTTCAGCTTCAATGCATGCACTCAAGAAGTGCCCTTCTTCACTGCATGTACTCAAGAAGTGCTCTCCTTCACTGCATGTACTCAAGAAGTGCTCTCCTTCACTGCATGGACTCAAGAAGAATGTCTTAGTTTCCTGTCTTCCACCTTCAGTAGTGTCTTTTTCACTGGGTAGTTTCTTCCCATTAATTGACTTTTAATTCTGTGGGCACTCGTGAAAACTTTCCTCCCTTCCCTTTACCTCTTTTTCCCTTCTCACTCTGTCCCCTTCCCTCCACTCTCTTTTACCCTCCACCATCGCCTCTCCTTCCCTCCACTTCATTTTCTCTCCATATTCTCCTCTTCTTCCCCCCACTCTTTTTCCCCTCCACCTCTCCTCTCCTTCCCTCCCCCTCTCCACCCCTTCACTTACACTCCTTTAGCAAGAGAGTGCTCCCCTCTGTCTAGCCATCTCCCCGAGGGGAGGTTTCCGCTTAGGTGATGTACACACGGAGGAGAAGGAGGAAGAGAAGTAAAAGGAGAAAGTGAAGGAGGAAACGTAGGAAGGCGAAGAGATAAATGAAGAGGATGAGTGCAGGAAGAAAGAATAGAAAGGTTAAGAGTGTGATATAGAGGAAGACATAGAAGAGGAAAATGGAGCGAGGGAGAAAAGAAATTGATGAAGAATGTGAGAGAAGGTGAAGGAAGAAGGAAATGAAGCTGTAACTGAAGGAGAGGAGAAAGAGAAGGAATAAAAATCCAAACAAACTCGGGCAAAATACAAGATAGAATAGGTGAAGGTGTTGAGTTGTGAAAAGAATAAGGATTAAATGATGGAGGATTAGGAAAAGAAAGAAGAGAAAAGCTCCCCCTTCCCCAGAAAAAATCCGCTATATACAGCACATCCAGCCACCTCCTCTCCATCTGGTGTTCCATATTGAGTGTAGTGTGCTTTTTTGCTCTCCTATAATCCACTGTTTTGTGTGCAGTGTGTTCCTTTGGTCACTTCGTTTACTTGCTCTCTTATACTCCGTTGTTTAGTGTGTAGTGTGCTCTTTTGGTCTCTTATACTCCGTTGTCTTGTGTGTAGTGCGTTCTTTTGGTCTCTTATACTCCGTTGTTTAGTGTGTAGTGTGTTCTTTTGGTCTCTTATATTCCGTTGTCTAGTGTGTAGTACGTTCTTTTGGTCTCTTATACTCCGTTGTTTAGTGTGTAGTGTGTTCTTTTGGTCTCTTATATTCCGTTGTCTAGCGTGCAGTGCGTTTTTTGGTCTTATACTCCGTTGTCTACTGTGTAGTGCGTTGTTTTAGTCTCCTATACTCCGTTGTCTAGTATGTAGTGCGTTCATTTTGTCCCTTATACACCATTGTCTGTATTTTCAGATACGTTAGTCTGGCGTTTATCTTACCTTTCTCCACACATTGTTCCTTGCATTCATTTCAACAATCATGCGCCAGTTGTGTTTACTATCATCAGTACGATGAATGAAAAAATTACCAAAAAAAAAAATTCTCGTTAAAGTTATAAGAAAAAAAGTGCATTGAGCGTCAGCAAATTGGCAAATCAAAATTATACATGAAAACCAAAAATATATCACATCTCCTGAGCTCTAACGAGATGGAGTTCCTCATGCGTAGGTTTCATAACTGAGTTAATTTTTTAGTGCGGGATATTATTTTTACACTCCCCACACACAGCCTCTCTCCCAGTCCTTCCCCCATCCCCGTCCATGCCAACCTCGCTCCCAAACACACACAAAAAACATCCTCTCCTTCATTCCCTCTTTCTCCTCCCCCTTACCCCAATCCTCTCCTTCCCTGTCCCTCCCTGTCTTTAATGCTCTTCTTGATACGTCTGTCTCTTTGTGCCTATTTACAACAGGCGTCTCTTCGACAGGTATTTTGTAAAAAGTCTATGCAATATATTTGGGAACATATCTGCAACAGGTTTTGGTACGTCTCAGCAGGAAGTCCTGATACATCTCAGTACGCGACTGCAACAAATTTTGATTCTTATCTCTGAGAGGCCTTGATACATGTCTTCCAAAGGTCTTGGTACATCACTGAAAGTTCTGATGCGTCTCTGCGGAACGTTTTGGTACTTGATAAACCCCATGAAGGAGAAACGTCGTTAGTAAACGTCTCCTCTTGCTGTAATGTCTTTTTTTTTACCAAGTTTTGGTACGACTTTGCAACAGGTGCCATTAAAAGAGCTCTTGGTATAGTCTGTGCCCATCTCGTTTAAGCAATCTTCTGCTGCCGTTTCCTTGTGCCTTGCTAACTGGGATCCTCACGATATATCTTGTGATATTTATAGCTTTTAAGGTCACTGTTGTTCATCTTCCTGAACACTTTGAAATACTGATGAGTAAGTGCTTTTGTGTGGCATCGATAGTTCTCCAGTTTCGCCTCCTACTTTTTTCATGGTTCTCCACCTCTTCCTTCTCCTCCTCCTCTTCCTTTTTCTCCTCTTCTTCTGCCTCCTCTTCCTCCTCCTTATCCTCTTCTTTTCCTTTCCTCTTCTTTAAGTCGCATTTTCTTTCTTTTAATTTTATTATTTCTTTTTTATTCCCTTCATTCTACTAAGCCTTTTCTCTTTTTAATCAAAGCCCTTTTCTTCTTCTGTCTACTAAACTTCCTGTGTCTTTTTCCTGGCTGCTTCTTTTCCATAAATTCCTTTTAATAATACTTAACCCTCAATGACCCTTCCCTCTAATCCTGACTACCAACAAACTGTACCACTGTACCATCTACGTACTTCTTTCTCTGTCCCCAATTACTTTCTACATCTTCCTCTGTTCAAACTACGTACTTCATCCTCCTTTATCTCTACCTGCTTCTTTCTCTCACCATCTACCTACTATGTATTCTCCTTCTCCCAATCCCCCCCTAACTATTTCTACATCTCGGTCTTCCCTTAACATCATTACTTTCTTCCCGTTAGGAAAAGTGGTTCCATTTAATGACAGTTCGTTTTCTCTTCAAAGACAATTAAATAGTCTCGTCTTCCTTTAAACGGATATTCACACTTCCTAACGACCTAGCGACGACCTCCAATTTCTCTCTCTCTCTCTCTCTCACTCTTCGACGACCTGCCGACGACCTTCTCTTTCTTTCTTTTGTTCTCAACGTTCTGTCGATTTTTTTCCTCCCCTTTTGGCTCTCCTTTTCGGCCTTCTAGAACCCTCTCCTTACCTCTCCAGCCACCCAGAACGACTCCACTCTTGAACGTCCAGCGAGCTGTCTGTTCAATTTCCTGGGGTTGTTCCCGCCCCAGTCTCTGTCTGTCTGTCTGTCTGTCTCTCTCTCTCTCTCTCTCTCTCTCTCTCTCTCTCTCTCTCTCTCTCTCTCTCTCTCTCTCTCTCTCTCTCTCTCTCTCTCTCTCTCTCTCTCTCTCTCTCACTCTGCGATAGACTTTTGAGAGTGATGGTTCTATTCTCTTCTCAACAGGTCTCAAATTCTATTTGCAGGAATTTAAACCGACACTGAATTTTTGCGAAATTAACAGCCCACACACGTCAAAATATCTAGATGCTGAACATAAACCACCCGAGCTAAACGAATCCCAGTCAGAATTTAACGTGTCTAGACATAAATGGGCGTTCTCCAACAGCCTGACTGGTCAGAAATCGGACCGGGATTAGGACACGAAGTTTAAAATCTCCACCCCCCCCTTCGTGCTGTGAGTGACCCACACGGGTTTATCGTGTTATAGAATACAAAATAAACCAGGCATCAAATGAATATTCACTAACAGTAATATTAAACATAGCACCAAAAAAATTACAGAACCAAATGACTTGATTCTAAGTTTACAACAAAATTCAAAAAGTTTTTTTAAAAACTAATTGAAACCGTAATTAGAGAACAAAATACAATTTCTGGAAGAAAACTACTCATTACTATTTTTTTTTATAGATGTATTTAATTTTAAAAGATCCTGACTAAGAAATTTAGTAGAATTCTTGAAATACTTATATATATGTCGTGCCGAAAAGGTAAAACTTGCGATTTTGGCTTTAATAGCAACTCTCTTCTTGCCGAGTAAGGCAAGCGGAAATTTGTGTATGCAATAATTTCGCAAGAATCATTCTGAGCCTAACGAAAAAAAATATATTTCATTGTGTTTATTTATTATTAAATTATTGTAAAATTATCTAAATTACATTTATTTGGATTAGGATAAATTAAATTGCGTTTGTTATAATAAGGTTAAGTAAATTTTCTAAGGTGCTTTTGGTACAAAATTATTAATTTTTACATTAACATAAATTAAAAAATATATCTTCAAACGTATAAGATTTTTTTTTAGAAAGGACTTGATTTTAAATGAGTTCTTGCTAATTGACCAATTTTACACACACACACACACACACACACGCACACACACACACACACACATGCACACACACACACAGACACACACACACACACACTCGCACACACACACACACACACACACACACACACACACACACACACACACACACACACACACACACACACACACACACACACACACACACACATATATATATATATATATATATATATATATATATATATATACATGCTTATATATATATGTATATATATATATATATATATATATATATATATATATATATATATATATATATATAAATATATATATATATATATATATATATATATATATATATATATATATATATATATATATATATATATATTTATATATAAAACTTGGGACGATAAAGCCCCCACACAGATTTGCAGAAAACTTTCTTTATAGTAAACCATAAAAGACAACTAATGAAAAAAAAGTTGTATCGTATATGAGACAAACTTCAGTCTTAGACTGATGATTGTTTCACTGATATTAAAGCTCGATCAATCATCACATGAGATCTTAGAGTTCCAGAATGACACGAAATTAGGGAACTATACGCCTTGTGTGGCCGGATGTCCAAGTATTTAAAGGAACTTGGAAGGGCTGGGAAGTGGTCGGAGATACAGAAGATGATTTTCAATACAGACAAGTGAGAAGTAATGAGTTTCGTTTACAAGCGTGTCAGATATGAATATAAAAGATTTAGAAGCCCACCAGATGAGATAGTCATCCTTGCAATAGTCATTAGCAATAACCTAAACTAATTAACGCAATTAAGAACTTCGAACAGCAAAGCCAACAGAACGCTAGGTTTCATAGCGAGAAATTTCGAGCATAAAAGACCAGGAATAATATCAACTCCTTATAACGCGATTATCAGACCTCACCTTGAATCTGCTGTCTACTTTTTGCCCACAAAATTAGATTAAACACGATGATAAATTGGGAAGGGGTGCAGGGAATTCCAGCGAAACTCACACGTTCATCACGAAATATATCAGGTGAGGAATGACTTTATATACTTAATCTGTGTTCACTTACGAACGCTGAGTACAAGATCTTATTAAAACTTTTAAGATGCTTATAAACTGGACACGAACTATTTGAACAGCAAAGTGATACAATAATTAAATGTAGGAAGCAGATTTTTTCCACTTTCTTCAGAGTTACAGTAGTGTTGAATAATGCTATTGGATTCAATTCGGCGGCTGAGTAACGCTGTGCGTTGGCTGTGTACATGTACTGCGGTGGATGGATGGGTAGAGTGATGTGTCTAAGGTGATGCAATACGATGTCTGAATAGATACATTGTTGTGACTGGCTGTGACAACTGAAACCTTGGCAATAGTTCAGGAACTACTTCTGATCGACCTATTGACCGTACACTATCCAATGCTGGTGGTAGCATAAATATTATTAATAGCATAAAGACTAGCATTAGTACATGTGGCAGCTGCAGTATCTGATTTAGAAATCACTCTTACAACCTAGCCTATTGAACATGCAAACATGTTTATCAGTGCAGCAAAGTTGCACTACAACTAACTTTTATAAGCAATTGCGGCAGAGGAATTGAAGGTTAGGGAGAGAGTTCCATTATTTGATTAGACAGAAGTAGAGGCGGCCAGACTGCAGTTAGTTTTCCTAAGCAGGCAGCCTTGATCAAGTCGTCGAGGTCTTCTTCTGATACACTTTCTAATGTACGCCCATAAATACCTTAAGTGGTGTACATGTGTTCCCATGGACAAGACTTAGGAAAAGAAACATATATATAAATACATATATAAAATATATATATATATATATATATATATATATATATATATATATATATATATATATATATATATATATATATATATATATATATATATATATATATATATATAAATATATATATATATATATATATATATATATATATATATATATATATATATATATATATATATATATATATATATATATATATATATATATATGTCGTGCCGAATAGGCAGAACTTGCGATCTTGGCTTAAATAGCAACGCTCATCCTGCCATATAGGACAAGTGAAAATTTGTGTATGCAATAATTTCGCCAAAATCATTCTGAACCTAACGAAAAAAAATATGTGATTGTGTTTGTTTAGTACTAAATTATTGTAAACGTATTTAAAATATATTTAGTTGGGTTAGGTTAAAATAAATTGCTCTTGTTACAATAAGGTTAGGTAAGTTTTCAAAGATTCTTTTGGTGCAAAATTAACAATTTTTACTTTAACATTAACGAAAAAATATATCTTTAAACGTATAAGAGAAAATCTCCGAAAGGACTTAATTTTAAATGAGTTCTTGCTAATTGACCAGTTTTACATATTCGGCACGGCATATATATATATATATATATATATATATATATATATATATATATATATATATATATATATATATATATATATATATATATATATATATATATAAAGATATTCAGCAATCAGATTGCATGCTGATTTGATCAGAGCGGAGATAGGATGATCACGGTCGAGGATCAGATGATCAGAGTAGAGGATAGATTGACCAGAGTAGAGAATAAATTAATCAGAGAACAGGATGACTTGATTAGAGAAGAGGATAAGCTTATCGGAGCAGAGGATAAATTAATCAGAGTAGAGGATAAGCTGACGAGGGTACAGAGTAGATTCATTACGGTAGAGGAAATATTATTTTGTAGACTTTATCAATAAATTTTCAGTGCAGATTTCTTTGGTTTATTCTTTTATTCCTCAGTTTGTTTGGTTATAGGTTATGTGTACGAAACCTGTAGTCGCTATTGGTGGTTACCGCCCCCGCGGCCCGGTCCCAGACCAGGCCTCTTCCCTGCTAGCATCACCAGTAGAAACAACAGCAGAAGCAGCACTATTTTTAAAAGTTGCTGCAGTAAGAACACCACCAACAGGAGCAGTAACAACACAAGCAGCAGCAGTAATAACACCAGCAGCAGCAGTAATAACACCAGCAGCAGCAGTAACAACACCAGCAGCAGCAGTAATAACACCAGCAGCAGCAGTAATAACACCAGCAGCAGCAGTAATAATACCAGCAGCAGCAACAACAACATCAGCAGTAGCAACATCAGCAGCGTCAATAACAACTCCAGCAGCAGGTGTAGCAACACCAACAGCGGCAATAACAACACCAGCAGCAGGATTAGCAACACCAACAGCGGCAATAACAACACCAGCAGCAGGATTAGCAACACCAACAGCGGCAATAACAACACCAGCAGCAGCAGTAGCAACACCAACAGCGGCAATAACAACACCAGCAGCAGGAGTAGCAACACCATCAGCAGCAATAACAACACCAGCAGCAGCAGTAGCAACACCAACAGCGGCAATAACAACACCAGCAGCAGCAGTAGCAACACCAGCAGCAGCAATAACAACACCAGCAGCAGCAGTAGCAACACCATCAGCAGCAATAACAACACCAGCAGCAGCAGTAGCAACACCAGCGGCGGCAATAACAACATTACCAGCAGCAGCAGTAGCAACACCAGCAGCAGCAATAACAACACCAGCAGCAGCAGTAGCAACACCATCAGCAGCAATAACAACACCAGCAGCAGCAGTAGCAACACCAGCGGCGGCAATAACAACATTACCAGCAGCAGTAGCAACACCAGCAGCAGCAATAACAACACAAGCAGCAAAAGTAGCAACACCAGCAGCAGCAATAACAATACCAGCAGCAGCAGTAGCAACACCAGCGGCGGCAATAACAACACCAGCAGTAGCAGCAGCAACACCAGCGGTGGCAATAACAACACCAGCAGCAGCAATAACAACACCAGCAGCAGCAGTAGCAACACCAGCGGTGGCAATAACAACACCAGCAGCAGCAGTAGCAACACCAGCAGCAGCAATAACAACACCAGCAGCAGGAGTAGCAACACCAGCGGAGGCAATAACACCAGCAGCAGCAGTAGCAACACCAGCGGCGGCAATAACAACACCAGCAGCAGCAGTAGCAACACCAGCAGCAGCAATAACAACACCAGCAGCAGAACTAGCAACACCAGCGGTGGCAATAACAACACCAGCAGCAGCAGTAGCAACACCAGCAGCAGCAATAACAACACCAACAGCAGCAGTAGCAACACCAGCGGTGGCAATAACAACACCAGCAGCAGCAGTAACAACACCAGCAGCGGCAATAACAATACCAGAAGAAGCAGTAACAACACCAGCAGCGGCAATAACAATACCAGCAGCAGCAGCAGCAACTCCAGCAGCAGCAATAAGAACACCAGCAGCAGCAGTAACAACACCAGCAGCGGCAATAACAATACCAGCAGCAGCAGTAACAACGCCAACAGCGGCAATAACAACACCAGCAGCAGCAGTAACAACACCAACAGCGGCAATAACAATACCAGCAGCAGCAGTAACAACACCAGCAGCGGCAATAACAATGCCAGCAGCAGCAGCAACAACACCAACAGCGGCAATAACAACACCAGCAGCAGCAGCAGCAATACCAGCATCAGCAATAACAACACCAGCAGCAGCAGTAGCAACACCAGCGGTGGCAATAACAACACCAGCAGCAGTAGCAACACCAGCAGCGGCAATAACAACACCAGCAGCAAAAGTAGCAACACCAGCAGCAGCAATAAGAACACCAGCAGCAGCAGTAGCAACTCCAGCAGCGGCAATAACAATACCAGCAGCAGCAGTAACAACACCAACAGCGGCAATAACAATACCAGCAGCAGCAGTAGCAACACCAGCAGCGGCAATAACAACACCAGCAGCAGCAGTAACAATACCAGCAGCAGCAGTAGCAACACCAGCAGCGGCAATAACAACACCAGCAGCGGTAATAATACCAGCAGCAGCAGTAACAACACCAACAGCGGCAATAACAACACCAGCAGCAGCACTAGCAACACCAGCAGCGGCAATAACAATACCAGCAGCAGCAGTAACAACACCAGCAGCGGCAATAACAATACCAGCAGCAGCAGTAACAACACCAGCAGCGGCAATAACAATACCAGCAGCAGCAGTAACAACACCAGCAGCGGCAATAACAACACCAGCAGCAGCAGCAGAAGAAGCAGCCGTTACATGAAGTATATTACAATAGGTCCACCCCAAGCTGAATAAATATCTGAAATTTAATGGTGTATAAAGTATAAGTTAAACACTCTCACCGAGGGAAGGATGGAAGGAGAGACGAAGGAAGGTTGGCTGGAGAAGGGACGCGAGAGAGAGAGAGAAAGAGAGTAGTCGAAGGGAAAGAGACGTAGAGCTACTGGAGGGAGGGAGGGAGGAAGTGAGGGTGGTCAAATGGATGGATGGAGAATGACAGAAGAAAGTTAGGGAAGGAGGGAAGGTGGGAGATAGGAAGAAAGGGAGGATGGGTGAGTTGGTAGGAGGAAAAGAGGAAGGGCGTGGGAGAGAGGGAGGGAAAGCCTCATGACGGAAGCAGTAATGGTGAGTTATGGTGATGAGGGCGCCACTGCAAGAGGTATGCGATAGTGCAGCCTGCCTGATGTGTCATGCTACACGGAACTGGATTTGGTCGTAGCAGCACCAGACGGAAGTGGATCTAGCAGTAGCAGAGCCAGCCGGAATGGTTTTAGTCTTTAGCAGCGCCAGACGAAATGGGAACAGTCCTTACCAGCGCCAGGCGGAATGGGATCTAGTCGTAGCAGCGCCAGACGGAATGAGATCTATTCATAGCAGCAACATACGGAATGGGAACGAGTCGTAGCAGCGCCAGACGGAATGAGATCTATTCATAGCAGCAACATACGGAATGGGAACGAGTCGTAGCAGCGCCAGACGGAATGGGATCTGGCTGTAACGACACCAGACGGAATGAGATCTATTCATAGCAGCGCCAGACAGAATGGGAACTAGTCGTAGCAGCGCCAGACGGAATGGGATCTGGCTGTAGCGACGTTAGACGGAATGGGATCTAGTCCTAGAAGCGCCAGACGGAATGGGATTTGGCCGTAGCAGCGCTAGACGGAACTGGATATAGTTGTAGCACCGCCAGACGAAATGAGATCTGGCCGTAGCAGCGCCAAATGGAACTAGATCTAGTCCTAGAAGCGCCAGACGGAATGGGATCTGGCCGTAGCGGCGCCAGACGGAAGTGAATTTGGCCGTAACAGCGCCGAGTAGAAAAAAATATTCATAAATAAGGAAAGAGACTTTTTTTTTTTTAATATTTTACACGATAACACAAACAGTGGAAATATGACAGGCTGTGGAAGGTTGGTGAAGAGCCTTGCAATCACTAAAGAAACTTGCAAGACCGAGACATTGAAGAAGAGATTGTAAACAGGAGAGCCGTGAAGAAGATCACTGAGGCGTCTCCATCACCACCAGGAGACCAATAAGCAGAAGAGGGAGGCGTAGTTATGAGTTGGATAGATACCTTCCGGGGACGCGAAACATTGGGTGAGTGCTCGGGAAAACTGTCTGGAGAAAAAAAAAACTTCTTTTCTGTGTGTGTGTATGTGTACTCACCTATTGTACTCACCTAGTTGTAGTTGCAGGGGTCGATTCATAGCTCCTAGCCCCGCCTCGTTGTTGGTCAATACCAGGCCCACTCTCTCCCTTCTCCGTGAGCTTTGTCGAGCCTCTTCATAAAGCTATGTATGGATTCTGACCCACTACATCACTGTGTATGTGTGTTTGGGTGAATCCTTCGGCTTTATGGAGTGAAGAGCGAACCGTTAGGCTCTGAGGTCGTTTGATAATAGATGCTGAGAGAAGAGGTGCTGAGTGACAACTGATTAGAGAAGTGGCAATTTCTGGGAGGAGAGAACTGCCGAGCGACAGATGCTAAGAGGAGAGAGGTGCTGAGTGGCAACTGCTGAGGAAAGAGGTGCTGAGTGATCAAAACCTATGTTGTGTATGACATAACATAAGTGCTATAAACGGCTGTGCTAAAATCGCTTTTCTTATGCCCATATCAATTTTGTTCATCTTGTTTCGCCAACACAGAATTTATCTGAACATTACTAACAAGGATAGCAATAATCTGCCTCCATTACCCATTACTCTAGTGTTAACTAATATGTTTCAAATGTAACTACATTAATTTGCCGAATTCTCGTGTCTCAAAAAAATTATAATAACGTAGCATTTTCTTAGTCTTTATATGTGAGTCTGGATTAAATAAAAATGATCGCTTTATCTGAAAATAGTTTGTATTTTTTATATTTTCTCGTGTAAACAACTTGAATGACACACGATATGATTTCAGAAATATATAGGATACTAGTGACGTTTTTATTTGCATTGGAAGCAGCGTGTTCATTCGCGTGATGCACGCTGTGGTCCTGTTGTTATTATTATTACTGTTGATTTCCACATCAAGTGACGAGAGAATCGAGCGCAAGTGAGGAAACAAAATCCTTTCCAGAGATTAGCAACTCTTTCTTTCTCAGACATTTGGTTCTTTTCCTTCCATCTCCCTCTTGCTCTCCTTCCTTTCTACACTTTTCACTTTGTTTTCAAATTAAATCTTTATGTTTTTATTCGCTCTTTTCCCATTTCCTTTTCCACCTTACTCTTTTTTCTTCTGTCGTCGCTACCTCTTCTTCCATTTCCAACCCCTCTTTATCATGTCTCTCTCCTTTCCTCCTATATATCCTCCTCTCCTCTATCTAGCCCAATCTTAAAAGGCGTGATATACATTGTCACATTTGCATATTGATTAAGCCAAACAAATAAAGTGTTAGAGAGAGAGAGAGAGAGAGAGAGAGAGAGAGAGAGGAAGAGAGAGAGAGAGGAAGAGAGAGAGAGGAAGAGAGAGAGAGAGAGAAAGAGAGGAAGAACCACGTTGTAAATCTTGCAAACAAGGCAGCCAGGAAGCTTACAGCCCATCGACGTATCTCGCATCTGCTTGACAGTAGGGGTTGCAAGATTCTGTATGAGGCACAAGTACGCTCATACCTTGAGTATGCGCCACTTTCTTGGTTTGCCTGCCCCCCCTCTCAACTGCGACTGCTTGACAGAGTAGAGAACAGAGCAAGACGTCTCATCTCTCGCCTGGACCCATCGTGGATAGATCTGTCATTTCAGCAGAGCCTTCAACATAGGAGGGATGTGGGTGGCCTTACTGTTATGTATAAGGCCAATATTGTCAAAGTACCACATTTGGCTCCACTTCGAGGACAGCGAGAAGCAACCTTTTATACCACAAGACGGGCAGAAAGCAGCAACTTCACTCTGGCTGTACCCTTCTCCAGAACATAACACCATCTTAAATCATTTATTCCCAGGATGACTCAGGCATGGAACACATTCGTACAACATTATGATGTCAACGAGATAAAGTCAGTTGATCAAATAAAAATGCTGGCCCACAGATGGCTCCAACTTCATCCTGTTCCCTACTTGTATGTTTCATAGCAATAAAAATGCTTTCAAATGAGGTGATGTAGGTAACAGCTCTTAGCTTGTCAATAAAGTTAGGAATCCTTAACTTGTAAATAGCT